>NC_140364.1:10512500-11047500 GCF_054491055.1 Hypomesus nipponensis | reverse complement strand
ATCCACTTCCCCATCATGACTGTCTCAATGTGGGGATGACTAACTACACAGAAAGTCAATGCACTGAAGGACAAGTGCTGTACGAGGTTCACCTCCTGAAACTTCACATCCTTGAGTGACTCATACATTTAAATATGGGGTTGTTCTAATAGGCCTATATTAAGGGTGTGGTTGCATTGTGTAAATGCAGCATGTATCAAATGTTACGTTTTACAAATTGTTAGTGAAATGTACAGCCACCACATTCCAATTCCCCTCACCGATGATGTACAACACAGTAAAGGTAAGGTGGATATGTGTGTATGGGTTAATGTACAGCTTGTTCAATCAGTGAGAGTTTGTGTCCGTGTGGCTGTATGTGTACAGTGTGGCCTATATGAGTCTGAGTGAGTATGCATACAGCATGATATGGATTTAATTTAGTCAGAAAGTAAACAGTCTTCACAAGGTTGGGTGTGTGAAGACAGCATGGAGCATAGCTGTGTGGCTATCTGGACGGCTCCTTGGATAAGCACCGGTTTGCACCATACAATCACGCAATGAGCAAACATCTCTCAGATAAGAAAGAAAGCTTTGCTGAAGAAGGTACCACACCCTATTAAGCACACAGGGGATGAGAGGAAAGACAGCACATGACTCACTGTTATGAACATTAATGCTCCAACCCTGTTTTGACCAAGAAAGCTTTGGGATTCTGTTACTAACCTGTCTTTCTATAAGAAAACCTGTAAAAAGGAATTCCACATAATCCTACTGTACATTTACTACATTTAAAATGTTATATAAATCCGTATCAATCAAGAACGTTTTATTCACACTACTTTATCCTCCAAAATAGTACTCCATTGTGTTATGTGAGGGTTTTTAAGATTAAGATTTCATCAAAGTAATACCCAATTATCTGACAGAATATGTGCTCATGGAGCAACCATTAATTACTGTGTGTTTGTGTGTATGTGTGTGTGTATGTGTGTGTGTGTGTGTGTGTTTGTGTGTGTGTGTGCATGTATGTGTGCAAGACACAGTAGTGAGATAAGTCTCCATTGGTACCAGTCATCCCAATAGGAAAATACAAGTTGAGTCCTGTCTTATCTATCTAAATCCTCCTTTTCTTCCACCTATTTCTTAACATAGTTTTGTTCTAGGTGCCAGTATGGTTGTTGTCTATTTACAGCCAAAGTAACAAGCAAAACTTAGTCCACAAGTAACTGTGACCCCTTTATTGTAAAAATGACAAACGTACTTCTAGGAAAACAACAAGACATCATCCAATGGTTTAAAAAAGGATAGAAGACTGCTATTTCCTCGTGTGCATACTAGGTTAAGTTTAAGGTCCCACTGAGATAGCACCATCTGACATCCGCAACAAGCTTTAGCTGCGTCTGACATCTACTTGTTGCTTTGCAACTGTCAATCCTAATAACTCTTAGAGTAAATAATCATTATCAGTTAGCTACCCCCCCCCCCCCCAAGCATATTATTTATGTCACAGTGCCAGACTACTGCTATGAATCAAAACTTTTCAAGCAAAAGTTGGTATATTGATCATGTTAAAAGGTGAAGCAGAAACATACCTCTCAGTTTCTTGATCTCTTTCCTTCCTGTCTTTGTCCTCTCTCTGTCCCTCTGCCTTCCTGTACCTTCACTGCATCCCCCGTCTACTGTTACTTGCCCTCAGTCCCTCACCCCAAACACACCCTTCCCCCCTCTCTCTCTTTTGTCTCTCTTTCTTTTTTCCTTTTCTTATTCAAGTGGGTGAGGTCAATGAAGGCACCAGTTCCTCAGTTCAGTGTTTCTTCATGGGGCATTTGAGTACAGTGAACTTTTCAGCTCAATCCATGAGATATCCTGTTGAAGAATGTGGAAGAGACATGTTGCTGGTATTAAGTTACATAAAGTCACTTCTCAGTGTACTCAGCCAACAAGGACTAGGGATAACTGCCTGTGTCACTCATAACATTGTGATCCATTGCTTAAAATCCACTATTGACAAAGAAATAGCGCTCTCTCTAAAATCCATCTTTCTCTCTCTCCAGCACACACTATACATCCTGCCTCTGACTTTCTCTTAAAACCATCATCTTCCTCCTCACTCCTCTCACTAGTCATTGTTTAGATTCTATGACCCCATTTGCTGTATAAAACAATGGGGGAATCACTGCAAGTATAATCCATTCATTGCATACAATGAAAACAGTTTAGTGTCACATAACTTGTGCTTGTAAAGGACGTCCTCCAACATTCAAATATGGGCCATTCACAAAACCGATATATATATATATATATATATATATATATATATATATATATATATATATATATATATATACCAAAGTGTTATTACCATCAGATCACATAGGTCAAAGCCACCCAGTCTTATCTTTCCAGAATGATAAAAATACATTTTAAACATTGTCGTAAAGGCTTTCTACTTCACTGTATGAATATGCACAGCAATATTCTTCTGATCTCAGCAAGTATGCCTAATCAAATTTCTCAATAGTACATTTTGATATCCTATCAAAGCCAATTGCTTTACATATTTCATTAATGATAACATAGGCCTACTGTAGCCTACTGAACTGCAGGCCAAACGAAATGTAGTCGAAGCTTCATTCAATATTTGTTTATGTTTGCTCTCTGGTGCTGTGTGATTTCGGAAGGTACTCATTCTAATGCCAGGGAGTACAAGACTCATTGCTGGAGCTACACAACTACACAAATAGAAAATACGCTTATCGTAAATCCTAAATATTGTGTTGTGCTAAAGTGTCTCTTACATGGGCTTTGGACTAACTTACATTTCAGGTTTAACAGTTCAGTGGGAAAGTACGTATAAAAACAAACAAAAGAAAAACATTTAGCCTCACCTGTCTTTCAAGGGATTTGATGTAAACTGAATTTGAGGTGATTTCAGTCAGAAAAAGAAGCGTCAATGCAGAAGTCCACGCGAGGTCTTAAAAGCTTAAGTTTATATATCTTGAAAGTATGCTCTTTGTTAAAATGCTGATCGATTAAAGGTAACATTTTATACTTTACAATGTCGCTGCATTCTAGTCGTCACTTATTATGAAACGATGTCATCAATCGTCACTCCTACTGACTGACCGGTGTTCTCATTTTCTGCTACACATCGAATTGTTATACCAGGGTTTACTGCGCTTGCGCACAACAAGTCTTTGGGGTCAGCACTGTATTTTTGCGCGATTGAAAAATCTGATAAAGTAGCAAAAGTAAAGTGTCCAACACCGGAATTTTTGTTGGATTTGTTATCGATGCTGTGAGACGCAAGTTTGTTGGTCTCTGTGGCACTACTGTGCAGGTCAAAGACGTCAGCACTGAGTGGATAAATAGACATAAAGGTGCACATCCCATAGGAAGTTGGAAAAGTCCAACAACATGTAGGAGATTGTTCCATGCAGAGATTTGGCCTCTTGTTATGTTGATCGCCGTGATTTATAAATCATTCTGACACAAATTTAATTTTTAAAAGGGCCGTGTTGGGACAAACGAATTGCAGAGATGTAACTCAATTATACCCTATAAAACATGATTTTGCCATACCTATCTCTTTCAAATTACAGTCTACACTACACATTACAGAAACCTTTAAAGGTAATATTGATTCCATATGATAAGATAGTTGAACTTGGTGACAATAATATTTAAAAGTAAGTAAGCCTTCACACTATACTGGTATGATACATGTTTATTGTAACAAATAAAACGAAGACAATTCAAGCTTCTTCAAGAAACATGTAAGAAAAATATACTTTCTCACATAAAATTAAGGCTGATTCATCATGCATGTAGAGTATGATAGCATTTACTAAACATGTTTATTACATCAGCATAATTAATATATGATATAGAAGTATCTTTTTTCTTTTTACAAAATATTAGAGTAACAGCAAATTTGTAGTTGATAAGTTTAATGTTTTAATTGGAACATTAATTTAAAACATATGGAAGACTAAGATCTACAAAATTATAAGATTTGCATTTGAATCCTCATGAGAGGTGAACACAGCATATACTTAAGGTTTTTCTGAAACCTTTGTGATGCAATCAATCCTGTACAGCACATTCTCAAATGAGTAACTTTACCGTAATAACAATATTGTTGCTCCAGCTATCTGTTGACCTTTACAACTCCAAAACTATAAAACATGCACTAAACCACAATAATATAGAGCTAAGGACTAGGAAAAAGTCATGCTCAGTGTCCCTCTTTCTCAACACACCAAAGTTAAACTATATGTCCTTTTCTCTCCCAACTCAACAAGTCACCACTTGTCTTGTGTTTGTTAGTTCTATGTTGGATAACCACTGCCATTTATGCATCTGAAGAAATATACGAGTGCAACAATTATTTTGGTGTGTGTGCGGTAAACAGTTTCAAGGAGAGAAAGTCTTTTAGAGGATTTCATATTGCGTTGTGAAAAATTCTACTTTTTGCTGAGGAATCCAAATTCCTTATGGTGTACCCAATAATTCTGTCAGTCCGAGTCTTACCCTCGAGGCCTAAAGGAGTAAGGGGAGTGCAAAAATGTTTGGGCTGTGTCACCACATGTGAAGGCAAAAAAAAAATATCTGTAGTACTTGGTCGCCTCCTTCTGGTCAGACCTATGAACTGCTGCTGAGTCTGCGACGAATGAGAGAGGCTGGTTTGATCTCAGTGTCCTCCTGGTCACTCTCACATTGTCTCTGAAGGAAGAGGGACATCAGGAATTAGACCTATTCCTATTGTGTATGGGCACATTCCTCAGTGTCTGGCTTACCAAATCTTCATCCCCCAATGTGCCTTTCTTGTGCACTAACTTCAGCCGACTCAGGTGGTTGCACATGGACACCATATTATAGGACATCTAAATGGAGGGATACAGCGAAACAGAGAATGGGGAAAGGGGTAAAACAGAGAGAGATAGTGAGCAGAGGATGAGAGAATAAATCAGCCATCGAAAAATAACTAAATAGGCAACATTTTATAGGAAAGAATGACCCATTGCAGAGAAATATACTGGATAAGAATGTACAATGATAAACATGACCAGCTGGTGGCAGAATTCTTACAGAAGAAGGCAAGAAAAAAGGTTACTGCACATGAATTAATTAATTGTCATTATACATGATAAACGTGTGGTCATTTGAGCATGGTCACTTCCTGCAAACACACTGCTACTTACTCATCTTGTTTCTGACATTCCCAATGTTAATTGTAAACATATTTGTCTTTATCCTAACAGTCATTTGTGCCAGCTTATCATGTGAATGCAGTTGACTGGTGAAAACAAATGTTCAGTAAGAGACTTCTAAAGGCTTTGCAGCTCAGGCCTTGTGGTGTCCTCTGGTATTTGTTTTTCTTTCACTCATCCCCCAAGGATGTAACACAAGCAAAACTAAATGCCAATGCAATGAATAGTTTTTTGTATCCATGGCAATGAGGATAATCCTTTTGTTTAATATTGCAATATAACATTATTTACAGATACAAAACGTCTAGGATTCCATTCATACTCACTTTCCACTTCCTCTTGGCATTGAACCTTTTGAAGTTTTTTATGTTAATAGAAGAGCGGTTTCTGTTAGCCAACTGTGTTCGTGTGAGTGGCTAAAAATACAAGAAAAACAAATAAGAGGCCAAGATGAAAATAAATCAACACACACACGTGGTGGAGTCTGGGGGAACTGTATCTATGGTTACATACCAAGTCCCCCATCTCGAATAGTAGGATGTTTGATTTATATAGTGCCAGAGCTCAAGGACACTTTACAATAGTAATACAGTAATACACAAACAATGAACAATCATGGACAAAAAACAATCCTAAAACTTTGAACCAAGCATCAAATTTATGGTTGAACAGTATGGTTTCATTGAGAGATGCGATATTGGCAGTCCGAATCATTCCATCAGGAGTGTGATTGGCTAAGGCCGGAACTTCACCACAAACAGTATATTACAATAAAATACACTCTCCAGAACCACAAGACAGATTCTTACCTTGATCCAGGGATGAAGCAGACTCTCTTCAGCTGTCATTCTCTCACTGCAGAAACAGAGAGACAGACAGAGAGACAGACAGACAGACAGTAAGACAATCTGACAAACTTGGTCAGAGACAGAATCAACTCAAGAAGTAGAAACAAGGATGGTTCTTAAAGCAGAACCAATAGATACAAAAATAAAACACAAATAGCCCAATTCTTAGAAGCAGAGAGGTAAACAAAAAAGCATATATACTGAAAGCAAGATGCTAACTGACAAATGGAAAAAAATCCATCTTAATGGAGTAGTTGGCTTTGATAATTTACCTTTGCTCTTTCACAAGAAGCTTCTGGATGAAATCTTTGGCCATTGGGCTGGTGGTTGTGAAATGGCGATCATGGAAATCATAGTTCATGGCTAAGATGTTCTTCAGTGTCTCTTCATCAGTGTCACCTTGGAACGGAGATGTACCACTCAGGCTAAAGAAAAACAAAGTTACAGACATTGGGTCAACGTCAGTATACCAACTACACACTAGATGGCGCTCCGGTGAGGACTAGCCTAAAAGCTTGTGGACTTGTGGATACTCTAAGTAAATGGTTCATTCACTTCAGAAGAGCTAATGAGTCTTAATTTACACAGATGTATAGCTGGTGTGTTGTGACATGGAGACCCCTCTGCCTCGTTTATGATACAGAATATCATTAGGAAACCTCTTTTCACTTACACAATGTAGGTTATGACTCCAATGCTCCTGTGAAATACACAAATAGAGAACAAATGAACTTAACATGATTGTATGGATATGGTTATGTATGTTTTTGGAACAATTTATTTGTGTCAAAACGATCATACAAATGTGTTCCTTAATGTGTTTTTATTTTATTTTAAACAGTGTAGTTGATTATTTCAAAAGTAGACAACAAAACCATTGCTGTGTCTTATCTCTATGTTTGTATGTCAAGAGTATGATGTCATTGGGCACACCATAAACAGACAACCTGAAACATGGATAAGGATCTGTGTCTGTAGGGCAAGAAAAGAACATGCTCACACAAGCCTGAAAGTAGCTCAGGTGAAGGTTTACTGGCAATTGTGAAACAAAGAAGGAACATTGCTCATGTTAGCCAGATAGCACTTAGTAGGAATTGAGAGGGTTTGTGTTATGCTACAGCATTACAGGAGTATGGACCAGAACAACAGTTGCTATATGTCGTTTCAGGATGTAGTCTGTGCTGTTATATGGACATCCATGAGTGTGTGTACGTGTACACTCACCACATGTCTAAAGCTGTGTTCAGAGGGTCATAGGTGATCACCTCAGGAGCTGTGAAAGAGGAAGGGGGGGGGGGGGTTAGTGTGTTCCATGAGGAGAGTAAAGTGTTGAAGTGTGCTGAAGTCAAACACAAATATTAGTAACACGTAAGCACGTACGTAAGCAGTAAAACCAGATTTGTTATGCATATCATTACGTTATACTTGAATACCTCCTAAACGCATAATATTCCATAACCGTCTATGTTAACTCAAAGCATAAGAACGAACAATCACGTGTGCAGATATCAAATGTGAAAGTACATTCTAAAGTAATGACCTTCATTTTAGGATGTAGTGCCTGCCCCTATATCAGCTGACTGGATTGACTTTGAGATAACATTCTTTACTACTGGCATACTGCATTTTGCCATGTAATATATGTTTGTGTAGTAAAAAAAATAAAACATGCATTTTAAACATAATTTAAAATGAGTGTATGAGAGCTTCTCAATATGAAGGCTGATTCTTTGTCTCAAAAAGGTTGGATGTGGTTGATTTAGTTTTATACTTAAAAAAACAGAGCAAATTCTTCAGCATGTTTACTGTTCATAGATTATAGTTTAACCTCAAATGCTAATTTGAACGGACCAGTCTGACACCAGGTTGTCAGTGGCTAACCTATACAGCCTAACACTTCCTATTGCCTGCCAACCTATAAAGCCTAACACTTCCTATTTCCACTTGTAAGAAATCTAAATGGTGATCATGACATGGCACTTTCTACATAACTTTCACTGTCTCCATGGAAACGTCCGGACCTAGACGTCATTTCACTTCCACAAAGAACACAACAGTGACACTAAACAGTACTACCCTGTTCATACACTGAATTATGTAGTCACCTCATAGAACACTAAGGTTATAATACTGCAAAGAGGCAATCACTTCCTAATGTGACTGAAGACTAGCATTAGCATATTGCACATTTGTACTACTAGTTGACCCTGTAGGAATCAAGATGACATAAAGCTGTAACAGGCAATGTAAAGATAATGTATGTAGTACAGTCTATGAATTGACACAGAAATTGTATTTAAAGGACCATACTACTCACGAATGTACTGAGGGGTGCCACTCATGCTCCTGTACTCCTCCCCTGGCATGAAGTGGTGGGCCAATCCAAAGTCAATTATCTTTATGTCAGGGTGTGGGGCCATCTTGTCGGACAGCATGATATTTTCCGGCTGGTTGATGAAAAGAAAACATGGAGAGGTTTATTTGACCATATGGTCACTCACAACAAATGATAACAGTGGGGAAAAAAGGATTGCAATCCTGTTGTTCGTCCAATGCATTTCTTGTCATTCTATCTGAATGGATTTTTACTTATTTTACTTGTACTGATTTGACGTCTTTTCACAGTGTGGCTTAATCTATAATGTTTTATTTGGATTAAATTAAGAGGTGCAATCCTACTGTTATTAGTGTAATTCTGCTCATCTGTATTGGTTACACTCACAGAATACAATAGCCACAATGAGAAGTGTGAAGTGTCATATCATAAGCAAAGCAGTAAGTTTGCATACATAAAAAGTAGCCGGGTCAGAGTCTTCTAGAAGGAGAGCTGAAATTACCAGTTTAGTGAGATTTCGGTGAAAGGGTTGAAAGGTGAGGGGTTTAAAGTGAGATAATGTATCTGCTGTATGTAGACAATGAATGTAATGAATGTGAATGTAATTCCAAAATGTACAGTAATCTTTTCTTAAACTTGAGAGGGATATGACTGTCCATTGTGTCTGGCATAAACTTGGTCAGGGAAATTAGAGGGGTTGAAAGCACAACAGCTTTGGTCACTATGGTTGCCTTCCCTTGTTACCTTGAGGTCAAAATGACCGATGTTTTTGCTGTGCATGTAAGCCACGCCTTCCAGGATCTGCTTCATGAACTGAATGGCATCACTCTCAGTGAGATCCTCCTTTTCCGCAATGAAGTCAAATAACTCTCCACCATTGATACTGAAACAGGAACCAGCAGAAAAACAGGATAGTTACAACCTTGATCAGTTTACATTTACATTTAGTCATTTAGTAGACGCTCTTATCCAGAGCGACAGCAACTACAAGGACATTCCCCCCAAGGCAAGTAGGTGAAGTGCCTTGCCCAAGGACACAACGTCAATTGGCATGGCCGGGAATCTAACCAACAACCTTCTGATTAATAGCCCGACTCTTTAACTGCAAAGTTTACCACTACTAGTTTACTACTACTGCTCTGTACGTCAAATTTTTATTAAAAACATCATCTTCTATACTAGGGATTTGTAATGTAACTTTCTAAGTCAATTCTAACATTCAATACCTGTGTGATACTTGTGTTTTTTTTTTACTGTAATCATTCCTAACATTCAGGTAATAATACCTCCCTTTCTACTTATTGTTGACCCTTACCAGACAGTTAACACCCCATCCTGCCACTCCTCCATCCTTTCCTCATATGTCATCACAAAACCCTTGACCACACTCCCTCTCTCTACTCACAGTTCCAGGATGAGCACCACCTCTGCGCGGCTCTCGAACACGTCCCTCAGAGCCATGATGTTGCTGTGCTGCAAGGCCTGGAGGATCTCCACCTCCTTTTCCACGCTCTTCCTTTCCATACCCAGACGGCTGCCAGCACTCTTGCGGATCTTCAGGAACTTTCCGGCCCAATAGGTGTCAGTGGCCCGCTCACGCACAGACCGCACCTGACCAAAGTGACCACTAGGGTACAACGAGACGCAGAGTATGGACAGCATTTAAATTCGATCTAAAGCTTGATGATGTACTGAAGGTCAATGCTAGAGTGTGATAAGTGCCTGAATTACCATCCCAGTACTTCTCCAATCTCATAGAGATCTTCCACGTTGTCAGTCTTAAAGACAGCCATGGTGCTCTCCTTTGCTTCTCTCACCTTCTGGACCCACGATTGGTTAATGAGTGTCTTATTTAAAGTAATGCTGCATAGTGTAATACACACAGTCCGCATCAAACTGGGACCTGAAATAAAAAAGAGAGAAATACCTCCTTGTTGTTTGCAGGCTATTACAGAACTGTAATAACAAACAAAAAGGCTCAACGACAAGAGACTAAATTTGCAGTGAGAGCTAAATAGAACAGCGCTTGAAGTTCACAGTGTTACTCATCCACTACCAACAGTGTGAAAAACAAGCATCTTCAAATAAAGTTCTATAACCCTACAGAGACCCTCTTGAGTCAAAGTACGTCAGCAACTGTGTCAGATTGGCCGATTTAGCATTGTTACGTAATGAGGCCCTTTAAAAAAAGGAAACATGGGAGATTTATAATGACTTTTGACAAGATGTTACAGTAATTGCTGGGAGGTAACTTGCTGTATCTGCGTGAATTTATGCCTAATTATCTAAACAGAGAGGATGGATGACTACATGAGAGGAGAGAGGGATCATCTTCCATCAACATCCATCATTTAAAGTACTGTGTTAGGAAATGTTGTTGGAGGGGGAGTAAACAAGAGAAAGAAGAGAGAGGCAGCATGTCAGAGTCAACCATGTCAAATTATAAGAAGAGAGAGACAAAGGAGAGAGTCAGTGAGTCAGGGAGGGGGGAGGGAGTGAGTGAGTGAGTGAGTGAGTGAGTGCAGCCCATTGGAAATCAAGTAAGTTCCCATTGTCTTTGAATGAATGACAGCAAAGAAAACATCCATAAATCCTTTACATTTCACACTATGCATCTGGCTTTTACTGACTTTGTCAACAAATGTTGTCATCTGACCCTTGTGTGTCAAAGTGCTGTATCACAGCAACCACATCTCCTCCCTTTGTCCCACTATGTCTGTTTCCCAGATGGTGTTTTCTTCCAGTCCCCTCCCTGCTTCACCCACATCACATTCTACAAAATCCAACTTCCAGCCTCCCACCCCAACACCAGTTAGTCAACAGCCTGAGAACAAATGCATCAATTCAACAGCCTGCACCATCGATACTTCAACAATACCCCTTCCCCAAAGAAGAAAACAGTGATATATGAACCACTCAAGAGTTGAAGAGCACCCTAACCCTAACCTCAAAATGATATGAGGAAAATAAATAACAGTGACGTGTCTTGACAGTTTCCTCTTGGGAAAAGGAATGTGACTAAGCAAGATTGAAAGGCAACTGCCACAAGAGGAACACACAGATAGTCAACCTGGAAAATTGTGCCTATATATGCCTGCATAGTTTCGGGAATATTTACAATAGGTACATATGCATGGGAATTTGCGGGAATGTGACTGGAATCATGCGAATGGGTCTATATATGTATTGCGCAGTGGGAAATGACCTAATTGAAATTGAAACAATTTGTATCAATGTTTTAAGCATGTTCATGTGTTTCAGTGTGTGTGCGTGAGTGTGAATCAGTGAGTGAGTAGCCTATACTTTGACATGTTATACAGTTGCCTACATGCAAACTGCAACTGCATTCTTCTTTTTTAAGCTGAAGAAATGTGTGCAAAATTGTCAGTGAAATGGTAGGCGACAATATAAACAACAAATGAACACCTACCAAAACAAATTCCAACAACCACCTTTCGTCTGTCGCATTCTAGGTCTCTGCAGTAATCTATACAGGCTACGCAGCACACCACCCGCCGTCTCCAACTGCCAGCAAACTTTTAAAGTTGGACGTGGAATGCGGAAAGGTTTTTGCTTCCCTGTCCCACCCCAATTTCCGCGTGGTCGTGGGAGCGAGTTACATCAACAGACGCCTTGCTTACATCCATATGAAACTATGATTTTGAGGAAACGGTTTACTTTGGCAAAATCTTTGAAAGTTAAATAGGTCACTGAAGTAATTTTCACATACGCGCGTATGTACACGCCTCTAAATGGGAGAGAAAAGATTGGCCATCATAAAATAATGTAATAATAATGTTTAATTGTTGCGTGAGTTTGGCATGCTATAGCCTGCTGACCCCTTTTAACAATGGCAAATATTACTTACTTAAACATAGTAAATACAAAATACATCCGTTACAAGGGTCGGTGGGGTCATCTGAGTGAAGCCCACTGGAGAGACTACAGAGAGCTCACGTCGGTTGGGATCATCGTCGCCATGCCAGCATTCCAGTATCACTTTGGGACTGCAAGGGCTACAAAATTCGTCCATCTCTAACGTTCCTAATAAACTGGGAATCTGTCCGAATTAACAGAATTGACAGATCCCCCAAAACTCTCTCTGTCACTGACTCAGTAATACACTCTCTTTCTCTCTCACACACGCACTGCCGCACACACAAACCAATGGCATGCATGGATGTTTAGCAGGACATGCAATTTCATGTCGACAAAACGTTCTGCTTACTGTATCACCACCTTCCTCAGAATTGGAAATCAAAATGTGTCGATTGCGACATATCCACGATGCTATTCACATTATAGCCAATCCTATATATTTTGTTGTCATTGTAAATATACAACCAAATGCATCTTAAACTTGTGTATTCTAATTGAATTCGCAACAATAATAGGCTCGGCTCACCTGCTTTCGAAACTGTCCGCCTCGCTGATCACAGGAACGTCACGATTCGTGCTTGTCCATCCGAGATCCACAATCGTGCGCGGTTGTTTTAAACCAAATAATACTCATAAACCTCTAATAAAGCATGGAGCACTACCCCATCTGTTGGCTATATGGCCTATTGCACGGTCTACTGTCAAATGCATATTTTCGAGTGGCGTGGAAATAAAACTATAGTTTTATAGTGGCTATAGCCAGACCCTGCCAGGTAGCCTAATTATAGATATTATAGCCTTAATTTCCTGAAAACGTACACCATCAAATTAAATTTAGTGATGAGCTGGTTGTATATATATATAAATATAAACATGAACAAGATCCAGAATAATCAAAGCGTATCATACGATATAAAAAGAAAGCGCTTTGAACAAAGCGTTCTTTTTGCGCCACCGTGTGTGTCGAGCTTAACAATGCAGTTGTGCATTAAAGCAAGCACTAAACTGTTGGGACATATTATCTAAACGTAGGCTATATGAACTTTGAAAAACCAACAAAAATAAAATAACAACACGGAACCTCTCTTTCAAGAAAAAAACAATAACATTAAGTATCATGGATTAATCAACTTTTATGTAGTTCAGATAGGCTTATATGTTACTGTACTTTGCAGTCAAATCCATTTGTCTTTACCCTTTATACATCATTCTCAACATTTATCGGATATAATGCTCCACATGTTATACATGGGTAACGACGCAAATGTTAGCTAACGGGTATGCATCTATCTCTGTTCTCATTTCTGTGGGTGCTTTATATGTGTATTTTCCTGTGTGACCACACGGCTTGTCAGGGTTACAACCCTCCCATCTGCATAATGCAGGAAATAGACATATTTCGCTTCTCAATTTAGTTTTTGTTGTATTTGTTATCAAACAAACGTGTTTAGTTTATCTGACTAAATCATATGGATCTGAATATACCAGCAAAGAAAGCAGGATGTATGCAATTCATAAGATTTGAAGTAAAGCTCCAAACAATACAACATGAATAATCTACTTTCTATTTCAACCTAAAGTTTGCATGCTTCTCACTTGACAAGCTTCCTGCTGCTCTCTTTTTTAGTCTCTCCACATTTTCTGTCAAACACATTGGTTACACAAACACATGGGGAGGGGGGGATATAAAAGGCAAAAGAAAACCAGTTGTTGTGCAGAAGAAGGATGTGATGATATGAAGCTGCAGCTGTGCTTGAATTACCTTAATTTTATCATGGATTTTGACTACCACCACATTAAAGGTTTGACACTAAGATATATACTTTAAAATGTTATGGATATTAATAAAAACCATTGTTGTATCCTGAAATGTTTCGCTGTAGAACAGGGCTGATAAGACTAAAACAAGAACTAGATTAAGTGACAGGCAAAGGACAGTATAAGGAGTATCAAGTTTTAGAGTTTTATTTAGAGTATGCCGCACTCTTAAAATATAAGGTTTCGATGAATTTGTGGTGGGCACCATGTTCATTTTGTTGCCTAATTTATTTAGACCACAAATATGTATCTGTAATAATATTTTCCTAAGATTATATATGCAATAAAGTTACAGCTGAGTATTTACATGTTGTAAACTACATTTCACACATTTTCATTTCTGTAGGATAGTCACGTTTTGATGTAGAAAGGAGATGGTCCTTCAAATTTAGGGCAAACCTGTGTGCAATTTGAAACTCAGGGGTAGGCGGTTCCATCATAGATTTAAAAAGTTTTACATTGTCTTTCATTTTCCACTGTATTGGCTCAACATTTTCATTTGAATATCAATGAATTTTGTAATTCTCAGTGGGTCGCTAAGAGACATATTGTGTTTGTTTTCAGATGCTGAAAACATTCAACGAGAAGAGAGGGTTGGAGCTCTTTTTCCTCAGCTCCAGAAACCTTTAACTCAGCAGTTATCTGTCCATGAGCCGCTCTCTCGTCAGTGTCCTCCAATTAAACCTCGACGGAGCTTAAAGCTTCCTAAAACCTCTCAAACACAGGTAGGATAAGCTTCATAGTTTGACAAACAAGACATCTGCTAATGTAGACCAGCTAGGAAAATAGCCTTTCCCAGAAAATTTATGGAATATGAGGCCAGCCAGAACACTGATGGAGTCGTTGAGGGAGTCCAGGGGGGTATTCCAGAAAGCAGGTTATGTGACATACCTGGGTAAGTTAACTCCCCAGCTGACACCCAGTGTTGTAGCAGCATTGCAAGTAGGTTGCTGCAACATTGTGAATCAGCTGGTGGGTTAACTTATCCGGTTGTGCTGCATAACTTGCTTTCTGGAATACCCCCCAGGTGTGCAGGCTTGGAGGGAAATGGTAATAACTGAAACAAAACACAGAGGAGGGGCAAGTGATGCGCTGCATGTGTTCAGATTGGTTATAGACTTATTACTCCAAACTATGCTGACCAACTATTCCACCTGGATTGGCAAACTAGAATTCTCTCTTGCGAACTGTTTGTATGACTTTAAAACCAGATATCCTTTTTGTCACAAGTATTAAGTCTGTCAACATAAGATTCTAGCCAATAGTATCCATAGTCCATTTTCCACAACAACATATAAGCAGTCAGAGGTGGGAGATAGGTCTCCAAACCTCAACAGTCATGCCTGGACATGACAGAGAATGTCTTACCATAGAGTATAGACTATGGCTGGTCTTGACTGTCCATTAACCAGTTTGTAAATCAAAAAGTAAAGTTAGTAGATGAAATATAGTACCTACTACTACTACAAGTAATACTTCTAAACATTTAAACTGTCTGGCAGATTTGTTTACACTCCAAAATGGCACCAACATTTTGACAATGAGTCACTGGAAATACTTCTGTCAAACGAAACCTTGACTGGGAGTTATATGTGTCTGCTGGCCCATATGTGGGAAAGAATGACCTGTTATTTTAGATGAGGAACTGAAATAGAGGCCTTTTATCTTCCTTGCATCTTATTTACGTGTGACCATTTGTCTTTTGTTTAGCTTTTGAGTGTGTCTTCATGTCAGCCTTGTACTGAACCATCATAGAAAGGATAGAAACCACACAGACAACTTTGACATGCATGTTGTGAATTGGAGAGTGCAACTGTAAATGTACCATCCGTTTACTGCTTACTTCTCAGAGCCCGTCTGTCACATCGTTTTTTGTGAAACTACAAATCCTGTCACCGGAAAACCACAGTATATCGTTAGAAACATTCATACAACTTCCTGTAGCATCCATTTGATAGCGTGTCTAGAACAGTGTAGAACTGAAAACTGGTTCAGTGTTTTGTCTGCCAAAGTAGAATGTCCAATGCCATACTGTATTTTTTTGTACTGTTTAGTATAACTACATTCTTGACATAGTCCTTCTTTTGGGTAACATTATCTCTCACCCATCTCCCCTTCTCCCGTTACAGTGTTTACAGATGAACAAGGTTTCCCCTACCCAGGGGCTGGGACCTCTGCAGCCCCTGTCTCCAGCTCTGAGGGCCCAAACCCTGCTATGGTTCCAGAAGACTCAGATGCCCCGTCTGAGCCTACCTGGACTGCCACTGCCGAGTTGGCTTCATGGCTTTGCCACGCGCAGGCGAGTGGTTGAGTGCTTGTAGCATTTTAGTTTTTGAAGGGGTTTTTTTACAGCAAAGGAATGATTTTCTGACACCTCTAAGAAGTGAGTCATAAGGACTTCATAGCATGTGACAGAAAATCATGATCAACACGTCATGAGTTTAACTTCTCCAACTTTTACGACCATGCAGAACACTTTAGATCTACTGTACAGTGGGTGTGTCTAAGATGTATAGTAGAATTGTTAGATTTTATAAGAAAAATCTCATCAATTTAAGATGAATGAATGTTTTTCACAGTACAAGCCATTATCTGCCATTATCTACACAGCCATTATCTGTGTTGTTTAAACAGGGAGGCAGAAGACATTCTAAAGGACAAACCACAAGGCTGTTTCCTGCTAAGGCTCAGCGAGTCAAAGATTGGTTTTGTTCTGTCATATAGGTGAACCAACACATGAACACATACTTTGGATTCAAACCAATTACCGGTATGTTTTAAATTATTCTCACACACACAAACGCGTTACATTTTTCTTGCAGAGGAAAAGACAGGTGTCGTCATTTCATCATTGAGGAGGAAGAGGGGGGGACCACTGGCAGAGGTGGTTCTTACCTCATCACTGGGGAGGACAGTCGCCATGGCAGCCTGTCGGAGTTAGTCAGTTACTACACCCAGAATCCAGTTGGGCCTTATGACGAGATGCTGACCACACCTTGCGATGAGGTGTGTCAGTTAACTTTGTATTTTGGATTCTCCAGATATGCACCAATATATGCTACAATTGCTTACCTTCCTCTCTTCTACAGTCCAACAAAGTTAGTCAGGAGATTATAAAACAGTGGGGCCATCATGGAAGTGGGATAGCAGAAGCACCCAGAGGGGACTATGGAGACTACAAGGCGACCAATCTACTATCCTCACCTAAACCTTTGATATCTGAAACTGAGCTGAAGTCTTTAACTAGCTCAACTCACACAGACAAAGATTTTACAGCAGAGTATGCTATAGTGAAGAAAGTCCTAAGGAAGTCACATTCTCTACCTGAGAGCCAACTAAGTGAACTCGCTGGGCACTCTTTGGAGGTGAGGAGTTATACAGAAGTGGACAATATTTTTGTTGCGTTATGCATTTACATAATATACAAATTCTGTGTGCACTACTACTGACAGTATATTCAGTACAGAACAGCATAAGGAGAAAATAATGCATTCCTGTTTCTTCCAGGCACCAAAAATGAACCTTTTATCTCAAGACAACCTTCCACAGTCGGACACTGGGTGTTCTGGGGCATGGGGAGGGGAAGATTCTAATGATGTTCAATATGCCAAAGTCAGGAAACCTCCTAAAGTGGTTCCACAGACAAACGCATCACCTTATGTTAATATCAACAATCTCCAAGTCCACCAGAGGGCGCCAGTACCCACTGATCCACTGACACATGGCTTGGCTGGTGACCCCGAGTACAGGCAGTTGGAGCGCATGCACACCTACGAGAAGACCCCTTATCTTTTCCAACAGGAAAAGGCAGAGCAACAAATGGATTTCAATTCCATGGGACCAGGGCAAGATGATCAGAGAAGGGCAGGTGAGATCTAGAAACAATAAGAGGCTTGTTCTCACAACTTAAGACTAGGAACAAAAATGTACTCAATGAAGTCTTTACATTTTAAGTTCATAAACAGATATGATAAACTTGACCTTGACTTTTAGTCAATTCAACGACAACCTTAATGGAAAAACCACCTCCATGACTGCTTTCTCTTCCACAGACTCCCAGCATCATCTGTACTCAGAGGTCAATCTTCACGGGAGAAGAGAATGTTCAACTCACATTCCCTTTACAGAAAGGACAGCCCCAAGCCTGCCCTCCAGACCCCCACCCCCCAGAGCCATAAACACACACTTTCACCCAGACTCACGTGGGCAGGTACAAGATACAATACAAACTCTGTACAACTCCCCCAAAATGTATCATACAATAAGTTAAGTCGGGGTAGGAAATTAAAACAAATTGATCAAGTTTAGATGGTGCTTGATAATTGCCCCCACAACAGCATTCAATGGCCTTGATAGATCCTTTTTTTTTCAGCGAAGTGGAGAGCCCCTCCTGTTGTCATCCTCACCATCAAAAGCTGGGAACCCTCAGCCCCCGTATTCAGAGCGACCTTTGACCAATGTACCAGGTGCCAGTATCTACGAACAGATCTCTGAGAGGCCCATCTCCTCCAGGCCACTTCTCCCTCCACCCAACCCCAAACGTAACTGAGTATCTGGAGTTTGTCTGATAGATTACATCAAAAAGGAATAAACTTTACAAATCTAGCTGTACATGACTGATCAAGATATTGTGAAATGGATTTAAAGTTTGTTAAGGGAAGTATTGCATTTGGAAAGCCGTTTTTCTGTACCTTGTCACCTTAATGAATTTAATATTTATCTTGGTACCTTATGGCACCTTCCTGCATAGTAAATTCTTTGTGTAAACTTACTTGGCAAATAAAGCTGACTGATTGCTCTTGTGTACAGTCTACACTTGAGCACTTAACCCACATACAACGTAAATGAGCAAATCTCACAACTGTGTTAAAAACCCAGCTTGTTTATTTTTTAACAAGACACATTCCAGCCAGACAAAACTGGGAATCCACATTTTCCTTAGGAATTACCTTTAGGGTTTAAAACAAATTACAAAATAAAAACAAAACAAAGGCAGTCTGTAACGCATTTATTACATTGTGGTTGTAGTCTGGATCTCTACCATGTTTGTTTATTCTTTTACCCCAATATGGGTAATTAGGATATATAAAATAAAAATGTCAAAAAACAAACAAAAAAAAATACATCTCCTTTCACCATTCCCCCCCTTAATGCCCCTCCCCACCTGAGTTTATGGTAAACTCCTTTAATCCCCGCTCCCTAGTCCTGAATCACTGAGGAGTCCTCAGTTCTTCTTGGTCTTTGGCGAGTCATACTTTCTTTTGCTGGAGTACCAGAGGAGCAGGGGGATGCCAATGGAGGGGAGGGTCATCACACCGAACGCTGCCCAGTCCAGCTGAGGAACATAAGAGAAGAAGAGAAGAAGAGGTGGGGCAAAGTGAGGTATGAGTTTCTGAAGATGACATCAACAAGGACCTTTGGACAGGATAACTTACATAGTGGGGGGAGAAACGCCTGTCAAATTCTCTCTGAGCCAAGATTCCACCCTGGCCAGGAGCGCTTGTGTAGCCAACCTACCAGAAGGAGAGGTCAAAGGTTAAATCATATGGCGTCTATATTATTGATCATCAACCAAGTAGTTTATAAAGACGTGTTTTTACCACAACTTGGCCTCCCTCCTGAGCCAGATAGCTGACAGAGGCAGAGGTGAAGTTGAAGTATCCGGCCTTCAGGGGGCGCAACACCACTGTGTGAGAGACATTGCTTGCTCTGGGAGGGAATGTGTTAAGGTAAACACATTCTTCATCACATCATAGACAGGGGCTGATATATTGCAGCAGTCTATCAGACAAATTTCTCAATGACATCAGGTTACAAGACTCTGACTTGAATAGTGGAAGAAAAACAAGACATTGTCAATTTACTACTTCACAAGAAGGCTTCTCATTTGTGGGCTTGTATCATTCCTACCTGGCAGGCAGTTGTTGCCATTTAAAAGCCAAAAGTGTCTTGGGAATAATCTGCATTCAGTTCAAGAAGGATACGGGGCAATCCTGTCCCATTTCACATTCAGCATTCCAGAGACAATGCCAAAGTCCTCAGGGGGAAAGGAGTCATCCGACAGCTCAACTTCAAGGCCAGCGCTGTGGAGATGGAAAATAGATATTGGCCTTTGCAACTATATGTTAAAGATTTCAAGCATATCCCTTTAAACATATACCTTAAAGTATGTTGTAAAACATCAGGATCCAATCATAGCCTTCCATAATACCCGTTCAACTGACAGAAGGCCGAAAACGAGAGATAACAAACATCGCTATTAGGACCTATATTCTCATAATGAATAATCTGACCACGATGTTTTACTGTACCTAGTTCCGACGTTGTAGATGTTGTACTGGAGTGTGAGGTCACGACCCTCCACAGCATACCGGTTCAACAACGACTTTGAGGCCAACAGACGAGCGCCCTCCTCTCCTGTCCCCAAGCCAAGCAAGGCCAGCATAGCAAATACATAGAGAGCCCTCATCTGCAGACAAGTTGACAAGAAACGCTACCATTAGTTAATATGCTGTTTTTTCAGGCAGTTTACGCTCCATCCTACCGTAACGTTAGCTACACTGTAGCATTACTGTACTTGCTAATTTGTCGATTGAAAATAAGCTAGCAAGTCAACTGTACCGATATTTTACAAATGCAAATACAAAATAAACGTTGATCGCTATTTTAATGCGAAATTTGCTGGTGCTCACTAGCTAATAGAACTATATGTGGTATATGCTATCAAGAATAGTCTACATCAGAACAGAAAAAGCTTACGCTTACGTGTACTTGGGTCTAGCTATCTACCGTAGTAGCTTACAGTAGCTAACGCTAGCTCAGCTGTTAACGTTCTATGACTGTGAGCTACTACATTTGCATTTTGAAACTGTACGCAAAACTCTGTCTTTGTTTAAGAACAGTACCTACCAGTACAGTATCAATCCTACCTGGATTTTTAGACAATACTGGACCATGAAACGCAATAACAGCAAAGAAATCAAGGAATATCAGTGAGCATCTTACCTTACTCTTCGTGTCACAACTCAACAAGGAACTATCCTACGCATGCTCAGAACATTTTAGCCTTCTAAGCAACACGTCAGATCAAGTTGGGTCCAACCATCATGTCAAAAATATTAGCGCCCCTGTCGATCGGGCGGAACATTAAGTTTATTTAAAAAAACGGGCTAATATTAATAACAAACATATACTGTATACAAATTCTGTACAAGCATATACATCTCATCATATCAAATATAAAAAAGAAAACAACAATTAAATTAAACTAAAAATATGTGGATACATGTGAGGTAAGACAGCCTGGGTTGAGTTACAGTGTTAAAGTAAACAAATGCGTCTTTTTGCTGTTGTGTTTTTAGATGGATCTAAATTTGTGCCAAGTTGTTTAATTTATTTTATAAATTGTGCACAATATGGCTTAGCTTTATCCCTTTACATAACATTAATGTGATACTTTCCAAGTAAAATAACAAACTGTTAGAACATTTTTTACTGGCAAACTCGTAAAAAAAAAAAAAATTGGTCAAACTTTCACTCAAGTTGTCATAGCAACCCTGCATGCCACTGCCGTAACGTCAGCTTTAACGCGACCAACGCGACACCTTGGACGCACATTGGAACAATCTAATGGAGGATATAGAAGGGATAGTATTCTTGATTCTTGGTATGTGGCTGTTTATCACAGCAAGGAGACAAGTATTGTTTCAACAAAGGCTTAAGGCAGAAAGCCACAAGACCGATGAAAAACATAGGAGAGTGTGGAAAATCATTCATCAGACTCGAAGCATAGAAAGGACACGCATGATCAGGGTAAAATAAAAATCTGGTACTGTAACTAGCTAAAGTCGTGTGAGGGTCACTATATTCGAATACTAGCCTATAGTCTGTTACACAACTATAAACTTTACCTAACACTTGTATGTATCAACATGTTTATGCTGTGTATTTCAGATCTTTCAGTGTTTGCAAAGTAGCCGCCGCAGACCATTTGTTTGGGCGTTCAACCGAGCTACCGAGTGGTGGGATGTGATTGTGCCCGGCTTCACCAACATTCAGTGGGTGCAAAACTTCCGAATGTCCGAAGAGACATTTATCTACCTGTGCAACAAACTGCGTCCAGTGATGGAGAAACAAAACACAAACTTCCGCAGGTGTGTACCTCTAAAGAAGAGATTGGCCATCGCCCTATGGAAGCTTGCGACCGGTTCCGAGTACAGAAGTGTTGGACATCTTTTCGGAGTAAGCATAACAACTGTGTGCCGGTGTGTGCAAGAGTTCAGTGTTGCTGCAGAGGCGTTGTTGGTACCAGAACAAATTAGTTTCCCAGACCAGGAGAAGTTCAAAGAAATGGTTGCCTACACTGACAATAGGTGGGGGCTCCCGCAATGTATCGGAGCAATTGATGGATCACACATACCCATCTTGGCACCACAAGAGGACCACTGTGACTATTTCAACCATAAAGGCTGGCACTCCATCATCCTTCAAGGTGTTGTAGATGGGAAAGGACTTTTCTGGAACGTGTTTGCAGGACTGCCTGGGAGCTTGTGTGATGCTCAGGTTTTGAGACTGTCAACATTGTGGGAGTTGGCCAGCCGTGGTAACCACTTTCCAGCTTACACCAGGAACATGGGTGGGGTGAACGTTGGCTACTACATAATAGGACACTCTGCCTATCCCTTACAGAATTGGCTCTTAAAACCATTTCCTGACACTGGTCAGCTGACTGCAGAACAGAAGATCTACAACAAGAAAATCTGCAGCGCACGGCTAGTGGTTGAAAATGCTTTTGGTAGACTAAAGGGAAGGTGGCGTTGCCTCATGAAAAGAAATGACTGTGATGTCAAACTGGTGAAATCTATGGTTTTGACTTGCTGTGCTCTGCATAACCTTTGTGAGAGTCATGGAGAAGCCTATGACAACGAGTGGGATGCACCTGCACAAGCAGAGCCTGTGGTGGCACTGTCACCGAGTGTGGAGGAGGAGGGTAGGGATATACGAGAGGGTCTGATGCACTACTTGAATAGCTAAATATATATTTTTGTTTTAAGTGTCCTGTGAACACATTGGAAATTGTTTGAAACTTGAATATTCTTTTTGTATTCTTTCCCACGTATAAATGTTACTCTTTTGTTTTTGTCCAACTGTTTTTTTTTTTTAAAAGGTTATTGGGATTTACAATTTGGTAAATAAAAAATACTAAAGACCTTGAAAAAGGAAAGCACGATGAAGATGTATGTGTAACATGTTACAAATCAGTTCATTTAACAAAATATTTGCACACAAAAGGGCAAACTGTACTTCAGAAGTGTATGACACACCTTCAGGATAAGAACTTCAAACCACTCTCAATAAGCGGCATACTCTCTAAAAATGTTTCATAGCCTTCACCAGCTTTAAGTAGGGTTGCTTTTTAAAATTGGTGGGATTTTGCAGGATGTCCCTCGATGTTAAAATCCAATGTATTTGTATAGCCTGTGTATTTTTGGCAAGACAATCCCAAGAGTTTGGTGATGGGCTAATCAATCAATCAATCGGTGACAGGCTGAACATACAGAACATTATTGTATGCAAGGACATTAGGCCTATTGGCTTTTAAATAGCCTAATATTTTGTATTTTATGTACAAAGTTTATAAGCAACACACTTTTATTCAATCAGTGTTTCCCACAGATAAGAAAGCAATTTGTGGTGGTGTGTGTGTGTGTGTGGGTGGGGGGGGGGGGGGGTGGGTGCTTCAAAATAATTGCCCCCTACCAAACAAGTTGGGTAACTCGGTTTTCGAATTATGGGCAGTACTTTGCGGGCAGAACACGAAAACGAAAAAGCAATATCCGCTCTGTTTTCCTTTTGATTATGGCATAACATGTGCAGTCTTGAAGAAGAAAATGCAAATAGAACAATTGATATTTTGATTGTCGGTCCAGGCATATTGTGGCAGAACAGGACACCACTGAGACATAACTGGGGGGACGTATCGCCAATATTCACAGTAATATAGGCTTGTGCACTTTCGTTCGCCGCTATGGCCACAAGATGGGGCTAAACACAAGTTAGTTGGGTCAGTGCCATTCATCTGTCGACACTTGTGTTACTTTCACTTTTTATCTACAGTGCTTTCAAGATAACATCTGCTAGCTGCATTTCATATCAGAATTTTCGTAATGGGATTTTGTCAGATGATCAAATGCTATTTTGATCTGTTTGAAATGTGTTTTCAAACCTTAAACCAGAAGTGTATGGCATACCTTCAGGATAAGATCTTCAAACCACATAGGCGGCCTTCTATAGACAAGCAATGCAATGGTTACTAAAGGAGAGGCAGGAAACCACATGTTTCACATGAGTCAAAGTTGTGTTTCCCCCTGTCTTTACCTGTCAGTTTCATAAACACCTCCAGTTTGTGTCAGTCTTCTTACTTGCCACACTCCAACACTCCCTAAAGGCACAGCCCACAAACCAATCCTGTGATAGTAAGATTCCAAACAGGAAGTTATTACCTCATCCATAGACCAATACTGCTCAATATCGGCTTTTCGTGTAAACCAGTTCTAAATAATTAAACATCACATGATGTGATAGTAACTTCTTCTTAGTTAGTATTTGATGTCCCCTCTCAAATTTCTTCTCAGGTTAAAATAATTTGCTTTCCCTTCACTGACAAGGTTTCACATCCTAAAATGTTGTTTTGAGTCTCACTGAGAATAACTTTCCCCAGAAACTGGGGAAAAAACTAATGTATTACTTTAATCTAAAAGCAGTTTAGGTTTTTGTTGGAAAGTTGAAGTTGGTTCAACAAATATTAAGTGAGTAGAAACATAACTGACTTGAACTTGAAATTCTGGTGATGCGAACAGTTTCCCAATATGTGACATTGACTCTTCAGATCTGAACAAGGACCCAAAGGTTTCTAAAGTTTAGTCTTGCTCTGTGGTAAAGTCTACCACTCATCTTTGTCATAATCCATCTTCTCTGTGGCCACCTGATGTGGTTTGACTGTGTGATGTAGGACATCAAGCATATGATTCAGTGCCCGATTCCATTGAAGTGGAAATACACACGTATGCATGTGCGTACACAGTGCATGGGAGTCAGATGGCTGAACGGTGAGGGAGTCGGGCTACTAATCAGAAAGTTGCTGGATCGATTTCCCGCTGTGCCCAATGGCGTTGTGTCCTTGGGCAAGGCACTTCACCCTACTTGCCTCGGGGGAATGTCCCTGTACTTAGTGTAAGTCGCTCTGGATAAGAGCGTCTGCTAAATGACTAATGTAAATGTATACTGTGAAGCACGGAGACAGACTCGCGAGAGGGAATGTAAGCCAAAAGGGTTTTAATAGCACCCTTTGGTACAAAACAAAAACAGTAGTAAGGAAAACAGAGTTATGTCGGTATGTCTTTTCTTCTTCAATGGTCTTTGCCTCTGGCCCTCCTGGCTCATTTGTTTGGTCTCTTCTCTCCTTACAGCGAGTGTGTGTAGAATAAAAACACATCAACCAACATATCACCTCTTTTTGTCCCCTTTCGTACTCACCAGGAGTGGGGTAGATGAGCAACAGGTGTGCCTCGTTGAGGCTTTGCTTCGGTAACGAGGCCAACGGGCTGCCAGGCCCATGGCTGACAAGGCCCCTTGTCACAATACATGTGCATATACATTTACATGACACTCTTATCCAGAGCGATTTACAGTAAGTACAGGGACATTCCCAGAGGCAAGTAAGGTGAAGTGCCTTGCCCAAAGACACAACATAATTTGGCACGGCCGGGAATCGAACCGGCAACCTTCAGATTACTAGCCCGATTCCCTAACCGCTCAGCCACCTGACTCCCACGCATATGCACACATACGCACACAATGTCACTAAAAGGTATGAATGATATATCTTTATGAGCTGGGAGGGAAAGATGTGTGATGGAGGACATTGGAGAGAACGAAACTGTGGGAGTGGGTTACAATAATCTCTACACTTCTGAAATAAGGGGGTGTTTTCCTTAGAAATAACATTGCTCCCTCCTACTCTTTATTGAGTTGTAAAACCCCTAGGTACAGGTCTAGGTACAGTAGAGAGTTGAGGAACAAAAATGTTACTACAAAGTCCCCCATCTCACTTTTCATTGAAGGAGATGGAAAATGACCACACGATTGGGTAGGCTTCTTTTGCGAATGAGTTCATGAAATGACTTTCCACTTCATCCCATTCAAAACAGGAGAGCGGGACTGGTAAAACTGTAACTCTGTAACCAAATCTAATTTGATGAAAGGTCTATTTCTTATTCCTCACAGGAACCCGAAAGGTAAATGCAGACCAAATAGAGAGTAGCCAACTTCTGCTCACAAAAGGTTTTGTTCTATACAATTCTTTATTATGCTTATTTTTTTCTCACTACTCCATCCTGTATCAGGTTTTTATTCCTCTTAAAAAGGGTTAAAAATATTTCCTTTTTCCATTCTTGAGTAAAATAGCTTTTAAATCATTGCATTTACACATTCTGCATCACCCCAAAAATGCAGAAACTCAGTTCAGTCGAGACAATCACATATTAGATTTGAGCATTTTGTTACATGACGTGGACATGTAGGTTTGACTTTGGTGGAGTGGATGATCTAAGGGAAGCACTCCCTGCCTCCTCGATGCAACACATACATACATGACATATGAGGCAGGGAGCAATAGAGATATAATCCCCCTGGTGGATAGAACATACAGACAGCATGGGGGAGAAGGGGATGGTGGAGGGTGGCAGCAGCACTGATCATACAACAAATGGTCTGAGTGTGTGTGTGTGTGTGTGTGTATCCGCACGGCCTTTTAATGCCGTCCGCTGCCCGATTTCCCTGCCTAAACTAGCTGCGCTTATGTATTGTAAGATTGTTTGTGACGGATGTTATTTCTGAAGTGACTATAATATCTAAGGGAACTCAACTTTGTTTCACCATTACTGAGGTATGCACTGAATAATGCAGCTACAGTCATTAAGGAAGTAAAATACAATATTACTAACAAAGAGTGACTCACATGACAGTGATTTATTGTTTCCAAACATTGTCACCTATCACTAAAACACTGCATCCATAATAGTCATGGTTGGTGATGTAATGACACTTTGCTATGAAACTCAGTTTGCCCCACTGAACATTTTTTTGAATTATGAAAAATATCAGAGACATTTTCTGTATCACACTGAACTTTTGTTACCGTTAATAAATAATGTCCAAAAACTGATGTTGAACAATTTTCATTTCAACAACAAAATAGTTTTTTTTCTGCCGTCCTTATCATTTGCTTGACATGACTGGGAGAAATGTATGATATGCATACATAGAATGTGGCAAGATATCGCTCTAAACATTTAAGAGATTTTAATATTCAGAGAGAGACGGAACTCAGCACTCTGTAAATGGCCTACATATCCTATTTTGTAGAACAGGAAGGATATGAGAGAAACAGCCAGCAGTGAATAACAAGTTGAGTTATGATGAAACTCTTTAACACAAGATTATTTCCAAAACGGTTTAATTTAATTAAGTTAAAACTCAGCAAAACTTCATATTTTCAAAGCATTTTTGGATGTCGATGAAACACCACTGCTGCTTTAGTACTGTTCCTACTATGGGCCGCTTTCTTGTAAGCATGGGCAGTTGCTTAAACAAAAGGATCACAATATACAAATATCCACGATCAAATGAAAATAAAAAATTTAAAGAAAGGGGAAAGGAGCATTTAGTAAAGAAAGTGCTCAGGAAATAAATGATCTTCTTTGTCAGCAGGCTCTGTGGGTTTGCGTGTGGTTTTGTGTTTATATGTGTGTGCGTCAAAATTGGTGTGATTGGGGTGGGGGGTGCCAGCGAATATGCAAAATGGGACATGTGCATTAGTGTGTGTGTGTGTGTGTGTGGGGGCATCTTTCTCAAGTGTAAAACTTCAATGGTTTCTCCCAGTCACTACAGCTTTCTTCCCCAACAACTCTCCACTCGCTCACTCTCACTGACATCACTGGAGTTTCCCCCTAGAGGCCCTTTAAATGCAGAAGCAACCTAACTCAGAGTATCATTCACTCAATCTAACCAACAGAAGCAAACAACTACCTTCACAACACAGTAAGTCTCTAACACAACCCGAAGACCAATACCAAACGAAAGTATTGAAGCTGACATTTGAGCTTGAGGACTTTCTTAAGTTATCGCTTGCTGCACTTACAAGAACCAGAAGACTTCTAGGGAAACTATACAATGGGTAGTGATTATAAAGTACTGTTGGATGTTGAAGAAGGCCTCATGGCTCCAGCTGGGGTGACCGTGGTACGGGAGACATCCAATCACAGTGGCCGGTGGAAGATGTGGGGCGCCTTGCTGGCTATGGCTCTCTGTGTCTCCGCTGCCCTCCTCTTCACCTGGCATCACAAGGTAAAACAACACCGCAAGGAATTTGATTCTGTCTGGAATTATAAAAGTAGCGTACAATGTTCACTGTTTAAACCTTTTTGTGAAACGTTTTTGTGAAGCTCTAACAGTTTTTTCTTTTTCTGTTTTGTCCTCTATTTTAGAACGAAGTTCATATACAGCAAGGAGACGGTGAGAGCACTTCCTTATTCTTTGTGTATTGTTAAATATGTATAAATAGTTCAATTGAAATTGTGAATATAGTGTCATGGTTTGTCATATTGTAGATTTTAATGTGGACTTTGAACGATAATATCTGAACCTCTGAGCTCCTGCCACAGTTTCTAAATGTCTGCCTTTTTTTCCTCTAAAGATCTTCGCCACACATTAAGACAAATATCTGGAGTCAAGAATGCCATTCATTTGGAAGGTAAGCACAAATTCAAAAATGTTCAGCACATTCAGCAAATCAGCTCAATTTCAGCAGTCTGGGTACATTTGCTGGTCTGGTTTACAAAATCACCCTTGAGGAAATGAGAGTCACTTTTGATTCTCTGGTGTAATTAACTATTTCCTGCATCCTAAATGTCATTAGCTCATACTCTTTCTGCATTTATTTTGAACTTGAAATAGTGCTTCAAATATTCAGTGTCTGTATATTTGCTGTTTTCCATCACCCAGATTAACCCCTCCCTTTTGTCCTCTTTCCTTACCAAAGGTTACTACGATTCTTCATACTCCAACACCACAGTGCAATGGAGTGATGACGTAAGCCAAGCCTTCTCTCAGGGTGATCTCAAGCTCGTCGAAAACGAGATCGTTATCCCAAACACAGGGCTGTACTTTGTCTACAGTCAAGTGTCCTTCAAGGTCCACTGCCAGGACGGAAAGATGGTCCACCTGAGCCACAGCATCAACAAGCTCTCCGACTCTTACGGAAACAGGGACGATGACGATGAGAAACGTAACCTGCCTCTGCTCCACTCCACACGCAGCGTCTGTGGAAGCATGTCCAGCAGCCAAAACTCTTATACTGCGGTGTATATGGGAGCTGTGTTCCATATGAAGGATGGAGACAGGTTGAAGACTGTTACCGGGAGCCGGCACGTGCCACACCTGCAGGACGAATCTGGGAAGAACTTCTTTGGTGTGTTTGCGCTGTGAGAGAAACAAAGTAACAGAAAACAGAGAGAGAGAGAGAGAGAGAGAGAGAGAGAGAGAGAGAGAGAGAGAGAGAGAGAGAGAGAGAGAGAGAGAGAGAACAAGAAGGAACAAGGCAGATAAATACAGGTCATAGTTATTACGGGCACTGAATCAAAAAGTTGAGGCAGTTTTATGCCATACCGTAAACAGAACAAGAAGAATAACCAATGTAAACTGTAACAGTTTTCCATTGGGAACTCCTGGAAGGAATGTATTTCCAAATGAATCTTTGGAGCTACATTTAAATGATGTAAATGTACTATGTACTGCTATATTACTTCTAGTACCTTTTCCTGTACTACAATCCACAGCATGGACACAAACTGCTAAATCTCTGCTGTGATAGCTGTCTTATCTTGATTCTGACAGATGAATGTATTCCACAATTTTGAATGTGTCACTACAATATGACAACATTGGGTTCCTTCAGAAACTACAGTTTTTTATTGTAAATTGTTCATTATTAATCTAATATTGTAAGAAATATTGTATTTAATGTTATAGGATGGTAATAGTCTCCTTTTATTTATTGATATATTATATTTATGTTCTATTTAAGTTTTTGAACTTTTGTATCTGTGTTATTGATTGGAAATGTTTATTTATGGTTATGCATGCACATATTAATTTATTACGTCTATTTATTTGACTATTTAATAACATTTTGTAAATCTGTGTTGGCAACTAAACTGTATTTGTGAATATGATGGTAGTCATCAGATAATGTGTTCTAATCAAGAAATATTTTCTTGAAAAAAATGTGTCCCATTGTGTGGCAATGAATATTTGACCTCAATAAAAAGTGGGAAAAAAATGTATTTCTCAAAATCCCATTGAATCAATATAACAGTCATGTTAGTGTCTATGTTAGCATAATCATAATATGTTTGTGTAACAGCATGCCGTGTTGAGCAGTCTATAGTCTATCTGTTATGTAGGCGTAATAGCCACTTCTCAAAATTCAGTTATGCTGTTTTAGTCAAACACCCCACACTTTCACACACTCAAGCACACACACACAAACAAACAAAGTGGGTTTTGGAATCTTTCAAAAGGTAATGGAATACAATGACCTAACATATGAGTAAAATAGAGAACCATCATGATTACACATGACACATACTGTGTCATGCAGTTAGCATCTTGCACTATTTATAGAAATAATTGACCAATTACCGTGATCAGATCTTACTGTCCATTAAGGAAGCAGACTATTGGTATAAGTTCATTTAAGGGCATTTCCACAAATGTGCTAAAATAAAATCAGTGAGAGAGTTTCCGTTGCCATTACAGTTCCTCAACGGCAGCAAGGGTTTCTGTCAGGGGAAAGTCCCACCGTGGTTATAATGCTACGATGAAAGCCGTGAGTGTCACGCAGCCACAGAGGCGGGGCTTCTCTTTATCTTTTCCTTGCACATAATGCACTCTCTCTCTCGCACACACACACACACACACACACACACACACACACACACACACACACACACACACACACACACACACACACACACACACACACAATACTCCCAAGCATAAACACCATATGAGTGGGAGGAGAATGGCGCAAAGGGGAAAGTCCAGAGGAATCGGAGCTTTGACTGTGGCTACAAAAGTAGGAGTGGTGGACCAATACACATGCAGGTGTGACACAAAGCCTAACCAAGACACCATCTAGTGTTGAAACCAAAACTTTTACAACTATTTCCTTCAGCATAATCACCAGACCATGTGAATGCAACATTGTACCTTTTATTCTTAACACAAGAGACAATGCCACTTTATATATAAAAAAAACAATGACTTGATTCATCATAATAGTTTTCCATAGCATTTTAAATCATGTCCACAGTTATCACAGTATATATGTATAAATATTATTCAAATACTGTACCACACCAAAATACAGCTTGTACACGCATGTGCAAGATAATACTTTTATCTTAATAACCATTTACATTGTCAGTGTTGTGCATATCCTCATTTGAATGAACGCCACCAATATCATTACTATATTTGTACTTTACAACAATTGATAAACAATTAAGCAATGATAAACATACAATATTTACAGATGGTCACTTAGCAGAATTGATAACAAAGTATCCAACGTGAGGACCTACTGTACAATGCTCTCGTAATTTTTACAGTACATGAGGGCTTCACAAGCAGCGCTCCATCATTCATAAGTGCTCAACTCGAGTTCACAGTTCAAAGATAATGCAAGCTGCGAGACATCAGAGCGTGGGGCTGAACGAGTGGCTAGGAAGAGACAGGTCTGGAGCTCTAAGGCTTAAGGGGAGTTCAGCACAAAATCATAGTCGTACTCCAGTTGCCAAAAATGTTTATGAGTATGAAACACAGCGCGTATTAGACTGTGTTGCTCTCCTGAAAAGAAATATGAATAGCTTAAAAAGCCGGGATGAAACGTGATTTACAATAAAGAAGCTTGCTGCTAAAACAGACCGGCACAGCGTCAGGCTGTTAGGAGTAGCATGGCATGTCTCTGTAAATCAATACTATGATTCACCAAAACAAGAACTTAAAAGACGTAGTGTCCACTCACTTCCGAGTGCAAGTGCCACCTCAAAACAGAAGCAGGGGAAGTGTGTCTTCCTACTTCAGAGAAGTGCCATAAAAGTCCTTTGTCTTTCTCTTTGATTAATAAAGCAAACCAAAAAACCACAATGCAGGAGGCTGACCTTTACAGAGGTGCTGTGCTGGCTTAGAGGGGAAATTGTACAGCGACATGTTGTGTTAGTTTAATTAGAGCCAGGAGATCTACACTGTTTTATGGCACACTAAAATGAATAGCTTGAGGATTCTCCTACCAGTTGTTAACAGTTTGAACAATTTTCTATGCAGAGTAGAGCCACCCTGAGAAGAGAGGGTTCAGACATGGCAGGTGTCATGGAGGAACTAACTGGATTATGCCTGGCCTGATTGAATCTAAAGCTTTTAGCCGGAGAGGATGATAAAAAAAAATCAATGACAAACCTATGCACTTGGAAGTCTTGTGCAGCGTAACATATCATGGCGTGAACTCAAATTTTTAAGCACCGCGCTAAGCTCTCTGAAAATATTGAGACTTATTCTCACATCAAATGTTCTGGTAAGATGTAATTTGATTTCACCGTTGTTGGTTCATAGTGTGGGTTATACGCTGAAGTGTAATCACCCTCTCTTACTAAAACTATATTTGTATTGGTTATTTTCTACTGTCCCTGTCAACCTTTCTGACACATAACCTTCTACAGCTGCACCGGTGGCCTAACACAACAACTCAACTCAACTGACCCTTTGCCAGCAGATTTGTGCAGTTTGTCAAGAAATGTTTCACCATGACAGTTATGGTACCGAAAGGATTATAGAGAAGACAGAGAGAGGGAGACCTTATCCTTACCTGCTGTCACCTGCAGTGACAAACACACAGAGAAAGTCTTGCAGGTGGGAGTCTTTTCGATAATCAGCACAGATGAGGAGTGGATTGCCTTGTCATGCTTTAGCCAACCGGGAGGATGGCAACATTTGAGAGAATTGTGTAAAAACACCTCATTAGTCTCTTTGAACAGAGAAAGAATCATTTACTAATAGAAATAGGATAGGAAAATGTAGATCAATGCAAAATGACCCAAACATGTCATTTGCAGGGTCTTTTTGTGTAGCCTACAATCAATTGCTGGTCTAACAAAAGGGTGATGTTTAAAAGCTCTGCTGTAATCTATTCATAGCGAATATCTCACTTTACAGTGCCCATAAACACATCTTTCGGTAACAATATTTACAACAAATGTGCGAGAACAATGAAGAACTCCCTTTAGTCTTGAGCAATATATTCACAAATCTCAGATGACTCTTCCTTAATCATGCAGAGAAGACAACTGCATAACCTGATTTACTTGGAATCTTAGAACCAAGAAAGAACCTCCTTTCAACACTGAAATATGGTATCAATTCAATTGTTTGGAGCCAGGGGGGAAGGGGGAAAAAAGGAGACAAAAAAACAAAACATATGTGCTTTCTAACCCCCCCTCTCTGAATCCAGGCCCTGCCTCAGTACCCCTTAATCCAAAACCAGCTCCTTTGTTGTAGTTTTTTGGCCGCTCTGATTTGATTACCACCGGACAACATGTTGCTTCAAAGATTACTCATCTACGCACTGCTGACACCTCTACATACCCTCATTGCAACATCCGCCTCCATCTTTCACCTCACCATTCTCATCTCTCTTTCTTGTGCTCCCTCATTGACTCATTTCACCATTGACTCATACCACTACTCATACCAACTCACTCACACACACACACACACACAGTTCTCCATCTCATTTGTAGAGCAACTGGAGCCTGCTGGTGTGACAGTTGTTGCGGCTGATCTTCCCATCGGGCTGGTAGAGGTTGGAGGAATTGGAGAAGGAGGGAGGGAGCGAGTGGTTGTCGGAGGCTGGGAGAGGGTAGCCCGGTGGGGGCACCAGGGATTTGGGGTCGCTCTGGAGAATGGGCAGAGGGGTCGAGCTGTGGTTCTGGTTGGTGGTGGACGGTCGTCTTCTGGAGCGGAGGGCTTGTCTCTCAGACAGCTGGTTCCTGAGCTCTGACACTCTTTCTTCTTTCTGTAAACACAAGTCAAACACAGTTACAGAGTATAGATCAGTTAGGTTAGGAGGCTATCTCTTGCAGTTCCGAGATTTGCCAGTAGAAGGTAGAGTAGCAGGAATAATAGCAGATTCATTAAACTTGGATTTTCCACTGAGTGAGTTTTCCCTGGATTAAATGGTATTTTGAATCAATTTGGCCCAATGACCTCAACTGAGTCCAGTTGTCCATTGCTTCTAAGCAGTAACAGAAGCACATATCTAAAGACTACCTCTTGGATGATCTTCTGCAGCTCCTTGTTCTCTCTCTCCAGCTGCCTGGACTTCTCCTCGTCGTTGTTGTTGGTGGACGAGCCTGTCTTCATGGTCTCCTGGGTGTCAGACTGCCACTCCCCCCGTGTGATTAGCCTCCGCATCTACAGCAGAGAGAGAGAGAGAGGGATAGGGAGAGGGGTGGACAAAGAGATGAGAAATAAAGAACAATAAATAGAGTGAGAGAGAGAGGACAAAGACATGAGAAATAAAGAAAAATAAATAGAGAGAGAGAAAGCAGAGAAAAAAGAAGAAAAAAAGAGAGAAAGACAGGCACTTGCTCAGTCAGACGGGCCAGATAACAGGAAGGTCTATATCTCTGCTGACGCAGCAGCGCAGCCAAGACAGCCATCTAACAGACTGAAGTTATTACATATAAAATCATTGAGCTACTTAGATCGCAGATGAAAGGCTTTTCATTTCATCTGACATTTACATGGGAGCTTAACAGGGCAGGACAAGAGGGGAAGCGGCCATCTTGTGTTACCTTGGGGACAAAAAGCACCACCAGGGTGATGTAGACAGAGAAGACGATGGCCAGCGAGGCAAAGGCAAAGGAGGCGTCCTGCTGCGACGACAGGATCATGGTGACTGGAGCCGTGATCATACACAACACCTAGAACAGAGACAGAGATAGAGAGGAGGTCAGGAAAAGGGAGGGAGGAGAAAGGAAGGGAGGGAGTCATGGAGAAAGAAGTGGTGCAGGACAATTAGCAAGAAAAGCAGCAGGAGAAATACCGTGAGGGAGAAAATGTAAGTTTGAAAGAGGAAGAAGGGAGAGACAGAAGGGTTTGGGCGGAGAGAGAGACTAAATGAAAGATTGAGGATGAAAAACGAGAGAGCGAACAGAGGCAGGACGGCTTGTTTGAAATCGATACATATTGACCAACAGTCAGTCATCTCTTTCCAAAACCAGAGAAATCTCATCCAGGCTCGCAAATGGAAAGAACGTCCAGACATCAACATAGGCCGGATTTTCTGTGCCGGGTCATTACTTACATAGACAGGTCACAGCCGAGAGGGCAATCTCATGGTGCAAACACAATCCACGACAATCCGCGTAAACGTTCCATATCATTACACCTGCCATCTTTCCGCACGCGAGCTATTTTGGGGGGAAATGATCAGCCCCAGAATGTTAATTGCTCCCCTGTGATTCATCTTTAATTAATCGTGCCTATTTGTTTTTGCTCCAGAATGAGCAGGTGGACAGCGTTTTTCCCATTTTTGTTGTTTTTTTCATAAATAGAGTGAGGGGATGTGCAGCTGTGTGTGTGTGCGTGTGTGTGTGTGTGGAGGGGGGGGGATGTAGGATCAGTCTAATTTGTTTTACAGAGAGGGCGATTTGCTGGGCCACGATTCATCAAAAGCAGATGAAGGGAGAGGAAGAGAGGAGTGAGTGCACAGGCAGTTTAGTTATTTTGTCTTTTTTTTTTTTCGCAGACCCAATTTGCAATTCTCTCACTGAGCATAATCTTAAATTGGGTTCAATGCATAATGGATAATCCTTGGAGAGGAATTTAACAAAACAACGCTGGAGACGAGAAAGAGGAAAGCCGCCATATTGGGGACGCTGTTGATTAAACATGGTGTCAGAACTCAGAGCTAAAATCGCAAGGCGACGTTGAAGATTGGTATTACAAACCAATATGAAACACCACATTTAAGTAGGGCAAATTGGCATACCAATCGGGCTACTTTTGCAATTTGCCTAGTGAAAATCGAATGCATTCAAACTGTCTCTTTCTTTCGTTAGGCATTAAGCATTTTATTCACTTCTTTATCTTGAGCACCTCCGGACAGAAGGGGCAAACCAATTACGGAAGTGTAGGGATGGGAGTTCTTTGAAGATAACACTGGGTCCGAGACTGAAGAATCCTCAAGAGATGCTGACAGAAATGGTCTCCCCTCTGGGATGTGTACTAAAGTGTGCATGTGTATGTGTGTGCGCATTTGTGTGTGTCTGTGAATGAGTAAGTGTGGGGAGGGAGGCGTCAGGGGAAAAACCTTGACGTGTGACTTTATTCCCCCTGATGAGAGGAAAGCCCTCCCAGTTTCCTCTCATATGACTTCCTATTTGGACCATGTACAGCCTCCTACACCCTAGTGTAGTCATTCAGGACAGATAACCCATGCTGAAAGCCCCACTGGCTAGTTCCCTCCTCATTAAGGGTGAGAAATGTGTCTAGAGGTGAGCTATACCACTGAGAACTAGAGTGCCTCTTGGCCAGAGCACAAAATCAAGGGAAAAGGGCAGAGAGGAGGACAGGATACATGCCTGAAGAGCGGAAGCGCTAGAGAAAGAGACTGCTAGTGAAAGACACAGTCCTCAGACGAACACAGAGCGTTGAGAAAGGCAAATGACTGGCGAGCACATTAGCACAGCAGCCAGAGATGCACTGAAAAGGCAAACAGAGGAACAATCTTTGAAGGGCGGACATGTGAGCATGCAGCTCCTTTTCTACATCAGCCGCACTCACGCACGTACGCACGGAGGGAAGGCGGACTCACAGCTACGTTGTAGATGGCCATCCCCACAGCTCGGTGGTCGTTGATCTTCTCTGTGGATATGGACTTGGTTTCATAAGCCAGGAAGATCCCTAAGAGGAGCAACAAGCCCTTGTAGCCATACACAACCCCTGGAAAGGAGATATATATATATGAGAGAGAGAGACACAGAGAGAGACAGAGACAGAGACAGAGAGAGAGAGAGAGAGAGAGAGAGAGAGAGAGAGAGAGAGAGACAGAGACAGAGACAGAGACAGAGACAGAGACAGAGACAGAGACAGAGAGAGAGAGAGAGAGAGAGAGAGAGAGAGAGAGAGAGAGAGAGAGATAGAGAGAGAGAGAGAGAGAGAGAGGGAGAGAGATAGAGAGAGACATTAATTTTAGAGGCATTTTGGTCATGCCGGGAAGATCTACTGTTTGCAAAGGAGAGACAAATAGATCAGTGAAGACCATTCTTCTCTTTACCCAGCCAAGTGTTCATCTTCTCTGAGCTGCAATGCTCCAGCAGAGGCTGAATCAGAACATCCAAATCCCCTTTAGGGGCCTCCCTGGTGAACTTCTGCTCACATGGGAAGACAGAAGAAGACAGAAACAGAGAGTGACAGAGAAAGAGTAAGAGACAGAATACCAAGGTAATACCTCATCTCGCATACCTCACGGTACCTTACAACAATGCAATATGCTGTGCTAAGAATTTTTCCAAGTCTTATTTTATGTATTTATTGATTCAAATAACTTGTATTTGCAGTGCAAACAGAGGCAAGAGCAGGGTGAATAAGGTGCCAGGCTATGGAGGGACATACTGTGGTGTTCTGTACTATACTGTACCTCCACTGTGATGTGCAATGGATCCACAATCTGCCAGATCATCAGCGACAGCACGTCAATGCCTAGCAACACCCCCACAGTGGCATACAGCTTCCATGGCTCCAGGTGCTGCTGATGCACAGGAGGATTGGTCACATCCGACTGTCCAAATCCCCCCCACCTTCCTCCCCCGACCCCCCCCCCCCCCACACACACACACACACACACTTCTGATGTTTGAGGGAGGGATTTATAGAGCCATAAATAGACTGGCCTGCTCTTGACGAGAAAACAATGATCCATCGCTAAAAGGCCAATTCAATCGGCCCGTAGTGTTTGGCCATGAACAGAGAAAAAACGGAAAGCCGAAATCAAACCGTGAGCAGAGCTCCGTGACACGATCAATAGGAAAAAAATGAAACCTTAAAATGTCATACTTCTTAAAACAAAAAAACTTGTGAGGCACAGAACTGAAAAGTGGATATTGATTTTGGTGCATAATCCTTTTTTGTGCTTTCTTTTGGTTCTAGCTAGAGGCAGTGGTAAGAAGCTGTTCCTCATGAGTTGCAATACAGACAGGTGTTAATTCCTGGATGGATTCATCCACTCTGCATTCCAGTGCTCCGTAAATAAAGGTATTAAAACCAGCTAATGTAGAGGATATCAGGACAGTAGAAAACACATTTTACACATATTATCTGCCTCAAACAGACACATTTGTCCCACACATTTCCACAGCATCTTATCCCATTACAAAATACATGATTCCTTGTATCTGAAAGCTTCTTAGGAGTATTATCTCACAACGTCTAAAAAGCTACAACTCGTTGTTGGAGAGGTATCACACAGGCAGTGGAAATCAAAGCACAAAACGAACATCGACGGCAGCTTCAAAAGACGGCTGCGCCAAGCGGAACATTTCAATTTTAATGGTGCAGCGTCCTATCCAGATGTACCAAGGGAAGGCAGGGGCTCAGGCTGGATCAGGGGTTAGAGGCTGGAGGCTGGAGCTAGAACAAGGACCGGGGCAGGGGCTGAATCCGAGTTGGGGTCTGGGTCTAGATCTGGGGCTGCTCTGGCTACAGCATTCTCAGCTCTGGAATTAAGTGATTCAAAATGAACTCAATCAGTTCTGACACGGCTCTCGATAATATAATCCCCCCAGATAGGCTCTCATGCTAGGGATATTCATACATATTCAGTAATGGGCTTTATCTCCCAGCCTGGAGTATTCCTCCACTCTCGCCTCGCAGCTGGAGCGGCCTCTTTAAGATGTGATGTTTGACACGTCCCTCTAAATGGCAGTGGAATATATTAGCAATAGGGGTGGAAGGCGGTGTGGAAGGCTCTGATTGGGGGAGGTATAAAGATATGGGGCCAATTGGGGGGGGGGGGGCTGAGAATCAGTGGTTCGGGGGACTGGACTAATGGAGGTTCTAGAACATTCAAGGGCAGGCGTGAGGTTAGCAGTCTCTCTAAGGGCTAGCTACAGATCTAAGAGGAATGGGGGGAGGGAGGGAGTGAGAGGAAGAGAGAGCAAGAGAGAGAGGGAGAAGCAGAGAGATTTTGATAAAGAGAGGAAGTGATGGAGAGAAATGGAGAGAGGAGCAAAGAGAGGGAGAAGCAGTGATAGACAGATATATTAGAAAAGTTAAGAGGGGGGAGCGAGAGAAAGAGTGAGGGAGGGAGAGGGAAAGAAAGGGGTAAGGAAATAAAATGAATGTGTGAAATGATCCTGCATTGGGGAATACATCATTTTCTGGGCACATAGGGTGCCCTTGGCTGAGATGGTGATAAAACTGAGCCTAACCTCGGAGCCAGCAACTCAGTTAATTGTTCTCTCCTGAAGGGCCTCTCGCTCCGCTACCTCCCAGACACGCTCTTTCCAATTTACCTTCCTCTTGTCCTTCTTCTCATCCTTCTTGGTGAAGACGGTGTGGACCCACCAGATCTTGGTGAACATGCTTCCGTAGGCCAGACTGAAGCCTAAGCCCAACAACCACAAGCGAAACTGCGAGCAAAGAAATTAAATGTATTATAATTGTGCAGCTTTAATCCATCAAATGCTTATTAACATCAGGGGAAGCACTTTGCTTTTCCATGACCTTGACATGTCTAGAACACAGACTCAAGCATCCCCCACAATGCATCAGTGGTGGGCTTCTCTTCCTGTACCTGGCAGACAACAGGGAACTGCTTCCTGTGGACATGGAGCCCATCGATACCCAGGGGAAACACAGCTGCTAAGGCCATCATACACCCCACCGCAGTCATGTTGTTCAGATAGGGTTGTGAGTTCTGGATGTACCTGTCACATACACCCATATAGCACACACACACACACACACACACACACACACACACAAGGCTATAATACCTTGGGCCTAGAATATTATATACACACGTGCCCACACACACAAAGGCACTGGATGTGTCTAGCTGTCACATTCTCTATCTGCCTCTACACACACGCAGACACACAATGGTGGCTGTCTGTCACTCTATCAGTGAGGCATTCAGCATTCAGATGAGACTGTCACTGAGTTCAGGATATTAGCTATCCGTTCGGAATGCAAACGAAGTTTGGATTCCAACGTCAGGCACATAATCCGAATATGCTTGGAAAAGTCACACCAGATAATACACTGCGCCGTTTATGTCAAGCTCTGTGAATATCACACAGATCAATTTTGATTGGCTCAGCAGATATATAAAAAAAAAAAAGGTGCAACATTTTCTAAAAGTATAATTCTCGTGCCATTTTTTTCAGGCTTATCTTGGACCTGTTAAAGCCAATCGTATGCAAGTTTCAAATTGGACAGCTAATGTGTTTGCATACCTGACGTTGCTGTTGTAAATATTGAACGTGAGGCAGACAATGCCCAGTAGAATCCCCAGTCCAGCAAACACCGACACAGACACAAAAAGTTTCTGGGAGAGGAAACGGAACTCCTCAATGACCACAGTCTGGTCTGCAGGGGGGCCCGGCCCTGGAACCAGGAAGAGAAGGGGAAAGAAACAGTCAGAGGACCACAAGACAAGAAATCAAGAAATGAGGAAGGGTTGTAGGAAGAGAAACAGAGAGAGAACAACCCTGCTTCAGGATCAAGAGAAATATCAGAAAGGTCATTAGCTAATCGAGCGCACAGCGTAAAAGCCTTCCAGTTGAGGCTACAGCCCCTGGCCTGGCCTAGCTTGGCCAGGGTAAAGTTAGTGCCTAGTGCTGCTGAAGCGCATCAGCATGACCACATCATTTAAGGAAGTAAGTTTAACCCGTCACTCCGTCAACAGGGTTCACTTGGCGTTCACAGACAAGACAAAGAGAGTACACAAACACTGGATTAAAGTCGACATGGGACCAAGGCCAGCAGAAATAAGCCTTGTGTAGTAGGATGGAGCGGGGGGAGAGGGAGAAACGATAGGAGGGAAAGCTAAATATGGGGGGTGAGGGAGGAAAAAGATAAAGAAGAAAGGAAAATGACAAGACAGAGAGAGACAAGAGAAAGGGGGGGGGGGGGAGAGAAGGGATTGGTTGTAAAATGGTGATGGGGAGAGTGGGAAAGACAAATACACATTACTAAGAGGAGGGGAACAAGATCAAGTGAAACAAGTAAAAAGATAAGAAGAGAGAGAGGGAGAGAAAAAGAGAGAGCTAAACAGACAGAATAAAATCATAGAGCGAAAGCTGAGGATAGCAGCGACCCATTTCTGTTCGAGGTAGATAGGTTCTCATGTTGCGACCCAGTCCTTTTCCCCTTGTATCTGTGTCAGCATCTAGCCCAGCGGGAGGGAGAAATCTCTCTCTCCAGCAGTCACTAGAGCCCTGGCCAGGCTGCCCAGCCCTGGCCTGTCATGTCCCAGCCATGCCTAGCAACACACTGTATCATCCCAGCCCTGCCCTACCTAGCCCCACTCTGACCGACCTAGTCCCACTCTGCCCTACCTAGTCTCACACTGACCTACCTAGTCCCAGGCCTGCCCTACCTAGCCCCACTCTGACCGACCTACACCCAACCGTGACCTACCTAATGCCAGCTTTTGCCTGCCCACTCCCAGCCCTGCCCTGTAGTCATAGCCCTATTGCAGCTTTCTGATACCACATTGAGCTTTCAGGTAATAATAATTAAGTATTCATTTAGCAGCCATTTTTATCCAAAACTATATACTGGGAGGATTTGACCTGCTCTAACCACTAAGGTATACCCATCCCCTGGTAGGTAGGTTCCATTTATACAAGCATGGTTGCAAGATACCACTTGTATCCTCATTATGGCATTGTCATTAAGTATCCATGCAACAGCAATGAACACTGATGTGATGTGGATATAATAATGCACATTACAAATACAATAATGCACATGTTTACAATGGTGTTAGTTTAGTAGGATGGAGGGAGGGGGAGGGGGGGGGGTCAGTGTGCAGCTCACTGTTGAGAAGTTCCCAGATCAGATCAGAAGCTGTTTCAGATAAGGCTAGGCCTCAGGCTGAGCTGGGTAAGATCTCAGCACACAAGCCTGCCATGTTTGACTGAGCTGTTAATATGAGCATGTTGCCATGGAGTTCTGAGGTCAGAATAGTAACAGGGAGGGCTGGGGGTGGGTGGGGGGGTTGGGGGGGTTCTATTTCCACAGGAGCCCGTTGCCATGGAGTTTCAGAGTCAAATCCACTCTACACTGTTTGTATGGAGTTGAGTCTGTTTGTGCTTGATATGGAGAAGCTGATGTATTATACAGTAACTGCTTCACAGTTTGATGTAGCTGGTGTGCTTGAGAAGCTCAGTTCAAAAGCTTGCCCATTCTAGTGACTCTCTACAGACTTTACTCTACTATAGTCAGACTAAATCACAAGGGAGCCGAGCTGCCTCTCTATCCCCCAAGGATTTGTGTGCACGTCTGAGGCTGTGTGCTGAGTTTGAATGTACCCCTAAATACATCTTGTGTGTGTCTGTATGAATGTGTGTGTGTGTTGTGTCGGTGTGTGTATTTGCGCTGCGTTCTGTCCTTTGGGGCGCCGTGCTCTCACTGTAATACCTCTCCCTGCCCTTGATGGTAGAATCGGGACAGAGTGTTACCATGGCGACCGGGCTCCATAATGGTTGCCACGGCGATATGAGAGGAAAGCCGCGATGCAGTGGTTGTCAGGGTGACCAATCGAATGAGGGAGGAAAGGAGAGAGTGTGAAAAAATGCTGGCAAATAAAATAGTCAGCGAGAGCATGAGAGGGATACGGTGCTGGAAAGAGAGACAACATGAGTTCTAGAGAGCGAGAAAGAGAAGGAGAGACCAGAGGGAGAAAAAGAGATCAGAGAGAATAATACAGAGACAGATACGAGAATAGAAAGGAGGGGGCAGGGTGTTGCTGCGCTTTAAAGAGCAAGGCAGAGGCCAGTCATTTTTAATTTGGCACCCTGATTCTATTGGCTTGTTTCTCAGCACCTCTGCCATGATAGTGATTCTGAGAGGAGCTCACTGGCCGACCTACACAGAGAGAGAGAGAGAGAGAGAGAGAGAGACAGAGAGAGAGACAGAGACAGAGAGAAACAGAGAGAGAGGGAGAGGGAGAGAAAACAGAGAAAAGAGAGAAAAGGGGTGAGGAGAGGGAGAGATTGAGAAAGAGAAAGGTAGAGAGAGAGACGGACAGGAAAGCAAGAAGTAGTGATAGAGAGAAAAAGGGATATAAAGAGGGAAGGAGAGATTGAGATAGAGACACACATCTCTGCAAAGGTTGAGCAAACTCAGGCTTTCCGCCGGTTCAACACGTGGCGACCAATCTGGAACAAAGTCACCGTCTCCTTCAATGGGCCCTATTCTGTCACGTCACTGCCGCCAAAGCTATTTTTAGAGCGGTTCCCAGACTAGGGAGAGGCTGCTTGCAGGTGCCACGGGGTGGGCAATGGCAGGAGGAAGATGCCAGCCTCTGGTGACCGTTCTCGAGGAAAGAAGGACACCTCGCCGGGAAACTAATGTCGCGGAGATAACAAGGGGTCCTTGCTTTCTCCGATGACCTGTCTGCACACACAGATGGCACCACCCCCAGGGCTGACGGGCCCAACGCAGGTGGCATGACCCAGCATCTTAACGACAACAACACGAAAGGTTATCTGCCTATGAATGTCCCCCAGACGAACACGCACACTCTGGGGGGGACAAAAGCCAGCCAGGGGAGTCTAGATTGCGGGCAGGTAACCTTGATGTCACTCTGGTGCAAAAAACAACACAAAGCTTGACTCCCAGGCAGTTTTGCAATGGCCTGGGAAGCGATTCTGGCATGAAACCCAAATATCACTTCTCTCCTAGACATTTTTTGTTCTGCCACAATGGGTCCGACGTGACGTCAAACACTAACCGACTGAAGGACAAAAGGGGACACCTGGGAAATTACAGCTTAGCTTTTGAGTCATCATGTCTGAGATGAAGGCAAACATTTGAGAACAGACCGGCAACTCATTGCTGGTGCACTGAGGGGGTGGGGGCTAGCGGCGGGGGGCTATAAGGGCTCTCTGATCCTGGCAAAGGGCTGGGGATGCTGAAAGGCAGACGCCACATGAGTAGAGAACACGTCTCACATGGATTTATGTACCTCTTTAAATACCTTTATGTATTGATGTACACACAACAGTTTCTGCATAGGCAGCGGGATTAGCTAGCACCAAGCACATGATGACCTTCAAAGACCAGACACCAGCCTGCCTGAGAGTGAGATGACCTTACAGACCAAAGCCTTGGAAACAAACAGAGATTGCAGCCTCCTTATTAAGACAATCCAATCCCCTTTGTCTGAAATTGCTGCCAAGGAGCTAATCTGTTCAGCGACATTCATTTAGTTATAATCACCAATTAATTAAAAAGGTAAATAATAATAAGGAAGTGCTGAGAGCAACAAAAGATTAATTACATATGGTTTACTGGAAACATTCAGTATTTTTAATATTCCAATTTCACGCTAGCCGCCATAGTACAATGCACATAAACTGTTTTCGAACCATTAGGCACTTTTCTATCTGCGTTTGCCCGGAGCCCAGGAAAACATAACTGACAGGGCTGTACACCAGGCTCCCATACTGATTAGGCAAGACCATTTTACTCTTCAACATCCAAGGTCACAGAACCGACTCCACTTAAATTGCTGCCCAGATTGCTCTGCTTTGTTTTGTTTTGACTGTCAGCAGGCATCTTCCATTCATTTTCTTCCTGTCATCGCCTTGAACTGGTCATCATGTTTAATTAGTTAATGAAATGAATTTTCCCGCTGTTGCTCTGTAGCACATGGTCCCATCACTGTGCCTGCTCAATTTATGCTGTGTATTAAGCCAGTGGCAGTTTTCATGGCCCGATCATTTTGCTTTCTGTTGAGCTGTGCAAAGCAAAGTGGAGCGTTGCTATCCTCACTGACGACATGCTAAATAAAAGCTGACTGATTGATGGATGAACATTCTTAGCCCACTGTACAAGAAGGGGAGGAAGAAGGAAGGAGCGATGAAGAGGAAGGCTTAAAGTAAATGACAAAGGCAGGATAAACGGAAGACATGGAATGGGAAGAAGAGGTGGAGGGAAAAGAGATGGGGGGGAGATGGGAAAAGAGAGGGAGTGCAATGGACAGTGATGAAGAGGAAAATAAAGGAGGGATGAGAAAGATAAATGTGGCTCACCTATCCACTTGTCATTCCCATACCAGGACAGATTGCCTTTAGTGCTGTCGTAGTATCCAATCTTCTTATAGCTCCCTCCTATGTAGAAAGAGAGGGGGGGGGGACAGCATCACCACATCATAAATAAAAACAAATGCACACACACACACACACACACATACGCACACATATGCACACAAACAGATACACAGAACTCTGGAGAAACAGCTACTTCCTGAGACTACAAACCAGGAACCAGGATTTGAACATGAATATTAATTTTCAATTATTTTGACTGATTTAGTAACAATGATTAGGTAGGTGTGTTTTACAAAACCAATTTCTTTTATTGAGAATACTGTTTCATAATTCCATAAAGATTTTTTAACTGGAAAAAATTACTTGAGCTTTGAATATCCACCGGTATTTGACATCCCCAGGTCTCAGAAGGCCCATCTACTGTATAATAACAGTAATATTGCTGCAATGCCACTGGGAAGGGAGATACCGGGGCCAAACCAAGCTCAGGGGGCCCCAAACCCCCAAAACAACCAGAAATGAGCTCAAGTGAAAACCATTATAATTATCAGCTGTTCGTTAGTTGTAATTACTGCGCTCAACTCCCAGCATCCCCGGGGAACAGTCGCTCTGAGAACAGCAACACGGAGAGGCGGAGAAGGGCGGGGGGGAATCAGAGCCCTTCTCGGAGAACGCAAACATTCTCTAAACACCGCAACTCACACAACCTGCCACTGGGGATGGGGGGGCAGGAGGGCCTGTCTGTCAAACATCACATTTTAGTGGAGAGAGAAGTTTGATAGATCAGCTGATTAGCCACTTAGTCTACATGTTGTTGTTTTCATTACCAAACCGCCTGAAACGGTCCAGGGCAAACGCCACTACAATTCATCATCAATCCTCAAAGGGATTGTAAATCAAAACTCGACCTGCTTTTTCTGGACTGCTGGGCCAGCACTTTGAAAGGAAATTTGGAAAACAAGCTTCATTTTCAGCAGCCTACCCCCACTGCCACCCCCCACCCTCTCCCCCACAAAAAAAGGCACTTTTAACACAGTCACACAGTGCCGCACTGTCAGGGAGACACAAAGCACAGACAGATTGAACACAGGAACACAGGCGCTGTGATCAAAACTCAGGCTGTGAAACGTTGCCTTGCAGGCAGGAGCCGATGCTAGCAGAGATAAGACAATTGCCATCGCCTTCTGACAGAAGAGGCTGGCATGGCCACCATGGCAACAGAAATGAGTCCTGTCTGATGACACAGACCACATCCTCGTTGTGAATATGACGGGCAGAGCCGAGAACCAGGGTAGTCATTACTGATGCAGGACTGAGCCGATCCTGCCGTGGCGTTAGAACAACTCTGTACCACAGTGACATCCTGTTAGTTCTCTGCCTTGTGGTCCAGGAGATACAAAGTTCTATTTTTTATGTGGCTCTTAATACTTATTATGTTCCCCTCGTTGGCTGCCTATTGTATAGAGCATAGGCTGGCATGCATGTGAAAAGAAGAGAAAACAGATTGATTGTAACTTACTGAGACAAATGGGACGCTAAAACGTCCTGAACTGAGAGAGCGAGGCAGAATGAGGTGAGAGATTGGGGGTGACTGCGCTAGATAGTCTTTCCCAAAGAAGGCATGACACCCTTTCAAAATTTGTCCTTGCTGCATTATTTTATGTTTTTTACATGGCAGCAGTTTTTTTTTTTCTTCGTCTTGTCCCAAGAAACAGAATGACAGTGAGGATTGCTTGGTTTCATTGAAATGACGTAAAAACTGCTGCATTTCATAAAAGTTAATTTGGCAGCGACATAAAAGTCGCTTTTTATGAAACCCTCCAACTTCCAATGAAATATTCAAGAACCTATATTAACTTTTTATGCACATGTTCAATTTATTCTGTAATTTTAGTTGGAGAGTACAACTGCACCAGGGGAAAACAGTGAGACCTCATTGTGAAGGCCTTAAGTACAGTCTGACTTCAACAAAACCCCAGTGTAAACCTTTCACCTTGCAAAAGCCACTCTTTAAACTTTTATAAACAAACGTATGTACAGGAGTCATATGCCACCAAAGCGTATGATTTGTATCGTAACCATAGGCACTACAAGACCTTGTACAGACCAGTCTGTCGGCCATTTGTCATGACTGACATTCTGGACACATTATGATAGGAAGAAACAAAGAACATGTGAGGATAGTGATTATAACCCAGTGTTTCCGAGTCGTAGGTTTACCTTGTAGCTGCTCAATAAGAGTCCAGGCCATTCTCGAACCCTGAGCATCAAACACCACATGACCCTGGAAGAAAGCAGAGTTCATCACTAATACATGTCTACCACCTTACTGTGTTAGAGCCTCTTCCTCCAGCTCAAATCATACACCATTTTTCTCTCTCGCCATTCCCTTCTTTCTCCCTCCTCCTCCTCCTCTCTCTCTCTTTCTCTCTCTCTTTGTCCTCTGTGCTACAATGGCGATGCACTTACAGATACTCCCTCGAAGGAGCTGGTGTTGAGTGCACGGTAAATCTCGGCGGTGATGTCTCGGTTGTTGTAGTTGAAGTCTTCCAATCTGCGGCCCTTGGCTTTGAGGGGCCCCACCGTCTTGTTGAGGGCCAGAGCCAGGGCCCACACAGCATCATAAGCCAGAGGAGCCTCCTGGAAGCCTCCCGTCTCCTCTGGGTTCTTCCCCCCGAGCTTAGACATCAGCTGACCCAGAAATTCCTGAGAGGTCTGGGAAGCAATATGAAATAAAGTACAAGTAAATGTGTGTGTGTGAGAGAGTGTTGTGTGCCGTGCATGCATGTGAGTTAGAACATTTACACATCAAAGAAGAAGAAACCTAAATCTCACAACCGTGGCACACACACACACAGTGTCAAAACACACACACAGTGTCAAAACACACACACGTCGGAGAGACCACCGGAGACACTCCACATTTTCACACCCTGCTGTCCTTTCTCTCAGAGCAACCTGAAGAAGGAAGCATGTACATCCGTGGGCACCCGGGGGGCCAGGCCCAGGTGCTCAGCCCATGTCCCAGCCATTACACGTCAGCAAGGATTAAGTGTGGGAGCAAAGGAATCCTCAACATCCAAATGAGCTTGTTCTTAAAAGGAGGAAATTATAGGAGGAAATTAGCTTTCTTCCCCTCGCTATTTCAGCATAATTACATGAACCTCTTGATGCCTTTGAGAGGTCACCCAGCATTCACCCAGCATCTGCCTAATGGTTGACCGGCTTCTACTCTGGTATGTGAAGCCTTCCCTGAGCTCATCCTGGAGAGAATGCATTATGCAGAGCAGGTAGAACTTCTTCCACTCCCTTGTCAACTCCTCTGTCAACCTAGTCTGAAGTGATGACAATTAACACCTCCCTTTCAGACAGCCTCAGACGCCGCCGTCTTTGAGAAACTCTCTCCATTAAGGATGAGCTATAAAAAAATATTTTAAAAAACACAGTTCCGCTCATCTTTTATTACAGCGGGCATATGGAAGCTTATTTGCCACCATTTTATAACAGCTCTCTGCTGATGAAAATGCCATCTCTGTCACCTCTGCGTGCCACACAGGTGAATTTGGACGGGAGGAGAAAGGGGGGGAGGGTTGAAGTGTTGGAATGGATGTGAGCGACTCTCGTCTTGCAAAAAGCAGTAAACAGCTCTGTCAGAAACATCCAATCCTTTCAAGAGCCTCACATCAAAGCGAGGAGAGGAAATAATGATGGCATTGAGCCAATTCGTGGGGACGATCGTACTGTAAATTGCTCAGAATGACGTTTTTGGCAAGTGGGGTATAAGTAAAGGTGTCTGGATGTTGGCCAGAGGATCCTGGACCAAATGAAGGCTGGAATGGTGGTTGGAAGATGGGTGATGCGCGAGAAGGTGAAGGGATTGATATATTTCTGTGCAAAGTCAGAACCCAGGCTGTGGGGGTGCTAGAGGGTGGCGATGGAGTGAGGTTCCATCTGGGCAACTGGGGTTGTTCTATGGGCACGGCAGTCCCTGGGCCAGGGAGTGGAGGTGGGTCGTAGGGCTGAGTAGAGGAGAAGAGGATGGGGGACGTGGGGGAGGGAGGCTGTTATGTATGCATGAAGGTCCCTGGTGCCTTGCAGAGCATCTGGACCCTATCCAGGCCTGTTCCCACTGGGGAACAGGATGTCAGACTGGTGCTCCCGGCTGTACATGCCAAGCTCCCTCCGGGCAGCAAGCAGCTGGATCTGTCACCGCTACCGCCACCGGCCCCGGGAGAAACAGGAAGCGACGGTGCACGCCGCGCGTGTCACCAAACCGGGCCGATGATCAATAAAAGACGAGGCTCTGCATTTTAATGGTCCCCTCTTCAGTCACCTGCACTTCAGCTTGACGTGCCCTGAACGTCAACAACTTCAAGTTTCCACTGGGTTTTATCAGAGCTCTGAAGCCAAACTCGGTGGTACTTCATGCTTGGCCAGTGAGACGACAGCTCACAGCACTTGAGTAGAATCAAAAATATCTACTATGATGTGAAACTTCAAAGTGTAAGCTAATAAGACACTTGAGTTAGCTAGAACATCATCCTCAGGCTATAACATTCGGGGCAATAGTCTGTCATAGAAAAGGTCATTACACCAGGGATGACTAGCTTGAGGGAAAACGACACGGTCGATTAATAACCTAAAATAGGTACCTCATACCACAATAAAAGCAGCAATAAATATTAATGTGCAAATCATACCGTAAGTGCCTAATTTACTCATACATACTGCAGTAAATAAAATACGATTGCTACAATAAAACTCTCCCATCCCCTATAGCAGCTGCTGACTAGGCATTGACTTGAATGCAGCCACAATAGAAACAGTTTTGTCAATGCTAGTCAGGCAAGCAAATGCTGAAATGTAGAGAAGGGTGACTGAAGGACTTACCATGTTGGATGCTCCTCGTACAGTCTCCGGGTTGAGCATGACTATCTCCGTGGTAACGTGGCCCTCCACAGCCTCTGTCATCTGCTCAATGGTGCAGTTAATGGAGGGGTCCTTGATCTTAAACCAGTTGTCCGCATACCAGCCAATCAAGAACCAGACATACTTCTTCCCAAACAGCTTCTCCTTGTACACCTATCCCATGGTACAGAGGGAGGAAGGATGGGAGGGAGAATAGGGCATGAGTGAGGTGTGGAAGAGAGAGATCATAAAAAGCTGAATTAAAAGACAGATTGGGCACACTGGACAATTCAAACTGAAAAAAAAGGGCACAGTCCTAAAGTACGCACTGACAACCATCTGCAGAGTCTGAAATATATATATATATATTTTGTTTTTACTGAAAACAAAATAGGAAGAAAGAAATCACCTCGCAGAACACTTTTCTGGCTTCCGTCTCATAGAAGAGGCCAACTATGATTCTGGCATCCTGGCGCTAGGGATTTGGAAGAAAAAAAAGACAAAGAGTTGCTCAGGAGACGGAAAGCAAATCTAGCGAGCTAATAGCCCTGGAGTCTACGTAGGTGTCGAGGAACAGTCCTTGGCCCGCCGTCACTACGCACATCTTCCAACTTCCTCTCTCCGCTGGGCTGCATTCTCACAGTTACCACGGCTCCTCCTGTGAAGGCCAATTAATCTTGCGCACCAAAACTAGGCCGGCACACTAGGCACGGCTACACTCATACAGGCGCCAGCCAGAAAGGAAGCCAAGCTCACATTGGAGAATATAGGGAGGGAGGGAGGGAGGGAGGGAGGGAGGGAGGGAGGGAGGGAGGGAGGGAGGGAGGGAGGGAGGGAGGGAGGGAGGGAGGGAGGGAGGGAGGGAGGGAGGGAGGGAGGGAGGGAGGGAGGGAGGGAGGGAGGGAGGGAGCAGGTAAAGGACGAAGGTGGAGGTTCAGAGTAAACGGTAGGCCCCAATTAACTGGATTCTTTTGTAAACAAAAGTCTCGATTTACATTAAAGGCCCGGCCTGTGTTTGGCAGTGGTAGGGCTGGTGATTATGCGTGGCAAGCCAGGTCTAGGCCACTGCTTCTCTGCTGTAATGGTGTATGTGAACTCTCTCCGGGGTGTGTTCTCCAGACTGGCCCTGATTGATCTCCCGTGTTCAATCACCTGGCAGTTGTCATGGCAGCCAGGGGGATAAATGAAGGGGGGTGAGGGGTGGAAGAAAGGTGGAGGGAGGAGGGGAGACGGAGGAGGAGGAGGAGTGAAGGCACCTTGAGGTTCTTGACAGCCACAGCAGGGTCTGTGAGGAAGCTCTGGCGAACGCTGATCTCGATGCCTGCCTCCTTCACCCTCTGCTCCAGATCATCCAGAGTCTGTCACACACACACACCGACAGAGAGGAGAGGGGGAGGAGGAGAAGGGGGAGGAGGAGAGGGGGAGGAGAAGAGGGGGAGAGAGATAATTACAATGGAGTGACAGGAGGAGGTGATGGGAGTGAGGCAGGAGGTAGAGAGAAAAAGAACGAGAGAGAGAGAGAGAGAGAGAGAGAGAGAGAGAGAGAGAGAGAGAGAGAGAGAGAGAGAGAGAGAGAGAGAGAGAGAGAGAGAGAGAGAGAGAGAGAGGAAAAAAGATAGTAAGAGAAATCACAATATGGAATAATCACAATAATCAAGAAAGAGAAATTGCATTTATTTATTTTTTCATATCTAAGTGATTTAGCATCCGCTTGTATCCAAAGTGACATACAAATAGTGTATATAGAAAGCACAACAGACAATCAATGAGACAGATGATATTGGTGTTAAAAGGAATAAGAGGTTAGCAGTGATTTCAAGAAACAGGAATTTTGTTGACATGAACAGCATCGGGTAGAGGACACAAAAAAGGTAGAGGTCACAGAATGAAGGAGAGAACCAACAGACAGCAGGTGCCAGCAAGACAGACACCGAGGGAACGAGAGACCTGATAGGATGGATAAGTAGAGATAAGGGAGGGAAAGGAAATGAAAAATATGAAACCATTTTACCTGCTATTGCTTTCTTTGCTGTGTCCGCCAGCATTCCCCAATATGGGGAATGTGACAATTTAAACAAACCACAGTAATCTGGGTCGTAACAGCCTATGGCATACATGTAAAATGGATCACTTACTGAGGTGAAGACCTCTGTGGTCTGCTGGATGGTGGCGATCTTGGTCCACTTCCACTTCTGGAAGAGCTGCACGCGGGTGGGGTTATGCAGGGTGGCGGAGGGGTGGGTACGGAAGAAGGTGGGGAAGCGCTGCCGGTTGGAGAGGGCGGGAGAGCTGGAGCCGTAAGACAACTGGGAGAGGAGATTAACATAGTGTAATAAGGGCCCCATGTCGTTTGGTTCAATCCATTTCAGCTAAATCAGGCTAAATGAAATAAGCTCTACTGCCATTTAAACCATCCTCATTGATCAGCTGTAGTGTTTGAAGGTGTTATTATATAGTGAATGACGACAGGGCCCATGTACAGAAATGTGGGTCAAAAGCGCTTAGTAAGAATTGGCCAAAAAAAAGCTTTTTATGACTTAAATAGCAACGGACATGAAAAATGAAGGAATAGAATGTCTAGATGTTTTTTTCCTGTGAGAGTGCACTTTACCAGCTGGGCCAAAAGTAAAGTAAAGAATGACACTAATGCAGTGATAGCACTACCAGGTAGCTGTTCTAGTTCACATCTGGACAGAAAATGAAAAGGTACGCAAATTCAGTCATCCGCTTTTTAAATTCACCACATGACACGATAAATGCAGTTTCTAGTGAACAAATTTGACCCAAATATGAATGACCATATAAAAACATAGGTGAATTATCCTCCCCAAATGAGATGACAATTATATAATACAAGTTAGACCGCCAAAAATAGTTTTTTTTTTTTACTGGTCTAATCTGTTACTCCTTGGCTTTCCAAGCATGTAGTTCAGGAGGCTTGGATGGCACTCGTTCAGCTGTCCTGCCAAGTGGATCAGAGGTGTCTGCTGCCTTGTCATTGCCTTGGCATTCAGGTGTAGCCAACATCTCCCTGGGGGTGGAGACTTATTCCCACAAGACACCAGGGCCAGCCGGCTATCTGACAACACTGCTCCCTGCCTACCTCTCCCGACGAGGATCAAACATCAAATAAAAAACACAATTTAACTACAAGGCAGTGAGATAATTCTGCACGGCACCCAACCGTAATATAATGGGTATCGGAAAAAGTTACCAAGTGTTTAATGCGGTGAGTAGAACCACAAACAAACACAAAGACAGACACACACTACCACACACTTACACTTAGCAGCCACACCAACCCCGACATACACACAAAGACACAGAGATAGACACAGACACACACCAACAGACACACTAACAGACAGACACAGAGAGCCACATACCACTATGAGGTTCCACATGCGCGCAGCCTCGGCCACCAGGGTGGATACAGAGCTGCAGCCAGGCATCAGGACAATCTTAATGGGCTCCGTATAGAGCAGGTCATACAGTAGTTTGGTAGCCTCTCCTGGATCACACTGGGGACCAGAGAAGACAGAGAGGAAGGAGAAGGGGAGGGCAGGTTAGAGTAGAGTTGCAGGCAAAATAGGTGAAAGGGGGAGCAAGAGATTGATTGAAAGACCAGAGGATAGAGAGAAAATATGGAGAAAAATAGGAATGGACAGAGGGTGTGAATAGAGGAATAGATGGTGAAAGAAAGAAGGAACAACACAGGGGGTAAGCAAAAGATTGGAGGTAGAGGGGAGGAGGTACGCTGATTACATACACCGCAGCGCGGAAATACATTAAAAAACATACAAGTGCTATTTGTATGGTAAACGGCACAGGGACAGAGTAAGGGAGTCAGCCATTCATTTCACACTAGTTTGCACACAACAACACATAAACAAGAAGCCGTGAGAGAAATCCAGGTGAGACACGTTTCAAGGACAGGGTGAATAGCAGCTGTCCTCTCAGTGGCTTTAGAAGGGCGAGGGACACAACATTTATTTGTGTGAATGCGGAGAAATCTTTATCCAATAATATTTAAGGCCCATTGTATTTGATCTCCCCTAACAAATTGTATTTTTCACTTTCATTCCTAAACTTCCAGCAAATGAAAAATCTATATTTAATTTAAATGCTAACGGTATCGGGTAGAGAGATCACTGATCATTCAGTTCAGAGACTGAAGCGCAGTTGGAATCCCTGAACAGTAGGTATGAGAGAGGGATGGGGCATTTAAGAATTCTTACTGGATTTATCAGTAGCCTATATAAAATCAATTATATTTCACAGACCAACTTAAACTGGCCACGCCAATTATTTGGGTTACACTGATTATATGTTATGACTGATTTTGTTTGATTTGAGCAATTACAGTCTACAAATCGAGTTAGCATTGGCAGGTCACTCGATTTCGCTTCCATGGATCTGAGCATATAGGCTTTCTTTGCTAACTTCAGGCCTGGCCTAAATTAAGCCTTAGGGAACTCGTCGTTGGTAATCGACTTCTGTACATTTAGATTGTAAATGATTTGGACTTGGTTACGTCGATAGCCTGTGAACGACACAACGGTGACGAGGACGGGTCCTTGAAATAAATCAGCCAATTCCACGTTATGCGGGGTCGTTTAAGCATCCCAGGCAATCACAACGTTCACGAGAGAACCCAGAACTTCAGGTACAGGAGGTATTTTGAGTTTGTCTGAATAGCGTGTGTGTGCCTGCGCTTCACGCCCAGACTTCCCGTAGGGGATTTTTCACCTCCCTGTGAAGCACTGTTCCGGCTGGCTCCCGCTAGTTCACTCTGGGGAATCCGTGCGATAGGCAAGAGCCTTCCGTTACGTGAACCTTGCAGTCTGCAGATGGGGCTGACTTCGCCAAATCGACCAAACTAAATACAAATAAGGCATCAGATACAACTACAGTTTAAAATAGATTGTATGTGAAATCTTGTCTAGCCTGTAGCCTATAATTTCCGAGTAAATGAATTGACACCTCAGTCAGAATGCACACCTAGTAGGCTAGCAGCAGACATTTGTTTTGTATTAGGACTCAGGCTTTGAAAAAACATGTCAGCCCTGCTGCTGCAAACATCAGCCGCAACAATAGATAGAACGTGGTCAGAAAAGGTCCTTCAAGAACGTTGATTTCAGCATATTTTGTGGTAGGAAGCCAACCGTGAAGGTCTCCAGAAACCTGAAGGTTAGCCTATCACTCTATTTTACAGAAAGGCAGCACACCATATTTCTTGACATTAGCATATTTAGATCTAATCCACAAGTTTTAGCGGGACAAAGCACAAAGAGTGGTAGGCTTATCTAAGACATAGGCCTTGGCCTACCACTCTGTGTGCATTGTGAATTGTGTCCCACTTATTCTTAAATCAAATAAACGTGTGTGTAAACAGAACTGACAGTAGTAAATAACTAAATAGTCATTTAGCAGACGCTCTTATCCAGAGCGACTTACAGTCAGTACAGGGACATTCCCCCGAGGCAAGTAGGGTGAAGTGCCTTGCCCAAGTACACAACGTAATTTGGCATGGCCGGGAATCAAACTGGCAACCTTCAGATTACTAGCCCGACTCCCTAACAGCTCAGCCACCTGACTCCCCTAATCCAGAGCCATATGCGTCGTAAGTCACTCATGGATCTATCCCGACGCTCTGGGGAAATCAACGCGAGGTATACCGCATTCAAATGTTGTGCCCCATCCGCTGAAGCCTACTGGCAATGGCATCTTCAACTTTAATGAACGGGCTTGGACAGATATTTAATTAGCTTTTTCTGAAGGTCTATGGAAATGTTTAGGGAATAACTTGATCCTCCTGTGGAATATTTTCAGGTTGGTTTGACTTCTGATGACGCAGCATGGTAGGTCTAGCTGGCGATGGTGCTGACTTGCAATCAGCAGGAGATTCATCAGAGCGTATTTAGTCTGGGGTCCACAGGGGTCGAACTCCTCATTGTGTAGCGGACGGACCAAAGCGCCGGCACAGCCTTCAGGCTACTGGGTTTGTAAAAGTATCTATATGGGTGACTACTCCCGACTAGCAGCACTTTTTTGGCAAACTACAATTCATACAAATGTTCTCACACTGACAGGCTTGCACCATATTGTCGTCCATCTGTTCCGTTGCAATGGTAGCCTATAATAAGTGCATGATCTTCTTCTGTTATAGGAGCAAAATCTAAAGTTCTACCGTTTGTTTGAACTCCAGTTGTCTTGACTACTGTTGTCATGCCAACCTCTACCCCCCCACACACACACACACGCACTCCAGCCTTTTGAAGTAGGGTTCCAATGCAGAGCGGTTTTAACCAATCACAGCAATGCTCTTAGCAACACCAACCAGTCACAGTGCATTTAACTGTTTACGTTCTGTGAGAGCGTTGTGTTGGTGTCCTGTGCAAGTAAGAAGGCACGCAGAAGGAGGAATGCAGGTAGAGGAAGAGGTGGAGTGGGAAGCAAAGAGAAAGAGGGGGGGGGGGGTTGAGGAATGTGATAAGGTAGAGGAGAGCGGGAGTGGAAGCGATTGGAAATCGAAAAGCAGGAGAGTTTATGGGGTGACCAGACAGCACTTGGCATTAAGGGGGAGTGTGGTGATGCTCAACTAGGATGTGAACATGAGAATGATGCCTGTTCCATGGCCATTTTCCAATGGCTATAATTATATATATACCCAAGGGAACAGATTCACAGTGTCATATTATTATTCTAACTTTAGCTTGCTATCAATTTATTGCAAACATAGTTGCAGTAATAGCAAGCCATTACAAAGGAATGCTTTCCCTATCGTTACATTCGTCATGAATAATGAATGATTCCTCAAATCACGTGAGACAAGAATGTGTGTGTAAGCAGATGTTAAAACACGCCCCTTGCACAGTGCACGGGCAAGTCTGTGATAGTTCACCGTGCACTTGTGCAGCTTCTACTCACCATGCTATCATAATGTATGAACTCTACTCTCCATGCTATGATAGTGTATGAGCTGTACTCACCATGCTTTCATAATGTATAAACTCTACTCACCATGCTATCATAGTGTATGAGCTGTACTCACCATGCTATCACAGTGTATGAGCTGTACTCACCATGCTATCATAGTGTATGAGCTGTACTCACCATGCTATCATAGTGTGTGAGCTGTACTCACCATGCTATCATAGTGTATGAGCTGTACTCACCATGCTATCATAGTGTATGAGCTGTACTCACCATGCTATCATAGTGTATGAGTTCCAACTCGTAGTCTGGCAGTATATCAGTTCTCTTGTTCACCAAGTCGAGCGCCATCTGAGCGGAAGGAAGACATGCCTGTCCCCCGGGCCATCCTCCGCTCATGGGGAACAGGGCTCCAATGTAGAGTTTCTTCTTGCCTAGAGCCGGGCAGGACCAAGAGAGTAGTAATGTCAAAGAGGCGAAGATCAGAGTACATCTCTTGACGGAGCGTCGACCCCCAGGTAGACTTGGACAGGAAACCGCCATGGTGGAAGAGAGAACTCCAAAAAATTATACAAATAATAATAAAAAAATTAAAATGTCACACACTTTGATGCGTGAAGCAGGTGATCTTGTAGTTTTTATTTGCTCTGATATTAGTCATTTATTGTAATGGAAATGGCAATTTTTGCTAGACATTTTTTATAGTTTCAGTGGGCTTAATTTGTAGCCTCTTACACTGTTGTCTTTTTTTTACTGAAGGGTAACGTATTACGCTATGACCTAATGAAAAAGACATCAAGATTAAGGTCATAAAGGATAAAAACAAAGTTTTTAACACATGTTGTCGCGACTATGAGACTATCTGCGTTTAATTAGTCATTAGAATTACTGCAATAAGTTAGCCTATGTTATTTGCTTGTAAAATAAACAGTGCTAGACAAAAGCGTTTAACGCAATCAATAAACAGGCGAAAACCCCCAAATAAACGAACAGAGACAGATAAGGTCAATTAATCATAAATGCAGTTTTGAGTTAGTTAACTGGATTTGCATACGCTGCAGTGTGTTAAATTGGATAGTTTCGAAGAAGTAAGAATCAGAGAATTCTGCTGTCCAAGGTCCTGAAGTCAAAACGTCACGTTATAATCCCCCGGCAAGCGAAATTATTGTTTTTATAAAATAATTTAAAAGGAAAGAAGGAACATCTTTTCTCTGCCGCCTAGTTTTTAGGTGATTAACAGAAAAATAAGAATTGCCTATACATGCGACATAACCGACTGCACCTTTGTGCTTGTTCTAAATATCCGTCCTTTGCTACATCCAAAATGTACACACTCACGGATCACTTAGGCGATCTTGCTATGAAGTAGCCTAATTAAAACGCACGTTACATGTTGCGTTGGATGACTGCAATAAATAAACATGCCACAGTTGTCTATATGCCTACTACTCTTAACAATAAGCCTCGAAGTCAAGACGGCATTGGAACGACAGAATTAAAAAACACAGGTAAGCGCAGAAGACAATATTGTCGTTTTGATGTTGCTGTAATCCGTTTACCCTTCCGCAAAAAAGCAACAAAAGAAACGGCGGGAGCAATGTTAAGCGAACAGGTCTAAGCAGTGCATTTTCGTTGACTGCAGCAGAGTGTGTGAGAAAAATTGAGTGTGCCAGGTTTACAGAGGGGGGGGGTGAGAGAGAGAAGGAGGGAGAGAGAGATAGAAAGAGAGGGAGGGCGAGAGAGGGGGAGAGAGAGAGGAGGGGAGGTTTCGCTATATCCCTCTCCGTTTCAAAAACCACTTTGAATTTGCAATCCCTTAACACAGCCTTTCTCATTTATTTCCCCTCCCTCCTTTCTATTCAGCCAACTACACAGCCTGTTCCTTCCAACCTCGAACAGAGAGACGTTCTTCGGCTCCCCTTCTCTCTTGCCGAGCCCTTGTTGAGTCCTCAATTTCAATATCTAGCCTTATCTGACTGAATGTAGCATTTTAATTATAAATGTTAAGTAACTATCAAAGTAGACTTCTCTGTGACCTCTATTTTTCATCACGTATTCTCTGTCCACACTTATTCTGTCCCCAATAACTACAGAATATTTCAATCAAAGCTCCCATTTCCTTTTTGGCTTATTCTGTAGCCATCTTGCCACATGTTGATCAATAAAAACCATTTCATTTAGTGAGACACATTTACTAAATCAGATTGAGATACAAAATGAATCATCCTTTGCCTTCCACCCACACACTCGTACATGAACACAATTTCATCATTGTTGTCTCTGCAACCATCTTCAAGGCACTCTCATACTAATTTGTGTGTGTGTGTGCTAAGGGTGAGTCTGTCGGTGTCTTTAATAATGTATCAGCACACTGATGGGCTGACACTGATCCTTTTCTCCTCTTTCCTCCTTCCTCTTCGTTTCTTTCTCTCCTTTTTCTCATTTCCAGGAGTCGTTACACTGTATTTTCCTTTACAGCATTATGCCCATCTCTTTCTACGGTTCCCTCCCAGCTTCTCCTTCAATCTAGACACACCAGTCTGACTGTTTCTTATTTTCTCTGGCGGGTTGATATGTATCTGTGTGCCTCAATCTATCTGCTTTCCTATCTCTCTGGGATTATCCATGGCTCTTGCTTTTCGGAGAGGCACACACTGCAGCCACCCACAACCCCAGCTCCAGCTCATCCTCCTATAAGCCCCTTTACTTTCCGACAAGAGACAGAACGACATCCATATCAGAGAAGTGTTCATTTATACTAATTGTATTGTCAAAGATATCGAGAAAACAAGCAAACTCATTACGCATCCTGATCTGTTTTGAATGTTGTGCACCTCATTGCTCAAGAAATTCAGCTGACATCTTTGTGCAGGGCTGATTAGCAATTCTCCAGCACCCTTTTGAAGTAACAGGGTAATTTTGTAAGTGGAGCACTTTAGATACAGAGTGCTTTAGTAAAGAGAATAGCTGTAGTGGTACTTCCACCATCGCTCTTTCTCTCTCTGTCACCCCTCTTCTCTTTTCCTGGGTCGTATATTGGTATATTTGCTTGCACATCGGAAGCCAGAGGCGCAACTTCCATACTATATCACACATGACATGTTCTGCTATATGACACATGCTGCCCTGCTGTATACACTACGGTGGCCTGGGGCTCCACACAAAGACCTGCAATGTCCATTTCTGCCATGGGGGCGGCGCCCTTGGCCCACAATGTGCTCCATGGGGCGATGAACCTAGCTACAGTCTTTACGCAGTCGGTCTGTCCACTCTCCTCTTTAGCTTGTCTGCGTCGTGATGATTAATTCATGCCTCCACTTTAATAGATTCGTTGATCTGAATGAGGTTAATTTGATTGGATCGGAACGTTAACTAGGTTGGCTCCTATTGTTTGCATTTTGTGCAGGAGGAACACTTGCCTTGTCTGTCAAAAAATGGAATCCCGTCAGGCTTGGTTGCATGGCGCTGCATTGGTATGCATATCCCAGCAGCACCCTGGAGACAGTCCTCCGCTCTACAGATGACAGCAGCAACATGAAGTTAAAGTTGCTTTGAGAAGACTGCTGACAGGCTCAAGGCTACACCCACCACGGTAGCACAGCCCCGCTCAGGACCTCTGTCCACACTGAGGCCTCTGTGGGGGTAGCTGGGGTAGCTAGAACCTTTCTCTGCAAGTCGGGAAGGGACACACTCATGCTGCAAGATCAAACACACCCTGGAGCCACATCCATATCTGAACACGCAACTCTCTCACTCACAATCTTCCTTACACACACGCCCCCCCCCCCCCACACACACACACTCAATCATACAAAGAAATGGGCTCACAAGTACAGTACACACCAGCAGTATAGCCCCGGGAGATGCCTGTGGATGCCTAGGCCTCCTCATTTACATGCCGCCCCCCCCCCCCCCCCCCCCCCCCCCCCCAGAGTTTGGATTACTTATGACATCAAATTCAGTGGCCCCTTCATTTTAAGATGGGACACCACCAAAAATAGAATTCTGGCTATGTTACTGATACACACACATGCTAAGAGTGCTCTGATAAGATATGGCATTAAAATGTCACCCATACAGCGTATGACTAACTTCTACCAGAGCTTGGTGGTGAATCTCTTATTAGCAAGCTAGTCTCCACTTAACAGAGGAGGACATATAAAACCACTCGGAGTGCTAGCGAACGCCAGCTCGACAGCCATTTAGCAGGCATTACCCCAGTGCCAGAGGGAGTTGAATTAAGATGAAACCTTAATTACAGGATTGTGTTGCCTTCAGACAGACAATCCGCTCCCGCAGAAAGTTGCAGGATGGCCCTCGACACCTCACGTACACTCCCTGTACATCTGTTCCGCAGCCAGAAAGTGCTGAACATGGTCGCACTCTCTGAGCCTGATGAGGCTGGGATAAGGCGGAGGTGGTTCTGTGTGCAAGAGGAAACGGAGGGATGGGACAAATGGGAGGATAAGGACGAAAGAGAGGGAGGATAGAGAGGAAGGGATGAAGAGGAGGAAGGGAGGGAGGATAGAGAGGAAGGGATGAAGAGGAGGAAGGGACGAAAGGGCGGGCAAGGCAGGACTGAGAAGGGATAGTGGGTAGATTAGGGTTTAAGAGGTGTCTGGTTCTGTGATGTGCTCTGATAGGACTCCTTGGCCTTCAGGCCACATCTGATATTCATGGATCTGTGTCTCTGGTTCTAAAGAGAAGCCCTGCAGGTTATTCCAAATAATATATAGTATAAAGCATGGGCTTATATGGAAGCTGGAATGATATAAACATGGCCCATTGCAGAATCCTGTATCCATCTATATCTAACTGTATCCACAGTTATTTCTTTGCAAACTCTGAGAAAAAGCAATAAAAACAATAATTATAGAATGGAAAGTCAGATCCACATTCACATTTTTGTCTGATCCACCACCATAAAATCCAAGCAACATCCAATGATTAGAGGGCTTGTGAAGCCAAAATGGCCAGTAGTGTCCTGTCTAAGGTCAGTGTGCCCCCAGCCCCCATCAGCTTCCCTTTAGCCAAACAGCCAAGCTGGGCACCACAAGGTTCATTATCACATCCCACCATCTGGACGGAAAAAGAAAAAACAACAAATCTGGACTGCAGAGTATCACTCCTTTGCCGGCATTAGGCTTTTGAATGACAACCTGGGTCTATCTGGGGCTTCGCCCTGGGTCTGAGTTGACTCCACAGGGAGGTATGATTGGCTGTATGGGCTGCCAGGTCACAACGGGACACTGCGATTGGTTGTGGGGGTTGCCAGGTCGCTGCAGGGCAGTGCGATTGGCTCCATAGGCTGCCAGATCTAAGCAGGAGTGGAGGCACACCAGTGGAAGCCGGTGAAAATCCTACCCCTGGCATCATGACAGAGAGGACAGCAAAGAGGCCTGCTGGCTTTCCGATTTTTGTCCAAACAACAGAAAACCGTCCACAGCCATAAAAAGAACTCATTTTTCAAAATAAATGTTAACTATGTCATCAATAAAAGCGAAGCGTGTCTGTGTATGTGGGGGGGGTTCTGGGTGCCCTTAAAAAAAAAAAAAAACTGCCAAATTAAGTCTTGTTTCTTTTGGAGCATTATTCAACCTCCTACCCACACTTCTTACTAATATGTGTAGCAGAAATGTCATTTCTTTATCCAAACGTAGCCTTCTCATTTCATCACTGCAGTAATCCTTTTATTGTTCCACCATGGCCAGCCATATTCAGACACGTTTCTCAATTTGTGTCTAAATTGCATTTGTCTATATATTTGGGGACACAAAATGACATCAAATGCTCTCTTGCCAGTAAACAGAATGCATTTAGCTGCAGATGGGGGGAAGGAGGGGGGCAATATCAGACAACATCAGTCAGCCTGTTCCTCAGTGGTTCGAAAGGTATTAAAACTATCGTCTCAACTCAGACAATAACAGGGTAATGTGAGAAGATGTTAGTGGTGGAATTGTGAATTGTAGGATGCCCCCCCCACCCCCCATTGAACTGGAATGAAATATGACCAGGCCCTGCTTTATAACACACCTGCTGTTTCAACCGTCTGTCCCACTGAATTCTCTCCCTCTCTCCCTCTCTCTCTCTGTGTGTCTCTCTCTGTGTGTCTCTCTCTGTGTGTCTCTCTCTGTGTGTCTCTCTCTGTGTGTGTCTCTCTCTGTGTGTCTCTCTCTGTGTGTCTCTCTCTGTGTGTCTCTCTCTGTGTGTGTCTCTCTCTGTGTGTGTCTCTCTCCGTGTGTCTCTCTCTGTGTGTCTCTCTCTGTGTGTCTCTCTCTGTGTGTCTCTCTCTGTGTCAAACCTCCTTCACTCCTCTCTGACATCCCATTATACCTTCAGCTGCTCAGGGCCTCTCCAGTTTAGTCTGCTTCATACATAATCTCCACCACTCCTGTCTTTCTCTCTCCCTTCCACCTTAACCCGCCCTCTTCATCTTATAGTGCTCCATCCGTCCCCTCTTCTCATCTCCCCTTCTTGCTACCACTGACCCCCCTCCCCCCCCCCCAACATACACACACACACTTCACTCTAATAGCTGTCAGAAGGGCAGCCATGCGCCTCACTGTGTCACCCTGGTCCTGACAAAACCGCCATCTGACTGACTAGCTCTTTATGATGTCCACTTGAGAGTTCTGCAGTCGGGCTACGGCAGGTTTGGGCCCGGTCCAAAAACTATGATTCAGCGAGTCTGTTCTATGCCTCCCTTTCTCTACTTCCTCCCTCTATCCCTCCTCCTACTCTCCCACTTTCTCCTGATCAACATCTCTGGCGCATTCTTACACAACTTTCCCTCTCACCCATTTCCCTCCTTTTCCTCCCTCAGCTCTACCCATCTCATCTAAGCTGGGCATACCTCTGCACTTTTGGTCTCGCTCTCTCTCTCCCCCTACATCTCTGCCCCCACCCCCCACCCCCCGTCCTATAGATGCCCCCCCCCCTCTCTCTCTCTCTTTCTCTGCGCTCATCCCCGTTCAATGTAATCATGTTAATGTGATCTGCAGTGCGTCCATAAAACACACACTAATCTGCCTGGCTGTCTGTGAGCAGAGTTGAACCTTCTCTGCTATTTCGGGCTCCTCCATTCCTCATGTTTACGACACATCTCCTATGATTGCTTTGTCACTGGAGCGCTTATTTCACTGTGGTTGCATGCGCCACAGTGCTAACATGGTTGTTGCTATGCATGGTATAAAGCTGGAGGTGGTTTCTTTCCCTTTTGTAAAAAAAAAAAAAAAAAAAAAAAAAAAAACATTTCTAAAGATGAATTCAAGGCTTGCATTGCATTTCACTACATGATACAGTTTTGAGGAAACCGACTGAATTGGAGTGTGAACTATTAAATATAAACTCAAAATTGTCACACCCGAAATAACACAACCTCCAGGGTCTCTTTCATTGGAAAAGTATCCACATACACAACTGCAGTTGAAACGGTATCAACATAAACGGCTTATAAATATGCATTGGGCCCCTTGGTGCAGGTTCATCCATTTAGCCCTGCTGCACGCACATCTCTCCTGATCCCATTTAAACTCTGTGATTGGTTACATCCTCCGGAGGCAAAAGTTCCACCCGTCTCAGACCCCTGGAAAGAGAAGCTTCGGACATTGGCATGCGACAGGGGCCTGCACCCCTCCCGCAAGCCACTTAACCCCAGTTGACCCTCCAGAGCCCTGGTAAGATGAGGAGGAGAGAGGCGACTGACAGACCAATACATCACAGCATTAATAACAGCATCAGGGCAGAGTAACAGGCCGATACGCCCCTGCATTAGACAGGCCTCTGACACGCTAGCAGTCCTGTCAGAACACAAGCCCTAGACTAAACATGCTCAGTAGGTCATCATGACTCGTGACTTTGAGACATGAGAGCAAACTCAAACCCCTACAGACCGTCTGTATGGGGACTGATTGCTAATGGGACAGACTAGCATCGAGCACAGGTTGGTATTGAGACTGTGTGAGCAGTCTAAGCTAAAGCACACAGGTAAGAGAGCCAAGGGAGCTTTCAGGTGAAGGGTTCCAGACAAGGTCACAACCGTCAAAAGAGGCACGAATGGTGCGTCATCTTTACTGTCCTTCGCATATGGGCAGGATGATGTCATCACCTCAGGACATGACTAACGATGAGGGGTGTTTGTTGGTGACAGATGTGCTGTATGACATCCCTGTGATGCTGGGTGATAGTGGGTGTCCATTCCAGATGTGACTGGAGTCATTATCATTGGAGTGGGTGTGGAAGAGGATCCAAACTGCTTGGTGGGGAGATTAATATAGTCCCTGGCTGACTGCAGTTCACTCCAGACCTTTCACCTTATCTGTCTTTATCACTCTCCCCAACTCCATCGAATCATTTGTATTCAGGTTTTGTTCATGATCTACACCACACTGATGGCAAACACCAGTCCCGTTACTAATCATCCGTCCTTTCTTTAAGCTGGTTCTCTGCTTATCTCATATACTCATTCATTTTCTAGTCTTTATTTTTGAACAGTATGGTAAGGTCTTCCAAAAAAAAAATCGAGCTCTATGGGGTAAATTCAGAATGTCACATAAATGCCATATGGTATTTTGATCTGGAGGGAGACCTTTCCTTTCGATCCCCCATGAGGATATCTAACAGGCCATGGACACACAGACACACACACACACACACACACACAAGCAGGACACACACACAAGCAGGACACACACACACACACAAGCAGGACACACACACACACAAGCAGGACACAGACACACACAGACACACTCACAGACACAGTAGACCATGTCACAGTATTCAATCGCACATCGTTTGTGCAACTAACACAAACAAACATTTGAATCTCTCTCTCCGACATTTAAATCTCTTTCTCTTGCCCTCCCTCCGTCACTCTCTCCATCCCTCCCACACAGACACAAACACCCAGCCAGAGCACCAACCTTTCCCCTGCTGGGCTTGACACAGGTAGGAGGTGAAGGCCCACTGTGAGTGAGATGGAATGGGCCCCCCACCGCGAGTTCTGTCTTAATTAAAAGGCTCTAATGCTTGCTACATCCCGCTTGGTAGAGAGGAGCCATGGGGCCTCCCACGGAAACCTCCATCAAATCCTGGATTAATGTTCCCTCCTACCTAACAACCACAAGAAAACAATACCAAATAACCAGAGCTCGGCTCCCACGAAGTAAGCCTACAACACACTGTATTGTGCTTCCTCTGTAAAGTATGACCATTTGTGTCAAATTGATGCCTTCCTGACAACTGCAACTATACACAGTCAAGCCATGAAATGGAGAAAATCATCTTTTCAGGGGGTTTTGAAAGATGTCATTTGCATCAGTATCAAGATGGAGTCTGCTTGTGACAGAACAGCATGTATTATAACTGGAAATAGCCTATCTATTCCATTTCTAATAGAAATGTCTGACTTATACTGGTTGTGAAATAAGTAAACCAATTATTTTGGTTGTGGCTGACGACTCTTACAAAAAGACTTCCTCATCTCTCTGGTCTATTGGCACAAAACTGATTGTGTTCTCGTCTGCAGGAGCAGTTCCATTAAAGAAATAACTGAAAAGCGACAAAATAAGAGGGGGGCGTCTCAGAATCCCATGTCCTACATGAAAACATTTAAAACGTGCACAGCGGTAGCTGTGGGAGAAGACTAGCCCAAAATAGCCCCCCACAAAAAAGAGAAATGTCAATCCTGCAGAAGGGTCGTGAAATAGTATTTCTGTATGTCCCATAAAGGTCCAGCTAGGCGTGTTGATAAGACTGAGGCAGGACAGGATGTCTCTGGAGACTTTCAGGCCCAGACTAGTGGACTCAGGTGGGCTTGGAGGGAGTGTAATGGAACTGGAGAGAGCATTCCCTCTGCTGGGTCAAAACAACCACACTACACCATTTGCTAAATAGATGGGGGACATAAATCTCCCACTCCATCTCCCTCCATCCCCAATGTCTGTCTTCTTTCCAATCTCCCTCTCTCTTCCATTCCCTCGCTCTCCACCTATTCAACGCTGTGTTACCGCATCCCTCTATTTCACCAAAACCCTCTTTCTGTCACCCTTACTTTCTATTACCGTCGGTGTGTGTCTGTCATTTGGTCTGTCTGTTGGTTTGCCTTCTCTGGCTGTCTGGCTGACGTCACAGGCATGCTGGGACAGTGGCACTGCCATTCATCAGTTTCGCAAACACTGGAGGATAATCCTGAGAGAGCAGCCGAAACCTTGACACCGTTCACGTTCCGGAACATTAAGAAACCCACCCAGCTGTGACCGGGGAATTCACTTAAAGCGACAGTTTACTTCTATTAGAAACCTATTCCCACCCATGGTGGCAATATTTGAACATGCCATAGTTATCATATTTCTGAACTTATTTATTTATTTGTCACTTTTGAATGAAGCAGAAAGGGCTTTTAGTGTTTTTTAGCACCACACTGCCACCCAGACGGCCTGACTTGGTAGTGTTCTCTGGAATGACACCCAAACAAGCCACTGCAGGACCAGGGAAGCACAGCGAATTGCTGCCAAAGTTAAGCTGAGACACAAACAGCTTAAATGACCTTCACGTCTCTTTGACATCATCGCGGACGGAGTACTGAGCACACAGGAGGAAGGACCAACCGCCATCCTCCTGCCTGCTAAGGAAGCACAGCCCATCCTCTGTCATTTCTTACTGAGGAGAATGCAGATGGGGACATGTGGATTTATGTTCCCTTGAAATGCTGGGCTTATTAGGGGCTTCATGACCTTTGGATAGGACAAAGAGAACACATGGTCCACAAGCTTCTTTTTATAGTGTATCTAGCTCCCCCTTTTGGTCAGACAGAAAATTCACACCAGTCTTTACAACAGTTGACCAATGTTGCCCCCTAGCCAATAGAAAGCAATGCTGCATTGTAACTGCACAAATCTACTTCAAGATTTAAATAGCTATTTGAGTAATACCTATCCCCCAAAAAATTCAGAGCATTTGACAACACATTTTAATTTGAAGGTAAAATACAGTAATTGTCTTTGGGTCATTGTGAACCTTTGGGTCATTGTGACCCATCGTTGTGTTGTGAGTGCGACAACTTTACCTCATACAAAAATAAAGTGAAGCACTCTTTGCGCTGTGGGGGTCTGAGACAGCGAGACAGTTAAAAGAAAAATGCTTCACTTTATTTTTGTATGATGTAAAGTTGACGCAACACGACGGTGGGTCGTGAGACGGTGGGAACCAAGGGGCCTTGGTTCCAATCCAGCCCAAGCCCCTTGCTTCATGTCTTCTCCCTCTCTCTCCCCTGCCTTTCCTGTCTACCTAAAACTGTACTCTCCAATAAAGCAAGACAAATATATATCAATAGTTTTTTTGTGAAAACTGATTACATCTAGAAAGAGGGGTGGACTCAATATGCAAATATTCACTGGATTAACAGCTTTAAAAGTCCTTATTTCAGTAGGAGGGGGATTGTATTAGCAGGGTATGCTGATTGCTTAGATGTGGTGATTTGAGGAGGATTGATGGAACATTAATAAAGTAAAATAGAGATGCTAGAGATGAGGTCATAGAGATGATGTTAAAAATGTCAGTGACAATTCTTGAAATGATTAACTTACATGATGATTCTAACACATGCAATGTGTTTATTTAGCAGAGACTTTTATCCAAAGCAACAATTACATGCATGTCTTGATTTGAAGTCAAATGTTCTACCACTGAGCCATACCTGGACCCAATATGTATCAAGAAGCATAAATAAAAAAATGTACCTCTCAAACAAATGAGCAGGGTCTTTTAGATGGACTTCCTCAATTCCATTCAGGCATGACTTCAAGCTACTTGACCAGGAGCACCCCCAAAAGTTTCATTAGCCCCCCCCCAAAAAAAAACATTTGAAAAAAGAAAACATTTATTGTGGGGGGAAAATGCCCCCCGCCCTTCTTTGTTTTGCTGGGTCACAGGAAAAATAATACGTTTATCTAGGGGCTTAGCCCCCCAAAAGTGGGAACCTAGATTCGCCCCTTTACTTGACAGTCATGATAAAAAAGAGATGGATGGTAGAGTCATTTCTAAAGCAACACTGTCACTATGTGACCAAGGACAATTCTCTTTACACATTTTAAAGCTGCATTTGTGCATTTATTCGAACATAGGTGTTAGGAAGCATGCTAAATCCCACAAGGTGTTCAATGGTGTGCAAATCGTGTGTATAAAAAACACTGGTCTTACCTGTGTAGTGTCTGTCATCTTTTTAATATGCATGTTTGGAGAAAATAAACATAAATGAACTCACAGCACACACACATCACATGCTGCATAAAATAATAGACATTAGGATGATGTTAACATAATAATATGTATCATAGGATTTATTCAAAGCGAATGATCATAGAAATGTCTATCTGTGCAAATGGATCTGTGTTTCAATGACGCAGTAGGTGTCCGTTATCACCCGATAATGGACACCCCTGCAGCCAATCAGAATCGAGTATTCACCCAGACCAAGGTATAACTAGGGATGTCTCCATACAGAACAGATAGTTATTACAAACCATATCCTAGTAGAGTAGTATAGTCAACTCACAGTGGCAGACAGGCTTGGGGGTGTCCCACTTCCCCAGTTTGTTACAGTGGGAGGAGTTCCGGCCTACAAGGATGAAGCCAGGCAGGCAGCTGTAGTGGAGCATGGTGCCCTCTACTGGTGGACCCGAGGGTCGCTCCGACACACGCCCATTCTCCAGGGACGTCCAAACACGCGGGCACAGCAACACTGGGAGACACGCACGGGAACGCGCATGGACGGACACACACACACACACACACGCACGCACGCAATTCAGTCAGACAGGACAGACAGAGAGAGAGAGAGAGAGGTGGGAAGGGATTTAACTGGCCAGAAAATAAAATCCCTCCGAAAAAAGCAAGACCTATTCCTCAAATGGCGTCATTCATTAGAAGTGTAGAGGAGCCTTTGAAGAGCCTAGCTAAGGAGTGAAGGTCTCTGTGGAAGGTAGGACCAGGTGCTCGGAGTGACACTCATGGCAATCAAACGCAGCTCAGTGGAGGATGCCATGTGAGTCTACAAATCCCAAGTGCAATAAAGGAAGACTGTGCTGTAAAAGGCCGGTGTTTGTTTACGTATTATTCTAGGGATCCTCTTCCGGTGTAAATGAAGGCTGCATGCCTAGCAAGGCTTGGAGAGAATTTGGTGTCGAGTTAGAGAGCCTTACCTCAGTCTTTAAAGACGGCAGCATTGCTGTTTGGCCTAGTTTAGACCCTCTGCTACAGGAAAATAAAGGAGCACCAATGGGTATGTAGTTTAGAAATATAGAGAAAGACACAGAAAGTGAGAGAAAGAGAGGGAGAGCGAAAGGAAGGAAGAGCAAGACAGAAACAAAGAGAGAAAGAAAGATATAAAGAAGAGGGGGTGACCTGAGAGGAGAGACAGGGAGAGAAGGAGAAAGCGAGAGAGAAAGAGAGGGAAAGAGAGAAAGAGTAAGAAAGAGAAAAGGTGTGTGTGATTTGGAGTGTAAGGGTATAGTAGGACTTACAGCATTTGCTATGCTGGCTTAGATCCGTCCAGGTGCCATCGGGTAGACACTTCCTCACCTTGGGCCCCACAATCACCCGGTTCCCTCTGCAGATGTACTCAATCTCATAGTCCACAGGCAGTACCTGAACACTTCGGATCTACACACACACACACACACACACACACACACAAAACACCCTGGGTTTTAGTCCCGCAAATAATGACTTATCTCTAGACTAACTATCTCTAGACTATAATATTTGAATTACTACAGGCCTTTGAAATGTTCAGTTCCCTCCCAGCCCAATATGCCATCATCTATCTTAATTTAAACTGTTCACCGTTTAGCCGACTAGGACAAAAGTCCTCCCTTACCTGTTCTTGGGTCAGACCTCTGTACCGGATCCCTCCATCACGAGGCGGACGGATGATAACACAGCCTAAAAGAGAGGAAGACACACCATCAGATTAACGGATACAAAACGACCATGCTGGAGGGCAACAACATCCATCTCTGGGAGCTTGCTCCAGGTTTACCCCAACACTGTCAGTGAGTGTGTACGGCCTCTAGATGGAGCTCTAACTCAGATCTTTATCTCCACAAGAGGCCTGTCAGAGCGTTCTTATCTCACCATGCAGCACAGCCCCCCCCCCCCCCCCTAAAATGATATCTGGTGATGGAGAGAGTAAGAGATGGGGGAGGGATAAAGAATGGGATGAATACATCAATAGGGATTTGACGTGGACTGGGAGCAACCACAATTATCTGACGACATAAACCCTAGTGCACCTAATATGGTTGGCAGGTTTTGGAAAGACTATTTTTTGGTCTGTAAGCTAGTCATACCTATAAAAAAAAAACATTCACATGCGAAAATGTTGTACGTTTTCTTTTTACTGAGATAACTGAAATTCAATCAACTTCGCCTGCATCACCCCGTGATGTGCATCTGAGTTGCTACCTGCTGTGCAGTGTTGTATTCTCTATCTCCCTCTGGCCCGGTCATCTCCCCTGGGGATTGAGGGTCTGGACCCAGCGATTAGGCCTGGGTTCAGCCACGGTGTCACCCCTTAATTACAGCATTCACAGCATCTCTCACCAGAGGGCAGGAGAGACCATCCGACGTGACTCAAATATCAACAGGAGCCCGCATGCAGCGACATTTTCATGGGAAACGAGCTAGGAGGACTGAATGGCAGGCTGCCAGTCTGATGTCAGGTTTGCGACAAGGTAACAGCGCTCTGACACCTGTCTCACTGCATCAGCAACCAAGCTAAAAGTAGCGGTTGGAGAAGTTTAGGAATGTAGACGTGCATGTTTAGAGCAATCGTCTATTAGCACTTTAGCTCCCATTTGCTGCAGATTGGTTTTTAAATGCAGGCTATTCTAGCATGCCTAACCTTAGCTGTATGAGGTAGGTAATGGTGCTTGCCTCATGTTAGTCTCGGGGGCTGACAGTAATTTAATGCCAAGGCAATGACTGATATGACAGAGGGAAAAAGACCCCAGGCACACACAGAGAATAGCAATCACATGCAAAACCCCTCGAAATGAGGAAGGGCCCTTTGACCACATAGGTCTCTCTCCACAGTGATGGAGAGAGACAGAGGGGAAGAGAGTGAGTGAGTGAGATTAAAAGGAAGAGAGAGAGAGAGAGAAAGAGAGGGAGACAGAAAGAGAGAGAGAGAGAGGGGGGGGGGGAAAACAGAAAGAAATAAGAACACTCTGACAAAGACAAACACTTAGATGCGTGCAGACTCATTACCCGCAGTTGTATTGTGCATAGCCGCAGTGAGTGAGGGGAACACGGAGACAATTAGCAGAAGAAATGACAGTGCCATCCCTCCACCTGCAGGAAAAAAAGAAGTAGTGAGAGTTGTATTAATACTGGGGAGGAGAGGGGGGTTTAAAGACAGTAGGCAGTACAAAGCCCTGGGAAAAAAATATAGGCGTGACAAACAGGAGCGTGAGGATGGTGGAGAGAAACACAAGCTAGAGGGAGGTGATTTAGAGAGAACGAGGGGAACAGAAAAAGAAAAAAGGAGGAGCGCACAGAGAGAGAGCGATTAACAGGCAGAAGAGAGTGTGAAAGAGTATTCAAGCCCTAACGGGCACATGGAGGGCAGTGCACGGTAACCCTAGTGACTGTATGTCTCTGCTCGGTATCTGAACAGCTCCTGTTCCATCCCTCCATCTATCCCTCCATCCATCCATCCATCCATCCCTCCATCCAGGCCTGTGTGAGTCACCGTCACATGGGCCGGGCAAGCGACTGGCACTGGCTCGGTCTGAAACTAGCGCTTTCCGAGCAGCATATCACTACCCACTGCTCTGCTGGCACAGAATGCCAGGGAGAAAAGGGCCATTTTTAGGTCCACTTCATTCACTGCATTTGAGGGGGTGTAATTTAAATATAATTATAAGGATTGATTATTTACTTTGACCCAGTGGATGGTGCTGGGGTATCTCGGCAAAGGTAGTCAAGTGGAGAATGAACCATAATGAATTCCTGTTTTCCGGCTAACGGGCATGAAAACAACAAAACATCACACGCAAAAAACCACACCGGGTGGAAAACAGAAACAGAAATACCAACACCAACCGTGAACGACACCAGAGACAAGCTCCTGCATATGAAGAACCCCAACATTCGCTGCTGTTATCACTGAACATATCCAGGCCTACCAAGGCTTGATCTCGTCCATACATTTTACAATATATGCTCCCGCAAGCCTCTGTGAACCTAATGGAAATACTGAATAGATGGGATTTTTTGATTAAATTGCTTTTTCATTGACTTTACGAGCTCCTCAATCAGCCGTGAAACGACGTGGGGATGAATTCTGCAGCGTTCTCCTCTTAAACAATAAAGGTGGGATTCTGTGCTGGTCACGGCTGAGTGGGCTGCTTGCGTGCGTGTGAAGGAGCTCCATCACAACGCGTGGAAGTGACGCTGTCACTGTACGACCACGACATGAGCGCTATGCCACCTTGATGTGTTCCCACCCTGAGGGGGGGACAGTGGAAGTGGCTGTCGGTATGTGTAAAGCACTGTTCTGTGATGTGTGTGTGCGCTGGTGTGTGTGTGTGTGTGTGTGTGTGTGTTTGTGGTAGGCCGCTTTGTTGGGGTTGCTTTGCTGCAGTGCAGGGTTAACAGAGAACAAGCTCACAAACACACATCCTCGCTCGTCTGTGCACACAGGCATGAACACAGCACAGGACTCCTACACCTGCAGTACAACCTCCCTCTTCCCCTCTGCTCGGTTTGAAAACTCCCTCTTTCTGTCTCTTCCTCAGCCTTTTCGAAGCTGCATGTGGGGTTGAGCCACACATTCGGAGCAGGAAATAGTGCATAACAACAACCTATCTTCAGACGTGGAGATGCTCACTTTAGGGGAAAATCTTGCACACCAACACAAGGATGAATGCACACACATACACAAAATGTAAACATTATCTCTCCCACCATACACACACACACACACCCACAGTGACAGGTGACACTCTGGACGTGGACATATAGCAGAAGGCAATCTCTCCCACTGACTGTAACTAAAGCTGAAAGCTCCCTAAATCTGTTGCCCAGCAACCATTCATGTACACTCCCTCCTTCTCTCTGACTGGTCTCATATTTTTCCAAATGTAACCCATAATGACAATTTGTCTCCGCCTGTTACCACAACTGTAAGATTTTTGTTTTCCCAGCAGTAACAAGACCGAGCTGGATGGACCCCCGCTGTCGTCTCCGCTTGATTACCATCGTCTTCAAATGTGAAAGACACGAACACAGAAGAGAAGCGAAGAAGAAAACCTCCACACACGCACACACACACACACGGCTCCCCAGCTGTCTGTCAGAAGCACGTCGGTTTCGGCTCCTCTGTCCACTGTGGGGTGGATTTCTTTTTTCATTCTTAAACAGCGCTCTGAAAAATGTACACATGCCACTTCATTCCGGCCTCCCAATGATTGCTCCTCCAGGCCATTACAGTAACACAGAGACCACCATAATGCAAAATTTTTGTACATCCCCAATACTCGCAATCATAAACAATCCTAAAATGCATTGAAAAGCATGAATCGAAAGACTTGATTGGTCAAACTAAAATGAATCAGAAGACGTTGTTTATTTATGTCTGTTAAATTCTGTGGGGGAAACAATGCCGAAGCCTGTTGTGTGAGGTCCATTCCTCCTGACACTCTCCCAGTCCTTTGAGCAGAACCGTCTCCAGATTGTGTGAAGAATCCAACATGTCCATTCTAATTCCACTGAAATCACAGGGGATGTCTGAGTTAGGAGAAAAAGAGTGGACTCTCTACGTGACCAGACGCCTGGGGATGGAAGGAAAACTGGAGAACGTGGATCCAATAAGTGTCCCAACATTACACAGTCAATATATTGGATTCTATTCCTATGTCCACACTGGTTACACACACACACACACACACACACATACTCTGTATACACAAACTCTTACAACATTTGCAAATGGACACACTCACATGCATGTACACATGCATTAAATATTTAACGAAATGGCTTATTTTGACCATTCACTGCTTTTTCACTATTCAATTCCTTTCCTTGAACGGATTCCAAATCCCATGGGTCCATGACATTTTAAAGACTAATGCGGCTGATCTGCTGAACTCTGAGATACTGCTCATTGTAATAGGACAGGAGAGCTAATGTAATTTTCCCTTCCAATTTGATATTCAAAAGATGAAAGACATCTCTCGGTACAGTGATATTCAAATGAAAAAGAGACTGATGACAGAGAGAAAGAGACAGAGAGACACAAACAGAGAGAAAGAAAGAGAGCGATGAGAATTCAAGACAGTGAGTAATGCAAGGAGAAACCCAGAAAACAAATGAGTACTGGTCATATAAAGGAGGGGTTGAGAGGTGCAGGGTGGTGGGGGAAAACAGAGGGAGGCATGGGAAAGAAGGATAGTTCATTACAGTGGTTTTTTAGAAAGCAGGGAGTGTAAGAGGAAGGAGAAGAGAAAGGGGATCTCACACTGAGTCAGACAGACACACACTGGGACCTGCTGTGATAAACTCTAGTTGAGATCAGAGAAGGAGGGAGACAGAGACGGCAAGGGAAAAAAAGAATAGAGAGACAGAGAAGACCACGGGAGCAAATAAAACAGAGGAAGACAAAGAGAAGGGGTGGGTGGGGGGACCACGTGAAACCGAAAAGGCAGGGAGAAGCAGCAAAAGAAAAAGGGAGGCAAGAGATAAGGAAATGAATGAGTAACAGACTGAGATAAAAGCAGTAGTCAATGAAGCAGAGACAGCGAGAGAGAGAGAAAGAGAGAGAGAGAGAGAGAGAGACAGCGAGAGACAGCGAGAGACAGCGAGAGAGAGAGAGAGAGAGAGAGAGAGAGAGAGAGAGAGAGAGAGAGAGAGAGAGAGAGAGAGAGAGAGAGAGGGGGGTGAAGTGGGACATAATCACCTGTCGACACTGTTCAGGGAGCTGAAACCCAAGGATAGTGTTTCATAATGCGGTATGGTATTTCTAAAGCAGCATGCTGTATGCTTGTCATTTTCACCTTTTTTAAGGAGGGTGAAAAGACTGGAGAAAGAGGGAAAGAAGTCAGCCAAACACGAGGGTGGATGGGTGCTGTCACAACACCCAAGGACTTTAAGAGATACGTAGCAGATTAAGGAGCTTAAAGGTTCCTTCACAGGGCCAGAAGAGCCTCGAGGACCTGGCTGAGGAGGTTTCTGGGGCCCTTCTGGCTGACCCAGCGAGCACTGGGACTGGACTGGTCCGTGTCACCCTACAGAAGGCTGCCTCGGTCGGTGCTCATAATAACAAGGGCTTTAGATAAGCCCGGTCAGAAACCCCGGCCGCGAGGGTCATTGGCCACAGCCTTGATCCACACCGGGCAGAAGCAGCACTTTCTGCAGAGCGGACAGACTTCATCCAGTAGCTGAGCCACAGACTCCTCTTGAGCAACACTTGAAAGGCTTAGACAGTGTTTACACTATCTATCTCTCTGGAAGACAGGAGTTGGAATCTAAAGGGCTCTCTGTTGGATGTGGAAATCGTTCTGACTGTTTGTGAGCTTTACAAAAGTCAGAAGGGGGGGGGGGGGGGGGGGCCGAGAGGAGATTCCAAAGTGTTCAACGTCCGGGGAAGCACACCTTTCACCAACCTGCCTGAATCATATCATGTCTGCACAACCTCTGCTTGAATTCCCTGCAGAGCTGTGGAGAGGTGAAAAGAAGAAAAACACATTAATAGGGAAAAAACACCCCATTTAAATTTTGCTCCAAACACCATAGTGGCGCCATCAGACACACTGCGCTGTGGGGGAGAGGGGCGTGGGACCCAGACCAAACAGAGAACCCTGGAGAACTCCCAGGACAGCGTTCTGATCCCTGCTTTCCAAACCTAGTTAGGAAAATAAATAACAAACAAATCTAGACAGTAGAAAAAAAACTCTGCAAACATGAACTAATGCAGCGCAAGCCAAATTAGGCCCACTGCCACTGCTAATGAGCGCGTGTTACTGTGAAAGAGTGCTCCAATCCTGGCTGCATGTCAATAGCTGGTCCCTCATGATGAAGGGCCATTTAAAGCACCACCCTGGGTTCTGCTATGTGAGACGGCCTCAGCCTCTCTGACTGACTGTGTGATCTGTGTTTAACATGCACTCCATCTGATTAGAGCCTCATGAGAGAAGGAAACACACACACACACACACACACACACACATGCAGACATTCCTGCACACATACACAAGCATGCACACATGCACGTGAGCTGACAAAGTCAATTGATGGTTGCTTGAAATGAGGAGGGCTAGCAGTTGGGAAATTGGAGATCAACCCAGTCATATAGCTTAGCCTGCAATAAGAGCCATTATTCAGAAATGAGTCCCTCATTCAACCTTTGGTGGGGCCTGTTCTCTCTGATTCACTGAATATATACTGTACTATGCTGTGATATATTGTATACAGTATATATACTGTATATACAAACAAATATACAGCCTGTCCACATGCTTGTCCATTCGAAACTACAGTTTCATTATAGGTATTTTGTGACTTTGTCCAGTTCCCCACCACTTATTTCTTGTTAAGGTAGGAGTACTAAATAAAAGCTACGGCATTTCACAAATCAGGAGCTCTCTTCCCCCCTGTACTAAAACCATAACTCAGGGAGAATGGTACGCCACTTCGAGAGCCTGCACCTCCCTTCCCCTCACCCTCATCCCTTCAAGACACCCCCCTTCACCCCCTCCCAAGGAGAATATAGGCCTCTCCTTTACCAAGACAACAAATCTTAACAGCTAAGGCTGACCATGTAAAGCCTCAGTGAACACAGACTGACCAATCACATTAAACACAGCCCGGGCCCTTTAGAGAGCGCTGATGCTTAACGCCTAGACTGATAACGATAGGTTGAAAGTTTATCTCTTGAAACACAGCAAACAGCCTAGGGCCCGAGTTACGAAGAAAATGAGAAAAATGAGCTACCTTTTTAAGAGAGATGGTTGCGTTATAAAGCCATGATTCTCCCTGTTCTGTCTCACAGCACCAGAAATAGGCCCATCACGCATAAACCTGTCAATGGAATCCAATCAATTCACCCACAAGACCTGTTCCTTGTCACTGGTATTATATTTCATATTTTCTTCTGCTTATCTCCTTAGTCCTTTAATCTTTAAGTAAAAAGGTCCTTTCTGCAAGAGGATTTTCCAATTTATTTGCACACCAAAAGCTGCTCCATTCAAATCAGGGTGAGGGATTTCGATTGTATGTTTTGCACAGCCCTCCTCTGTACGCATAGGTAGCTTTTTTTATGAACACTTACAAAATACTGAAAATGAATACATTCCCTGCTATTTTTATTACTTCATTTAGCTTCCACCATCTGAGATGAGACTACAGGAACTGAGAGCTAAGAGAACGAAAGAGAGAGAGAGAGAGAGAGAGAGAGAGTGAGAGGAACAGATAGACAGAAAAAAGAGAGAATAAGAGACAGAGCGAGAGGCAAATGGGAGAGTCCCCCTCCTCACGTCTGTCTCTGTGGCTAGTCCACCTCCTAATGCAAGTCTATGTCAGTCAGGTGTAGAGGTAGCCTAGTTGGGCCCGGGGTCTCATCATGTCTCTGTCTATTGTACAGTCAGGTCAGCGTGTAGCCCACTGTTTTGGCGTGTCTGTCTGGAGGTCCATGTACCTGCCAGGAGCCCACGGTGCAGAAGAAAGCATCTCCATTCGTCAATCATTGTCCGCATAGAAAGTAAGAGATCAGTCCTTCTCCCCAGCTGTGCCTAGGAGGACTTAAACACAAAGAGGGGGGGTGGGACTCTATTAAAGTGTCCATCAGGATCTGCTTCCACCTTACAGCATAGCATTAATGACCTGGATCATCCACATCCAACGGAGACAGGTCATACTGCACTGTAGTGGAAGCTCTCATCAACCAGCTAGTACTCTCACCTTCTACTGCCACCAAGTCATTTAGAGTGACAAGATGACTTATACTTCCATGCCAACGTTGTGTAGTCTTGCTAATATATGTAATTAGTATCACTGTGCATGGGAATGGGCTAACCACATGCATATTTGACCTGACTGTCATGCACTCTGCATGCTGTATCAACTCCTTTCCAGAAGAAACCTACACTTCTAAATCGATGACTGTTCATAGCCTGCGAATTAATCTCTCACTGGGATCTTTTGCAAGGATCCAGATATGCAATTCTCTGTCGACAAACACAAAGACGAAACGAACATCCCATTCTTCATTAGGCCTCTAATTAAGACAGTTCGTTATCTCACCACAGTCTCCCCTGGGGGTCTCTACCACTGATGAATAAACACCTTACATCACCACTGAAACGCCAATTAACCCTATTTACACCCACAGGCATCCCACACCTACCAGGCTGAAAAAACAAACAGACCGCAATCCTCTCCTCTCAGACAGGTCTTTATGGAGACAGGTTTCATGTTAAGAGTGTCTAGAGGCTACATTTCCAATGCTGACAATGAAATGGTGTCAGCCTGAGCCATTAAACATATGCAACCCTATCAATACTGAAAGGCAAAGCAAATAGTTGCTTCACATAAAGATACTGTAGTACAGTATGTGGGCCTATAAACACAATAACACATGGGGATTTTTTTTTTTTTTTTTATCGACAGAAAAGATACAAACCATTACGGAGTAAGAAGCTAAAGAATGCACAACTTTGTGCAAACATTGCCATGCATACACAGACACGCACACACACACACATAATAACAGCAAGGCAAACAATGGTACTGTGTGACAACACTGTGCTACTTTTTTTCCTGTGTTCATCATCATAGTTAAAAACTGTCATTACGAACATGCCTCATTACAGTGGATGCTCTTTTACCCATTTATGCCAAGTCAAGCACAATGGACAGCAACATGGTGCTGAGACTGCTGGATGGATGTACATCTCATGGAAGCGAAGCCAAAGCAAGGAATACACTGTCAGAAAGTAAGAATATCTACAATTTCAGGAGGCCCATGACTCCAAGTTAACATAGGCAGTGTCACTAAAACAGAACAACATGAAATCCTTCCCCACTGACATGGTTTTGTCTTAAATGTGATGGAGATGTGTAGGGGGGCAACTTTGCGGATATCCATATGTGTACTATCCTACAATCAAAGAAATCTGAGCATATGTGGATATGGAACTATTGGTGCCAGGAACAATGTCAGATTTCCCAGTACTGCGACTGAATTACAACACCACCACAGAAAAACCCTCATCGTAGGAAACAAATAGAATGATCATAGTACACCGTGGGAAGATAGAGCACACTGCACCATGAGGACAAAAATGTCCAAACTTCATGAACTGTTCAGCTTCTGGTTCAGAGTGACAGCTGGCAAAGATGATCTCAAAAAGAGGCTTGGTACATCCAGCGTGAGTGTGCGTGTAAGAGTGTATATGCGTGTGGGGAGGATCTGTGGTTTGGTGTGCACGCGCGTGAGCAGCGACAACCGAATAGTACCTCATAATGCACAAATCAGCCTGATTTCGGAAACACGAGATAACCATATCACTATAAATGGCTTTACAAATTCTGCGTTTAGAACCGTAAGAAAACTCAATCGCAAAAATCAACAATAAAAAAAACCTTACACATGTTTAAACTACACATGAACCATTAGCGGCGTTCTGCCATCAAAGCAGTGTGTGAAGTAGCATACAGTTGCCTCAAGTGCAGGATTTAGAATTGACACATTTACTAGAATGACAGAAAATTAAGTTCAGACCTACGTATAAGCACATTTGATTTTTTGATTTCATATGCGACTATATTGTTTCTCAAGAATCATACTTACAAACACTCGACGCCCGTTCTAATTCCATGTTTCCGTCGAATACGACTCGTAGGTAGAAAATAGCCTAAACAGCAAATGTCGACAACAGTGTTTCCAAAAGTATGCTTGGTGCAAATAATAGTCCCCCAAAGCATTGAAGTCAATATTAAAATATATCTATCTAGTGGACCAAATTAAACGTGGTTGCATTATATTGGTGTATGGTGTTTCGAAAAACAGGATAGGCTTCACACACAAAACGGTACCTAGTGCACCTCTCTTTCCTCTTCCTCCTTTTCGCTCCCTATACACTGTCCCTCATTCACTCACGACGTCACCGTGCGAGACGCAACGTTAACTCTTCTTCTCTCATCTGCAGTAGGCTACAGTGCCCATACGACCCACTACAAGAAGATCGGCCCGGCTGAGTGGGTAAATTAGAGCGCTCATTGGTTGACGGAAAGACAGATGGTGCACTTACATTCTAGATAAATAGTGTAGACCTCCCCCCAATGCCAATTTGATGGCAAGCAGCGACTGGCCAATCAATTCCCTCTGTCTCATATATTCTCTCTCCTCTTGTAGTGTCAGCGTGATGTATGTAGTCATTTTCTGAATATATATAAACTTATTCCGCTACGGGACTGGGTCTGCTACTGTTTGTCTGTAATGTAATAAGAGAGCGCAGGGATCGGCAGACCCACATTGGCTTCATCATCCATTACTTCTTCCGTTTGGATTCAAAACTATTTGACAGAAATTGTGTTCGGTAGCGGAATAATTCAAGCAGGTAAAGTGACCAAACACTTTATTTACGTGTTCATCACGAATCAGTTTTGAGTAATATATAATGTATTTAGATCACAAGCGTGGAATATTGCATATTTCCAGCAAAGATTGCAGTATAGTTTCGATTTGTGGAAATTCCTATAAAGACTTTATATATATGTCAGTCAATTTACAACACGATTGCTTTTGAAATGTAACAACTTCAGTTGCAATTGACAAGGCGTAATATATGCTGCGTGAGTACCCAACAAATGACGTTCACACAGGGTGGGAATACAGAGCAGCAATCGAGTGGCGCGAGCAGCCCGCTCTGAGATTTGAACCACGGACTTCACAGTCTTTAGCCGCGCTCTTTAACCGTTACACCACCAACAAGTATCGTACTAATGCTACCAAATGAGTTTATGGCTTAGCTGCAGTGTGGTGCTGAAAGGACAGCTCCAGAGTGGCAGCAGGCCCTTCTCAAGGAATGAAACACGCTGCAGTGTGAACGCATCGTTAGACTCACATTTGTCCCTGATGTTACTTTCCTTGTTGTACTGGAGGCTGAAGTTCTACTGCAATTCTCTTCATAATTAATGGATTGGCTAATAAAGACCATCCATGGAGACACACTGTGCTTCCTTCCATTACTAGTTTCAACGTGCCTTTGCTTGTCCTTAAAATATGTAGATTCACCAGTGGACTTATTAGTCTGCAGGATACTAAGTCACCATTAAAATATCAACTTTTTAAAATATAGTTTTAAAGTGCATGGGGGAAGTGCCCCTGCCATTGCTTGTCCTGCCAGTAATACTATCTCCACAGAAACAGCTATGTGTGACTATCCTTTCTTCCCCTCTCTCTCTCTCTCTCTCTCTCTCTCTCTCTGTCTCTCTCTCTCTCTCACTCCTCTTCCCACACACGCGCCAAGTATCTCTTTCAAGGTTAAACAAAGACACTTACCAACCAGAAAAGCTTGTTAACAGCAGCAGCCGCAACCAGAAGTATGTTTCTTCTATGACTACATTCTTACAACCTCAGTTAAAGAGCATGTTGTAATTTCAAGCTGCGCCTACTAATAGCTGAGGTTATTGCATAAATTAATATTCCTTGTCCACACTGATGAAGCAAAAAAATGGATAAGTAAAGAAAGGAGACTGACAAAAGACGCCTGATTTGCTCTCATCCCTAACAGACCTGTCATCACCTTCCCTTTTGCTCCTCTTTCCTAGCCATCTCCCCTCTGTGATTGCTCCCGCCCACATCACATGCCACCTTCACTCTCTGGGCTCTAAATTACAGCCTGCTGCCAAGTTTCTCGCCTTGACTTGCCCCTGTGTACCTTTTTTCCCCTTGCACAATCACAATCAATTATCACCCATTCCCATCCCTTTTCACACTCCTTCACCCCATCTCCTCCATCCATCTCCCCCCGTAGACTGCAGGAAGAGGAATTCTTTGCTATATTTATCTCTGCGTTGAATAATTGAAGCTCTGAGACAGTGGATAATCTTCCATTTTCTCAGGCTCTGTTCATTAACCCTCACTCTGCTATGCACCCATGTGGTATCAGTTGGGCCTCCACCCCCTTCCGAAAAGTGCTTTCCACAAAATGGAAATGACTGTATTGTTCTCTGCTACGTTCTGCATGTGACCCGTCTCTCATGGATATTCATCACCATCAGATTGCGGAAGACCCACCATGGATGCGTCATGTGTGTTATTTCAGTTCTCCTCAGCATAAAATTACAGTCCACCTGCACATACAATCATGCCACAAAACCTACAATCATCCAGGGACTGGTGCAAAAACCTGTAAAAAGGTCATCTTCAAAAGCTAGCAGTTACAAGACTGACTGAAAAAAAAAATATATATATATATATACACAAAAAACTTAAGTAGGAGACATGTTAAATAAAGGTTTAATGGTTCTTACAGCATCACATTCCATAAATGACAATATTCATGATGATTAGAGTACTTGTCATATGATAAGCAGAATCATACATTAGCTGCATTGTTCAGATTCCAGTGTAGAAGTAATAAACAATAAAGACAGTATTTTTGGAAAGGCAAGTTAGAATCAGCAGATTACCAGCCCACGGACCACTGGAAGTAGGTTTACACGGAGAGGTAAAGATAGAAGTCAAGGAACAGGTGAATAAATTAGTAGAACAAAATGAGAACATATATATATATATATATATATATATATATATAGCAAAATAAATCCCCCCAAAAATTATAATACAGCAATTACCATCAACATCTGAAATCCACTTCCAACTAGTTTTCAAAATATACAAATGAATGGCACAAGTTAGCATTATTCAAACATAATTAAATAAATGTACAATTAACAGCATTCTTTTACCCTCCTTCAGTCAGACAGTGTAACCCTCCATACATTCCAATAAACCTTTTATGTAAAGACATAATACCATATGGTGTCATGTGATGTAAGTGTTACAGATGCAAGATACAGAACAAGAAAATGTACCATTTGACAGTAATAAATTGAATAATTTAGAATTAAATGAAAAGTACTATTACATAAGTGATGTCAAATATAAGTAGAGGTAAGTCAAGTGCTGAAGACAGTTCAATGTCAGTAAATGGTAAAGTATTTCAATCTAAAACAATTAAAAATCACTTCACATCTTGGGAGTTTCGAAATACTACGCATTGATTTTAAACTCTATTTAACACCCATAATAACCCATGGGTTCTTAATAAAGTGAGTGTAAATCACTACTGATAAAAGCTCCTAGTTTTGGCAAAGTGCATTTTACGATGACATTTAGGTAGCCACTTAAAAGGCACTTTTACATTTCAAATTATAACATTTAGGATAGTATTTGCTGTCTGTATGGCTTCTTAAATATTAGGTGCCAAGTACAAATTGTATATGTTCACACATCATATTAGACTGCAGTTAGGATTTGAAAGCCTGTCATATAACACCATTTAATTCTGTCATAAGTGATCATTAAAAGAGCAAGCCAAGCAGGGGTCGTATCTGAGGCCAGTTTGTGTGAACATTCCAAGAGCATTTTCAAGCAAAAACAAAGAAAGTGTACCATCTCATCTTATAGTAGGATAAAGGTCAATCATTCTACATTTGCAATTCACATTTCTCCTCAATTGAACAGTAATGCCTGGGTAGTTTCTTGTTCATCCCACAGGTGACAGGCAATCCAACTCCCATGCAAATTCAAAATAATGTCCCAGGTCAGTGACATCAAAACAAACATGGTATCAACACACACGTGGCACTCCCTGACATCTCACACAGTAGCATGAAATGGTCAGTGTGCATTACTTTTAGAGTTTCACCTTAATTGTTTCTAACAGTGATTAGCCATGACTATTTATTCGTTTTTTGTTGTTGTGTTGTGTTTGTTGTGTGCTGCATTTCACTGTTCTGAACAGTAGTCAGGATTAGAGAATGAGAAAGACAAACGTCTCGAAGGAACCAAGTGAATAAAGTATGCCTCCTTTCTCCCTCTCTCCCCCTCTCATTGCAATTCATTAATGTGTGCACGGTGCGTCTGTCACCACTGCTTCCCCTGCTATTCCCAACTGCAGAATCTCTATGTTGCCTTGTCACTCCGTAGCAAAGTTCTACGACTGAACCCTCTAAAAGCTCTCACGACAACCCCTGCCTCTCATTTCCTCCTCTCAGACCTGTCATCACTCATACACCCTTTATTATTCCAAATCACCTCAGTTCACTCCTTCAGTCTCATAAACTGACACTTCTGTGATGCTGCTTGACAAAGCTCTCTTGTCTCTCTTTCCCTATCACACCGATCTCCACATTCACCCTGTCCTGCAGTGGCTTGGTGACCCCCTCTTTGACAACCCCTCTTTCCTCTAACCCAGCAACGTGCTCCTTGTTCCTGTCTCGCTTCTCAGCCCTCTGGGCTCTCTCCTTCTCCCTGTCCCACTCCTCCCCCACCATGCTGCTCACGTCGCTCAGGTCTCCCAGGTGCTCCACAGAGTCGCACTTCTCCAGGTCTGAGGCAATGGTCTGCAGGCTGATGACGGACATGGAGTCCGACCCAGCCTGCTCTGACTCGCCCTGCTCCCTCTGGCCCCAGCCCGACTCCCTGTGCTTCTCCACCCACTGTCTGGTCTTCTCTCTGTCCGCCCAGTCGTTCTCCAGCCCTCCTCGTCTGTCTCCGCCCTCGCAGGCACCTACCTGGACACCAACCGCTGCCTTCACCTCAGCCTCCGCCCCCACCGGGGAGCTCCGCCCACCGCAGGCCAAGGGCCGCTCCCTAGTCGCATGCATACGCCCTCTCTGGGCGTGGATCTGCTCGCTGATTTGCTCCAGGTTGCGCAGGGCGACCGAGTAGCGTGTCTTCACTTTGGCCACTCGTTCCTCCAGCTGGACCACCTTCGCCTTGTGCTCCTGTCACAAACACATTCAGACGATCAATTAAGACTCAGAGACACAGTCACGGCAAAGTGTTTCAAATTTACTGGAGCTTCGCAAAAAAAAGGCCCATTCAGGTACATCGTGCCTCTTCAAGAGTGTATCAATTTATTGTCCACCTCTAATATGTGGTTGAACTGGGCCTTGAGTTCAAAGTAAGGCTTGGACTTGAGGATGACCCTCTTGAGGGCTTTCTGCAGGGTCTGGACCCGGGCCTCAGCCTCCTGACACAGCTGGGTGACTCGCTGGTGCTCCCGCTCGCTACGCAGACGCTCCTCCTCCGCCTCGTTCACCTGACACACACACACACACAACCACACACACACCGTCAGCTTCTGATTCACCATCATTCTCAAAGGCATGAGCATTCATCATTCTCGTCTGTGGGTGCTTTTATCCTTCAGTCATCCTAACAAATCACGATAAACACAACACTTCTAAACAGCAAATGACTGCGGGAGCAGGATGACCTCAACCTCCCACTGCTTCAACTCACTCTGAGTAACTATGGTTTAACTCTCGGCTCAAGAGAATGGATATGCTATATGCAGCTAGACATGCTGACAATAACATATACAGCTGAGCGAATAATATCACAGACGTTGTAATGTAATAACAACACTGAACAGGGAAATGCTCTATCACTCTGATGCAGCTCATAGCTGAGCTACATACCGCTGGAGAGCTGGAGCATATGAATGAGGACATTCAACCTTGATCTTTAAGAGCTGTTGCATTCATCAGTATTGATTAGAACCAGAGAACACCAGTCCCCAATGTTCCGGCATTCTTTGACTACATACTAAACAGCTGCAGGGGAAAACAGACACAGACCCCCATCCTGACTGATGATCAGGTTCAATGTTATCACATTTGCATTGGACTGAGTTAAAGACAATCTTCTGGACGCCTAGATGGGAGGATTTTTACAAGGGGACTTGTCCATCACAACAACGCCTATGTAATTCTAATATAAATTCAGCAGATGCTTTTGATGCAAAGCGTGGTACAGTACAGGGGGAGTATTGAACGTGCAACCTCTTGATTTGCAGTCAAGTGTTCTCCCATTGAGTTATACCCTTGCAGCACCAAATAATGTAAACAGTTTCATGAACATGTAGTAACATCTGAAAATGTCATAACATTTGCACTTGTCTTCATTGAAAATGTAATCAAATAATTTAATAAAATGTCCTGACTGATTTTGTAATAATACTTTTGACAGATAATGTAATACCTTATTACATTATAGCGAATCTGTTAAATTTTCAGATGGGTCTTTTTCAAAACTCATTATATCATATTTTTGAAGGATAATGTTATACTGTAAACTTAAAGCGTGCAAGTATACAAATGTTATAATACTGTTAGTGTCATGTTGATTTCTTATCTTCATGTTTGGAAATTACTGATTTCCTGTTTGGAAATGTAAACTGGTGGGTTTTATTACATTTTCGATCAACTTAAGTGGATATTTTTACTTCATTTACAAGATTATTACATTTTCAGGAAATTATTACATTATTGGGTGCTGCAACCCTCCCCAATAGCTACTCCAGCATCCCTTATGTAGTGCATTGAATTTCCATGGTCCATGGTCTTTTGTCCTTGCCACTGAATGTTCACTTTACTCTACAAGAAGGAGGCTCCCTAAGAGTGGCTTGTGCTGGTTCTGTACCTTGGAGGTAGCATGGTTTAGCATCTCCTGCCAGGTGGGATCCAGAGTGTTTCTGTCTGCTAACAGGCCCTGCTCCGCCACGTACACCATCTCCCTGGCTGCCGTGTGCATGGAGACAGCTCTCTCATAGCGCAGCGCTGCCTTCTGGGTCTCCTGCTGGGCCTGGAACACAGGCAACAGCCAGTCACAAACCAGAAAGCACACTACAACCAATCACAGCACACTCAAGCAATCATTATTCACAAGAGAGAAAGAGAGAGAGAGATAGAGATAGAGAGAGAGAGAGAGAGAGAGAGAGAGAGAGAGAGAGAGAGAGAGAGAGAGAGAGAGAGAGAGAGAGACACTCCAGGGGGTGAAACTCCTTAGGAAATGTTATGAGTGGAACTCTGATGATCACAAGGTATCAACTGGGCGTCTGGCTGCAGCTTCTCACACAGACGTGACACATATAAATAGCAGATGGTATTCCAGTCTTGTAGTTCCGTGAATTGTTGAGACCATAGGAGAGGGTTTGTCAGGGCGTGCTTGGGAGAAGGCAGTTAGAGACAAGGTGACTCAGAATCACAGGGGAGGATTTTTGCCAACAGCCCTGAATGAGGCTGCAGAAAAGGGGGCCAGACGGATGCCCCAAGTTTAAGGTCATTCCGTTCAAAGTTTGATGAAAGCTCTGGTTTGAACGCCTGTAAAATGTTTCTGACACAGCATGCCACCATAACTGTCTTGTTCAAAGACCATCAGACTCGGGGCAGAAATTGCTCTGTGGGTAGAAATAACAAGCCGCATAAGGAACTTTGCTTCTTCATATATGAACAGAAATCAGAACTATGGATAAATGATGACGGATGAAATGAAAAACTGGCTTCTCCTTTTTAATCTCATCTGCATTTTCATAACATTGAGAAAGACATGTTAACCAGGTCAAATTTCCAATCCATTATTTGGTTCATTGTTTTCAATTAAGCCCTTAGGATTTTGTCTAAGTTTATATTGGTTCAATTACAGTATGAAATTACCCTTCAATGCGATGATTAAATATGACTGACACTCCTGCCCTGTTTAATTAAGGGTTAACTGTTTAATGTAACCAATTAGAACCAAATTAGTGTGTTAGTAATGACCAGTTTCTGAGATTTTAGGTTGTGAGATCAGAATCTTACTCACTATGGAAACACACGGTTACAAGGTTGCATTCCCAATCCTGATGAATATCCACGCTCAAAAGACACACACAGGTTTGTTTTCTCTTTCACTATCCTAGTGAGGACAGACAATTCACTCCCATTCAAAATAGTGTAATCCCTAAACACCAACCCTTAACACTGAATTTCTAACCCCAACACTAATTCTAACCCGAAAACCCATAGAAACAGCACTAGAAGAAAAAAAAATGTGGTCCCCATAAGGGTTGCACAAGACCAAACACACACAAACACACACACCTACCTCTTTGGCCAGTCTTCGGGCCTCATAGTATGGTCTGGCTTTTTCAATGCAGGTGCCTAGTTGGGAGCCTTGGGCATTCAGCTTCCTGGCTGAATCAGTGAGAATCCTTCGATAGCTGGACCTGGCCTCCTGCAGAGGAAAAGGCCTCAACTTGTCAACAACTTAACCTCAAAGTCAAACCTCTGAAAAGTACACTATAGACTACAATTGTATCAGAAATGTGAACCTAACAACCAAAGAGACCAGGAACATCAACAGGAGCTTTATAGAAAACTGTACCATTTACCTTTAACTTTGAAAGGTAAGATATCCTCCACAAATAACAAAACATATACATTTATTCATTTTACATTTATTTATTTAGCAGACGCATTTCAGTTGTAACAATGGATATTAGACTGAAAATGGCTTCTATACCTACACACTATAATTTAAAGCTATATAAATGCACAGGCTTTTAAATCAATACGACAGTGTTGGATGATGCCTTGTAGGAGTCCATAGTGAAAAAGCTCACATCCAGTTGCAACTCCAGCTTGTTGATCTCATCGCTGGCCTGGTTAAGATGCTCGAGTTCCTCCTAAAAACAGTAAAAGTGTAGGAAGAAGGAGAGCTAGATCAATAGGAAGACGAAAATAAAAGCAAGGAGAACATTAACACAAATAGCTACATTATGATATTTTGCAATCCTCATTTGGGTTATATCTGCACAAACCTTATAGATGTCTTGATTGTTTGATGTGGATCTTAATAACGTGTGTTTACAAGGAAGTATTTTTTATTGAGGAGGTAGATCACGTTGCATTCATGCCAAACATGCTGCTTACCTGGATTCTTGGGTCCAATTCTTCTTCATATTTGCGATCATCTTCGTTTTCCTCTTTCTTAATATTTTCCTCGGTGTCCCTATCACTCTCAAATTCTGCTTTCATCTTGGTCACGGTATTTTCGTTGCCTCCATGTCTGTCCCCTCCTCTTCCTTTGAGGATGCTACTGTCAACATTCTCTGCCTCTTCGCCCGGTGTCTCCTCGCGCAAATCAACTTGTTCTGGACCTCCATAATCAGTTAAACCCTCACGCGAGCACCCTGGTTCCATTTGCGGCCCGAAGTGTATATGGTTTGTCAGCTAGTCCCGCTGATTTGAGTAACCTCAATTTCTCCAATGTGTCACAAGCTTTACACGTGTGTTATGTCCGACACATGTCAATTATCCACGTTACCGAATATTCAACTAGCTTCCTCATAGTTCAGCAAGCTGAAACAGCAAATTCGCTGCAGTCAAGCCATGCTAGTTCTACTAGCTTGCAGGGTGCTAATGACTGACACTCGGATGTGCGATGGGACAGTAGCATCAGCAGCAGAACTGGTGTTTGTTGACAAGCGTTACAGCAGGTGATATTATATTTGAGCGTATAGTAACCAGCAATTTGCCATATATTTATGGTGATCGCTATTGCTGTTTTTGCACACCTTGAGAACATGTTTTCAAGTTTTGCCTCTGGGATTCTGAATTCCCTCCTTTAAGATGGATAGACTAATGTTAAATGCATACTGACCCACACTGTATTGCTTAGACAAATAATATAGAGAAATGTAAATAGCATTAAATTACATTTAAATCAACAATAGGCTACACATTTGTTTCATCCACAAATTATATAAGTAAAAAGCTATTTAATACAACAAATTGTTTATTGGCATACATAACAAAGATATCATGGACAGCACTGAAACATAATGCAGATTATTTTCTTAATTTCTTCTTCTTTCTTCTTGTACTGAATAAGTTGTGGCCAAATGGAGGCCGTGCCAAAACTATCCCACATAAACTCTGTAGATAAGATCATCGTAACTCTCAAGAGTATTGTCCTTTCATGGGATCACCATTTTCCCCTCTATTCTGAAGTTCTCAGGTTTGATTCTTCTGCCGTTTCCAAAACCTCCGGACCTCGCTATGTCCTTGTGGCGTCACCACCATCACCCTATGAGGAACGTTCTGCCACACTAGAACTCCCAGGCCCTGAAGTGAAAAGGAAGTTGAAATAGTCAATCAAACAGCAGCCTGTTGCTAGCATAATAAAAATGACATCAGACCAGGGTGAATTTATTAAATGCAAAAAATAATAAGATGTTTTACCTGAGCTCTGTCCCGCAGCACTTCAAAATCAGCCTGAGAGAGGAATTGGTTATACAGCACTCCTGGTGATGGAGAGAATGATACAGAGAGATAAGGAAAAGAAAGACAAGATATGCGTGTATATGTGTGTGTGACAATGAGAGACAGAGGAGAGAAGACTGAAACGGATCTTAAAAAAAGAGTGTCAGACATCAGTGTCAAAATAAGCAGTTGTCAATTGCTGTACAGTTTATAGTCATTTTTTGGTACTCTTAAAAGGTACAACTGGAGATGCCAGAAGAAAAGGCAGTAGCTGTCAAACAAATTTATGTTCTTAATTTACAAACATATAGCCTATAAACTGTATGGCAAATTAGTTTTTTGAATTGATGGATGCCAATAAAAAACATAATTGATAAGCTTGATAAAGCTTTTCATGCATTTTGGCTCAAAATGCACCCTCATTTAGTAAAAAAAAAAAAGAAAAAAAGGCTTTTGACATCAAAAAGGTTGCAAACCCCTGCTTTTGGAGATTTTACATGCTCTCTCTATTGACACACACACTTCCTTACCCTCAGTGAACTGTAGGCGGTCTCTCTCCAACTCCCATAGTCTGATTTGGTCTGTAATGGTGGGAGGCAGTACTGGGTTCTGAGAATAACAGAGAATGAAAAATAGTCTGGGCATGGGTGAGGCAATTAAACTGATCAGCTACCCAAGTGATGGCAGAGCAGACCCAGGTCAGTCTCATATTGCTGTTATTAACACAGCATGACATGGAGGTAATGAGGAAAAAAAACATGGGCTTATATATGGAGCTATTATACCTGTTTCAGCATGACAGGATGTGCTCTGGTCCTTAAGAAGTGGAGAATCTGAAAAACAATATAATAAATTGATACTATATACATAAACACTGAATGGCAATAAATGTATTTTATATATGCAATATTTTATTTTTTTACACAAATGGTGCTATGGAAAAAATGACACAATGTGATCACTTCCAAAAAAAACACCTGACAAACCTAGGTGAGCTAATATATGTTGTTCTGTATGCTAAGCTCTTGCACTATCAGTTTTTTTTTAGGTTAGATTGTAAATTATGACTACTATTTTATTTTATTCCCCTTAGTATTAGCTAGACCCCCCCTATTAGCTAGACTTTGCTCTTTTTGTATAGTTAGTCCACATATTTAAGTTTCAATATTCCTATGTTTAATGTATGCACCTCCCTGCCAAAGTAAATTCCTTGTTTGTGCAAACATTCATGGCAAATAAAATCCCTTCTGATTCTGAGCTGCACTTGACATTTTATTTATTAAGCAGACACTTTTATCCCACCTGTTGTGCAGTGATACCGTTGGCAATAGCCTGCTGCACGGACTCCCTGGTGACCTGAGCCACCACCACGTTGGGGAACCTGTACAGCATCTCACTGAACAGAGCCACCAGAGCAATCTGCAGTTCAGAGTCTGGAAACCATCCAGGCAGAAGTAGATATAAACATGAAGTATACTTCAACAAATGAAGCTAAATCCTTATCAACATAAAGGCGTAAGCACTCAATATCAGAGTTAGCTTCTTGGTAGGAGCACATACTTGTGTAGGCATAGAGGCGATAGTTGGTTTCCACCACGATGAAGCTTGTGTCTCCGGTCCCAGGGGTGGCGCCTAAGGTTGAGGAGGCGGAGTTAGTTGTGACACCTGCAGACAGAGTGATGGCCAGTCTGGTGGGGTAGTACCTTCTAGACGTCCTCTGAAGAGAAGACAGGAAACGATTACACGTGACAAGCATTGGAACAAATTTGTTCACTGTTTATTCCAGTCCTTCCTGTTTTTTCACTATATTTTACCTTCCTCTGAAAGACAAGGCCAAACTCTCGCAGGTGCTGCAGGAAGGTGAGCAGAGACTCACTCATGCCCTCTACTGAGTAGTCCTTGAGTATCAAAGCAACACATATGTTTATCAAACAAGCAACTGCATATTATATAAGTTTCAAGTGTATTTACCAATAAGTACAGGTAATGGTACTTAGAAATTGTTGGGGCTGCTCCTCTCGGCAGGTTGCTATTAATATAACCTAAATCCTATGCTGTGGTTCCAAGAATTTATTTCTAAAAACATTAATCTCAAATAGGATCAATGTATTCAACAGGGCCAAATAACTCACCCTGCCAAGGGTGGAGAAACTTAGCTGGAATAAGAAAGACAAGATCTCCACCAGGTCCATCCCTCGTGTCTGGCACACGAGAAAGAGGTTCAGATACACAAACACATGAAATAACATATCACACTACCTCGCAACATGTTTACTGCTACATACAACCTGACTGCACCTGTGCTGTGTTGAGATACTGCAAGGTGAAGTACCAAAGCTGAGAGGCTGTGTCTAAGAGGAGGAACTGGAATCCAGCAGAGGTGATACAGGGAGCTTCACCCGGGTCACTGGGAGAGAGAAAGATAGTGTAGAAGATGAATCATAGACATACAGAGAAGTGGAAACAAGCCTTTTTTGTCTATTTGATCTGTAAGGTACTGGTGAGAAAATGGGAGTGTGAATGAAGGACTGAGCAAAGGAATGGTGCTTCATACCTCCTCATGAGGCCTGCTTGTATGAGCAGCTGAGCCAGGTCTTGGCTGACTGCTGCACTGGGGGAGCCCACCATAAAGTGCAGAATGACCTCCCAACGCTCCATGGCGTAACGGTCTAGACTGTCCACGTCGCGTGCATGCCGGTCAGGGCCCAGACTGCAGCCCTCGTCGGCCCACGCTTTACCTCTGTTGGAGGGAAGAGAGACCATGGGGAGGGGCCAAACATCAACACATCCACACACGCCACAAGGGCAGCTGTCATTGCCGTGTGTTTGTGACTCAGCTTGTGCCTTAACTTACCCTCCCAGCAGTGCTATCCTTAGATTGTCTTTGAATACAGGGTTCAGTATGTTCCCTTGCAGTCCTCCCTGTAGTTGCTGACTGTGCCATAATCGGAGCCCAGACAGCACAGACACACATTCATCGTGGTCCCTGAGATTAAAAAGCAGGGGAAGTAATGAGAATACATCTTTAATAGCATGTGTGCGTCTTGCGTTAACTGACAAACACCCTACCATGGAGTTCAAATTATTCATTCTAGTTATTACTAATGATTAGATCATTGACCAACTTTTGACTGTCTTTTTTCACCCATAAGGCAACAGCCGCCTGTGGGAGGGGCTGATCCAGGAATAGCATCCGCATCACATAATTCTTTGCCAATGAGGGGAGCTCCCTGAGAAACAAGAAGACAGATGATAGCGATATCCACGTCAAATCAAATTGGAAGAAAAATCGTTACATTTCATGGCCATGCACTGTGTACTTTAAAATAGTACTGCGTGTTATAAGTATTACCAACCTGTAGACAGCTAAACAAGTAGCTGGGTGGTTGTACAGTCTATCCAAGATGTCAGGACTCAATTCTTTCAAGTATTCGTGGAGGTTCTTGCACTGTAATTGCACGCGTAGCTTCATCCTCTGAGGATAAGATACAAATTCAAAGAGATGTCAGGCAAGCACACATTGTCAGGCAAGAAAGCAGAGTAATTTATAGGAAACTTCCTCTAATCAGTCTTTTCAATACCATGTACAGATGCATGCATTCGCTAGCGTCAACAGAAGTCTACACAGACAATAGATCATAATAACTTAAATATTTTATATTATACTACTAATACCTCAAAATTGGTTGTTACAAAATCACTCAGTTATTCCATATATTGTTGCATTTCATAAGATTTATCGCCATAATGTCTTTCGGCAAGCGTTCACATGGTCGCCATGTTTTTACGTCACGTGATCCCAGTTTACACCGGGATGATATCCGATTGAACAGTACGACCAGAGAATGTCTACGACATTCTGCACCCCATGGCTCTAGCGCTCATCACAACATCAACGATCAATAATTTCGAGAAACCTTGCGTGTATGGTAATGGCTAAATCAAGACAAAAAATATGATACACAATTAATTTTATTACAAATACCACATTAAAAACGTACTTTGTATAATGGTTTAAATCATATTTCACCTACAAACCACTCAATACACATCGAAACGCTTTTAACAATATTGATTTTGGCAGCCATCCAAGAGTCACAAATCCCCCAAAAAATCATGAAATGGCATACAAATTGAGTTTTGTCAAAGTTTTAGTTTTGGTCTGGATTTATTACAGAAAAATTATACATTTTAAAGAGCTGTGTCTGAATGCTTCAAGCCTGTGGGAGGGAGAGTGTCTCAGAGTCTCAGGTATCAGGAGTCCTCCTTTTCTTGGTATCTGCAGAAAAAAAGAAAGAAAAGATAAACTTACATTTTGGTCTAAGGCAGATGAAATGCATACGGAACCATATAATATAGCCTAATGTTCATCTGATATCATACTATTCATCATTTGGTACAGTATGGAGTGGATAGGTTACACAAATGAATGGCATAAATGTTGACATTACCTGCAATGTATACAGGTGAAGAAGACAGTCTGTCCTTCATCTGCGGATCTCATTTGTCTGGTATGATAAACCATGCCTTCTTTATTACATCTAGAGCAGCGCCTGTCAATCTAGAGTGAACAAAGAACACACCAAACGTCAAGAATGAGAAAAGCATTGTGTTGTTACTTTACAGGAAAAAGTATCTTGTTGGTAACAAAAACTCCCATTAGATTATAAGGGATTACATGTATTTTATTTGACTAAAACCGGATTATATCAACTCTTACCACTGCCCCCTTTAGTTCTGAATCGTCTTCATCTTCTAAAGTGACAGAAGACTGTTCAATTGGGTTGAATATTACTGTGGAAGTGATCTTTTGACCTGCGAAATCTGCAAAAGTCATACAACGTTGGTCTTCCTGAGGTTATATTCACACGTAGAACGGTTGGGAACTAGTCTGAAAAGTACATTATTCCCACCTATTACAGGGATGCTAAAGGAACAGCGAGGGCAATTTACGGTGTCCTGCATTGCAGGAAGAGGAAGCACATTTCCACACTCAGGACAGAAATTTGGATCGCCGCGGAAGGACGACATTTCTGTGTAATGAGAAACCAAAGACTTCATTAAGCATTTTACAATAAGCTTGTTGGTTGACGTTAATCCCGATAAATCAGCTTGTCCCTTCGAACCAACTCTTGCTTTGCCGACACGTGTTACCAAGCAATAATACATTTTTAACGTACGTTTCCAAGCTTGATGTATAATTTAGATAACAATATTAGCATTACTTACCGTTTTGGAAAAAAACTAAATATAATGTGTACGTTTTGGGGCTTATTTCAGGATTCTAAAACTCAGGTTCTGGCATGCGTAAGAATCGTGTGTGAGTTTCAGGCCGCAGTCGATTCCAACAGTCGACACCTCTTATGTTTCCTTATTAAATCCCTTTCACTGGTGACTCAACGATTGATCGTGCCATTATGTGTTTAGGTTTTAGGTTCGCATACTCCCTCAATTTAATATGTTTAAATTATGTGTCTTCACATCAATCCTGTCAGAACCTGTCAGAAGAAGAGTACATGAGGACGCATTGAAGGTAGTCACTTTTTAGAATGGACTGGGTCTTACACTTTATCGCGTGCTGATGACGCATGCATAATTGCAGCTGTTCAAAACAAACCAACCGTTGCTACAATTAAAGAGGTAGCTCTAGCCAGTCAGTGTTAACTTTCTTAAATGTTAAGACATTTTTCTCCTTGTATTATGTTACTAAGACAGCTCCTCTCAACTCCTAATGTCAATAATACCAATCTTCCATAAGCTAGCTAGCCTACGTAATGTGTTTATCTACTGTTAGCTAGCATACCACTAGTGCTACTGAAACTATAGTAACTACTGCTATTAGATAGAGCTAGCTAGTTAATCTAAATGCCAGTGCTAGCTAACCAGGGTTGCTAAGATAGAAATGTACTCAAATTTAATATTGAAATCACCTGATAGCGTTATAGCGTTATACTGCAGCACCAGTACAGCCTTCTTATCTGACTGTGCATCCCACAGGCAAGATGACTGAGCACGACGTGGAGAATGAGCTCTTAGATTACGAGGAGGATGATGTGGAAACGGCAGGGGGAGGAGATGCATGCAGTGGAGGAGATGGTTTGTCCGCAAAAAAAGAGGGTGTAAAGGGCTCCTATGTGTCCATTCACTCTTCTGGGTTCAGAGACTTTCTGCTGAAGCCAGAACTGTTGAGGGCGATAGTGGACTGTGGCTTTGAACACCCTTCAGAGGGTGAGTATAAGAACCCGACCTATATGTATTCATTTATTATATATATTATAAATATGAATCTATATTTATTCATGTATAAATTCTGATTTATCACAGGTCACTAATTGGTGTTCCTTTGATAATGAAAACTCAGTCTTTTATCATTGATGTGTTTCCCTTACAGTTCAACATGAATGCATCCCCCAGGCCATCTTGGGCATGGACGTGCTGTGCCAGGCCAAGTCTGGCATGGGCAAGACAGCAGTGTTTGTGTTGGCTACTCTGCAGCAGCTTGAGCCAGTCACTGGACAGGTAGATCCTTACTGTCCGTTTAACAAACCTCTTTTGAGCAATAATGATTTTTGAACAATTTAGATTTTTCTTTTGAAATAAACTACCTGCTGCAATGTTCTGCAATATTCAATCTGTAACAATTCCTCTGCTTCTCATCATAGGTTTCAGTCCTGGTTATGTGCCACACCAGAGAACTGGCCTTTCAGATCAGCAAGGAGTACGAGAGATTCTCAAAATACATGCCCACCATCAAGGTACAATATCCCCTATTTCAGCCTCTATCAACCTGTTCATGACATTTTTGCTCAGAATCTGATAGCTCTTTCTTTTTGTATATCTTGCCCATGTGTGTGAGATCAGGTGGCTGTGTTTTTTGGCGGCATGCCTATCAAGAAGGATGAGGAGGTGTTGAAGAGAGAGTGTCCCCATGTGGTTGTGGGGACGCCAGGGCGTACCCTGGCCCTGATACGCAACAAGAGCCTCAACCTACGCCATATCAAACACTTTATCCTGGACGAATGTGACAAGATGCTTGAACAGCTAGGTGAGTTCTGCGTTCTGACTTCCCTATCCAAACGGTCATCTGTACAGACTTGATTCATGTGTGTGAGTGATTATTGTAATGAACACGGCACTGTACCATTCAGAGTCTCCAAACATCAGAAATTTGAAACATTAGGTCTGACTTAATGGTACATAAAATGATGTCAGTCTGTGATTTGTTTTCTTCACATTTCCTTTCCTCCTGTTCCCCAATAAGACATGCGTCGAGACGTCCAGGACATATTCCGCATGACCCCTCATGAGAAGCAGGTCATGATGTTCAGCGCTACCTTGAGCAAAGAGATCCGTCCAGTCTGCCGAAAATTCATGCAAGATGTAATTACGCCTCACCTCCTCCTGCATCTACCTCTCTGGTTCCTCCCTCCACTTGTCCCCTTGCCAGGTGGAGAGGGGATGAAATTGGAGCTGGAGACACCAAAGTCTCAAATGAAAGAGAGAGAGTTCTTTCACTCTATACTCAAACCACTATGTGGGGCAAACGACAGCACACTGGCATACTCAGTCCCTTTCTAGATTTAGTCATTTTAGCAGACGCTCTTATCCAGAGCGACTAACAGTAAGTACAGGGACATTTTCCCCGAGGCAAGTAGGGTGAAGTGCCTTGCCCAAGGACACAACTTTATTTGTCCAGGAATCGAACCGGCAACCTTCTGGTTAATGCCCCGACTCCCTAACCGTTCAGCCATCTAAGTGAGTGATCTACACATTTGTTACTCACAGCATATTGCGGCCCAAAGCAGTTATATACTATTGTTGAGCAAAATCCATTGTCTATAAGCTCACACTGTTTATTTGTTAGGTAAACTGGCTTTAAGTAGTGGCAGGAGACTTTGGTCTCGATTAATGGTTCTTGGTTCAGCAGACTGCCCAGTAGCTAATTGTCAGGCTTCTTCCCAGAGGTGAAACTGCTATTTTGGCAAACATAACAATTCTAGCCACAAAACTTTTGAGGAAAGAAAAGCTAATTAAGAAAATGTACAGAAACAAGCGGAAAAAAAATCAACCAAATAGAAAGACCAGGGAGTTAGCAGGACGACTGACAGCTGAGCTCTGTAGAGGGGTTGAGGCTGGCTCACAGGACTTCTGTACTTAATTACTTTCCCAACAAAGTGAAGAGAGCAGTGAAATTGCCCGAGTCCTCAGAGTCTTGACAGAATGGCCCCATTACCTTTGTCAGGCAGTCTGCTAAAATGGAGTTGGAGTAACTGCCTTTAGATTGATAAACGCTTAACCCAGTAGGCAGTAGGCACACAAGAACTGTCTCAAAAGGCAAAATGGAGTTTCCCCACTTCCAATGTACCAAATGGCAAACATAAAGATTCCCCAGGGTTTAACAGGGCAGGAAGTGGCAGACAGATTGCCAGACATAGAAAAAGTGTGAGAGCCTGCATTGGATGGATGTGAAATAAGGAAGTTGTAGATTTAGATCTACTGAGAGAAGATAAGCACAGTGGCTGAAAATAATACATCTCATCTTACCAACACTTTACAACGGGACACTTTAACAATTTGACATTAAGGTGCACGTATAATAATAGCTTTTCTTGTAAAAACAATTGGCAGACACTGAAGAGGGTCTCAGTGTAAGATAGTCTTGATTGATATTGAATATTACATATTTAATCAGATGTATATGGCATAGTAGATCTTGCAGTGCTACTGCTACAGATTGTTGATGTATGGCATAAGTAATGGTATTGAGGTATTTTCCTGCTTGTTTAATTATGCATGGCTGCAAGTTAGACAGACACAAATTAGGGAGTTGATTGATGTTTGTGTGTGCTTTAAGCTTGGATCGATCTACAATTTAAGTGGGACAGCTATAGTGACTATATTACGTGAAGATTTTACTTTATATATCGTAGGTAGGAAGGTGTGTGTATGTGTGTGAGAGAGAGATCTTCAGATATTGTGTGCCCAAGCAGAGGGTCAAACAAACTTCTTATCCCTGCTGGCCTACTCACTTCCTTTTCAACTATCTTTCTCTGCTTTTCTGACCTCGCACTCTGTTCTGCCTGTTTACTTTTCTGTCCTCTATTTCACTGCACCACTGTGTCGTGAATCCCACACACATTTCCACTATCTACGCTATTCTTACATCATGCTACTGATCTGTGTCCACTGTCTACACTGCCACAGTCCCTCAGACCCTCCCCCTGTAAACGTATCCTGAACCCTTGACAACACACCCATTTCATCCCTACACCCCCCTTTCCTTCCCTGCCCCCTGACATCTCCCACCCCCACCTCCTACCCCCTCACCTTCGTTTTCTCCCTCTTCTTGAACCCCCCACCCCTCACCCTAACCGTTCCAACGCCTGATTGTCCAGCCTATGGAAATATTTGTGGATGATGAAACCAAGCTGACACTGCACGGCCTGCAGCAGTACTACGTCAAGCTGATGGACAACGAGAAGAACAGGAAGCTGTTTGATCTCCTGGATGTGCTGGAGTTCAACCAGGTACCGTGAGTCATCCACTACAGACTGTCGCAGTCGGAACGTGTCGACTCATCAAATACATATTTTCACGTCTTGTCAACAGGGCTTTGCAATTCAATTCCAAGTGAATATGCCGTCTCTGTGTCTAGGTGGTGATCTTTGTGAAGTCGGTGCAGCGTTGTGTGGCTCTGGCCCAGTTGCTGGTGGAACAGAACTTCCCGGCCATCGCCATCCACCGCGGCATGCCTCAAGAGGAACGGTGAGCACTCACATCTGACATCAGCTCACTTTTCTCTCATATTCAGTAACAGGTGATACACACTCTCAGTGGCCAGTTGATTACGTACACCACACCATTTACTAAGATGAGCTAAATGTATCCTCAAGATAGCCATTGCATGCTTTAGAAAGCAGGCTGACAGCCATTGAAACAAGAATGCAGTTACTGTTTCAGTAAATGTTGAATGGGTAAAACAAGTGACTGAAGAGGATGGTTTGATTTTTAGTGCCAAGCATGCCAGTTCTAGTCATTTAACAAATGGTTGCCGCCTGGGTTTTTCATGCATGACAATGTCGAGTGACAAACGAAAGAATATCCGGTCTGGCAGTCCTGTAAGAAACAACAGCTTGTGGATGTTTAGTGATTCAGTGTAGTTGACTGGCCAGTGCAGGCCCTAGAACCCAACAAAAAAAAGAATCTTTGGGATGAGATGGAACAGTCTGCATTCAAAGCATAAATTTGCCACCATCCAATCTGCAGCCATTGAGCGATCCATCTCATCAGCATGGATGACACATCGCTATGGAATGGTTCACCTTCTATGTCCCACAGTGTACAGACTGTTCTGGAGACAGAGGGGTTTTGATCTGATACTTAATGGAAGTAAACTGGACTGTGAGTGTATGGCAGTGTAAATGTCATCCACACCTCTCTCCTCCACCCCCCTCAGACTGTCTCGCTACCAGCAGTTCAAGGACTTCCAGCGGCGGATCCTGGTGGCCACCAACTTGTTTGGCCGAGGGATGGACATAGAGCGCGTCAACATAGCCTTCAACTACGACATGCCAGAGGACTCAGACACATACTTACACAGGGTGTGCCTGCTGTAAACCTTTTTCCATAGGAGAATATACTTCATGTTATTATGTTTCAGTATGTGTTAGCCTTTGTTAACAACCCTGCTCCTCTTGTTAGGTTGCCAGGGCAGGCAGGTTTGGCACCAAAGGACTGGCTATCACTTTTGTGTCTGACGAGGGCGACGCCCGCACCCTGAACGACGTGCAGGACCGCTTCGAGGTGAACATCAGTCAGCTTCCAGATGAGATCGACATCTCCTCCTACAGTGAGTGCTCCAACAGTGGCTGCTTTTGCAATCGTTATCGATATGCAGAATCACAACTGTAAAGTGTGGTTTACAAGAAGGGCAGTTTTACGTTTGATCAAATCATCAGAGTCGTTTGTTTTGTTTCTCATCCCTCCCCCAGTTGAACCTGCCCGGTAGAGACAACAGGATGGATCCTACTGTGAAATTTGCTTCAGGGTTTTTGATTTTGTATTTATAATGAAAACTGTGTGATGGATGCTGACAAAGTAACAAAATTCAGTGGGGTGTATCCAAAATATGTTTTCTTAATCCAGTAAGCATTTGTATTGTAGTTCAGATACATGAATGGTTCCATTGTGGTGCAGTGCCCCCTGTGGATTTAACTAAGAAAATTCTTGAAAATGTTTATTCCATTGGTTTGTTTTTTATAACGCATACATTATTTTTGCTTTATTTATGTAGACAGTAGCTGTCTCTGAATATTTAAGTTGTTAACTTTTGTTTGATATATGAATCGTGCATTTTTTAGCTGGGATCAGAGTTTACTTGATAGTTAGTTATTGACCCAACTACCAAGGAAAATAAGACATCTAAAGACTGAAAGTTTCACGAAAGTTCTAGTGATACTACAATAAGATCTGTTGCTGTGTGGATTAATAAACATGTTGTTTACTCCTTAAACAGTTCAATCTCCTTGATACACGTCTTTTTCCTGTGTCTGCTTTATGTTTGTGTTGTGCTAAAATAAGGCTTGAATTAGTACAAACGCATGCCCAAGCCAACACTGCAATACAATCCAGTTGTGGAAGAGACATTGCTTTCTCATGGCTGATATCTTTTTATCACATGGTTGGTGTCAGACTTTTTACTTGGATACTGGAAAACATAAGGACTGCAAAATAAGCAAATATCAAATAAATGCTTTATGTATTTCACGCTATGGATTGTGTTATGGGAGTATACTGCTGTATGTGGTTACTTGTCATAAACACTATGCCAAAAGTTCCTAATGTATATAGCTATGATGTTGTCACTTTATGAATAGAAGTATTCTGCAACACATGCAAAGTATGGACATGCTGAGGCAATTCAAAATACTAAGTCTGCACATCAGTTTGGGAACAAATTGACATTGAGAAGCCAGTGAAGATCAACAGAGGTGTCCTCTTGACAATCCGTTTATAAGAACTCTCCCACTGGTCTCTATTAAGGTGTAATTTGGATGTGCAGGCATTCAGGACGCTAGGTTTGACACTGTCACACAGGAAGTTAACAGAATATCAATGAAGTGAGGAGAGATGGATGGACATTGGGTACCTCACTTGCACAAGCTTTAAAATGGTTTGTTGGACGATGGCCAACCACAATGGAACCACATGTTAACTATTGAATATCCTATTTGATGTTTTTCAGGATTCCGTTTTTGTAGTGTATATATTATGGTAGTCCTGTTCCCTGTGCAGTGAACAACATATAGCTCTGTCACTGTATAAACAAGATAATACACCATGGATATAGGACAAATATCAAAATAGTCCGTTTTATTTGCAGCATATTAAAGTTATAAACACATCAGGCAGTGGTTTAACACATCACCATAAGGACATGAATCAATCAATATTCCTGACAATCTCCCCAGAACTAATTACAGTACATTGATCACAGTTGATCCAAGTTTCACCCACTTCCCCATAATCTTTAAATTGCTGAATTAATACAAACTGTATAACTGGTTCTTCAACAAACCTAACCTTGCCAGACCATCATTTGAATGTAATGGAATTACAACCTGCCCTACATTGGAGATAGGCAAATGTAAAATACATCAACAGGATGTCACATATAATGTGCTCAACTGATGCTCTCTCTGGTGATGTTTGAATCTCAAAACAATGTTTAGAAACCATTTAAGGACATTTTTATAAACAATTTCAAAGACAGCTAAATAAACAAAAAGTATTTTTAGTTTTACTCCAAAGAAAAATTCAGATTTGGCGACAATATATTTGTATAATAATAATTTATTTAATATTATTCTAACTAATACTTTGACCCTTAACATCCATTCACTTCAAGTGACTGGAGTACAGCATTATTAAGGTGGACTGCTGACCTCGAAAGGTAGATAAAGAGAAAGGTATTGCAATCCCATTATCTTTTGACAGGTTAATAAACAATCAGGGCCTATTAACTACATGTAATTTAGGCTGTTCAGATCAGAGGTAAAATAAATAGCCTTCTAAGACCAGCGAGAACAAAGATCTGAATCCATTCAGGCTCTTCCTGTAACTCTCTTTGCCCTGTCTCTGGTTTCAGTTTGTGTGGTGTTCCCTGTGTCACATTACTATCAGGTCTTCACTTAAAACAAATAAAGTCAAAGTCTTGCCACTCACATCTCCTCCCTAATGACTTCACTGTGGTTATTTGTATAACCACTCAAACCAGACTGGCTAGTTATGCTTCATACCTTCATATACCTTTTTCTATATTCTTTGGTCTGAGAGGGTGTTCCTCTTGAGTCAGGCTGTCCTCCCCTCGTCAATACCATGCACACCCTGTCTGCTCTCAGCTCCAGCTGACGTCGTAGTGAGTCCACCCCTCTGGTGGAGCCAGAAAGACCCTGCGTCCTCGCGACAGGAAGCTCACCACACCCCTGTAGCCCGCACGGGGAACCCCCGATTTCAAGTCATCCATTACTCCCAGATTTCGAGCCAAAACTTTAAAACTGTCGCGGCTGGAGTACTGCACCCGGTACGGCCCTGTTCCCCGGAGACTGCCCCCTTGCTGCAGGTCCTCGATCTTAACCTGGGGGGCACTGTAAACTTCCTTCACAAAGTTCTCATCGTATTTCTCCTTCACTAAGTAAGACAAGTCCTGTTTGGTGAAAGGCACAAATTCTGTATTTAGTTTAATGTAGCGCAGGTATTGGTCGAAAAATTGACCTAAACTGACACCCTTTCGGCCAAACGTGATCGTCCTGGAGATCTCCGGCCGGATACAGGAGCGGTCCTTTCGCTGCTGCGGCTGACGCATCCAGTCGTCCCAGAATGCCGAGGGCCATTTGGGCTCCAGTTCAGCCCAATCCTCCTTCAACAGCATCCAGCCCAGGCCAGGGAAGAAATCTGTTCTGTAGAGTAGGTCGGCCTTGCTTGGGTCTACCAGCCCATCACGCCCGTTGTCGTTCCAGGCAGAGACGCACCACAGGTTGGGGTCAGCGTGTAGGATGGGGTAGAGGGCCCCGAAATACTCAAAGAAGTCAGGCGCCACCTGGATTGGAGACAATCGGAAGCCAATCAGAATTTATTGGTCATCAAGTCAGATTTGAAAGTTTAGATGAGCAGTCACAGACTTCAAGCTTCAAATTAATATATTTTTGATATGCAGGCATTACAAACCAGCCAAGGCAAGCTTCCTTTACCCCTGACTGATACAATGAGAATGCAGATTGCAACACTTTCATAATCTTTTACAATTTCTCCCCCAACCCCCCCATGAATGTTGAAGTTCGCAGGGGGGCAAAGTCCTATTCTAAACTCTACCATGTTACCGGTGGCAACGGTTGTTTTGGATTTCCTGTGACTCATACCTCTGGTGCCCATGGAGATTACTGATGACCAAATGTTCCCCCCAGCTGGACACTTCTCTCTTTCTGATTGGATGTGGGACGGGGTTTAAGACCTCACACCCTTTACAACTGGTGCCAAATGGTAAACCCACTAATCAGTTAAATGTGCTAATCTGACAACGCAAACCAGACTTTCCACTGAATAAAACAGATTGAGACTTGAGTCCTGATCACCATGTCACTCACAACCCTCACTATTCTAGCCTCTGGGACACAAGTCATCTACAGGTTTTAGGTTAGTGAAACATAAAAGACTTACAATAGGACTACTAACAAATTGACTCAATGTATGCACAACATAGTGGATGTTGCAAAATTTGAATTTACTGTCTAACCGTAGACTGTAATGATTACTCAGTATGAATAGAACAGGTTTGAGCAAAATGTCTTTAACTGAGTGGCTATAAAGTCGAAATGTGAATTGTGGAAGGGAGCCTTTCTTTTTTTTGCACAACATTACAAGCTCAACTCTAGTCATTACTATCCCAAATCTGAGTTAGAGCCAAAAGTAATTGGACATTCCCCATCAAAGGCCCATTTAAACCCCTGGAAAGTGCTGAGCAAGCAGAGGATGTTTTTCATCCTGTTGCAGTGGGGTTTGGTCTAAGCTTATTTCAGCAAGCTGAGCACTTTGTTTTTATGGCAGGGCGCAGGGGTGTCTAAAACATAAGTTATGCCTGAGGGACAACCTCATATTTTGTTCATGCCTTCTGGTTGGAGAAATTAAAATCAACGGTTAAAGTAATAATATCTTGTTGATGTTGCTCTTACCTCCAAGTCGTCCTCCACTATCACCACAGTGGAGTAAGAGAAGATGTTGAACACCTGGTTGAGGGCCCATTTATAATGTCTGGCAATCTTGTAGTAACCCTGGAACTTCCTGTGAGCTGGGCTCACTCTGATGTCCGAAAGGTCTGGTTGGCTGATGTGAGTGACTTGAGAGCCATATGAGCCAATCACACGGGCTGTCTCAGCGTGACCACAGTCCTGGCTTACAATGATTGGATGGAGTTCAGCAGAGGGGCGATACTGTAACAGTTTATCAAGGCTTCTTTTTACTGTAACTCTGTCACAAGCAATAACTAGAATGGGTATGACAACTTGAGGGCTGGTGACAGTAACCTCCAATTTGTTGCTGCTAACAGTTACTTTTTTCATGTCATTTTCCACTTTGTTGTCTAGTTTAGAATCAGGAACTGTAGTGACAATCTGCACCTTTGAAATGTGATCTAAACTTTGGTCCTTGTTATCTGCACTGTCTTTTGGGGGTAATGCAGGCGACTGTGGCTGTTTGTGTTCCTCTTTCTTTTCTTCTTTCGTACCTTCCATTTCTCTTTTCCCAACATCTTTCCTGCGTGCCCAGAGTGACCTGTGACTCTCAATTTGCTTGAGGAGTTCCTTCTGGGTCTCGAGCTCAGATTCAACTTCTTCTGCCAATCGGATGACTTCTCCAGCCAGATTGGCCCCTCCTACTTTCCCTTTGCCTATACCCCACTCCTCTTTTCCCCCGGGCTCAGCCCCTCCGCCTTCCCCAAGACGACCGATAGGGGGGCGTCCCCACAAAAAAAGGAGAAGCAAGGCATTCCAGGCAACAAAAAGGAAAGCTCCACACAAAATAAGAGAACCTTTCTTGCGAACCATGGCCCACTGACATCAAGGAATGGAAAAGGAGGATAAGACTAAAGCCGGGGAGCAAGTTCTGAAACAAAACAACAGTTCCCAAAGGCCAAGCTCTCAATCAGAGAGAGAAGAAGAGATCCAATGAGAATATGGGACAGGAGAACTGGTCACATGCTTATTGCTAGGGAGTTGAAGATAAAAGGTTTATCCAACCTTTACAATAGGGTACTTATGAACTGGTACCACAGAAATAGACATAAATCAGGGGAATGCTGGTCATTTTTTATGTGGAGGATTTACATGAAATTCTGCCCAGGCAAGCGAGTTAGATGAGGCAGGAAGGATGTCGGAAAAACAGGAAAGGGCAGTGAGGAGAAAACCAAAAAGGGATTACTGGGGTCACTTTTGGGGTGGAGGGGTGAGAACCCTAAAGGTTATCCTGCAGCCATCATTCTGAAAAGCAGAGAGAGAAAATAGATTGACCGTAAGTCAACAACCAAAGTGTTACTCAACAATTTCACCTTGTCAACCATTTGTCTCAACAGAAACTAAAACAGAACAGAAAAGTAAATATGTGCAAGGACAGAGAGAAATAGTGGATCGACAGGTTGAGAACAATTACAATGTTTGTAGACAATAGATGAGGAGACAACAAGAGGTCATTCAATAAAGTGTAAGAAGGATATTCTGTCCTCTACATTCTAGAGGCAACGGTGCCTAAATCAATTAGGCTTACAGGCGATAAATATAAACTTGTAAGCATGGAATCCTTGAGACACTAAGTACAAACTATCTGCTTAGGGAAGGTTGGCTGAGTATTATTGCCCAACCATAAACACACATGTGGCATAGTTTATACTCCATTCAAATATATTGCTTTGCTTCTACTTCGACACTCTTTGTTGGAAAAGATTGAGTATTCTTGAGTATAAGTACTCAAGAAAAGAAATGTATTACTGTATGAAAACCCTCTTGAATCTGTCAAGCAAGGCACCAAGAACAGCCTCAGGCACACAGTTCATACTGTCCTTGTATGCTGACAGTCAGACGTTTTTTTTGTTTTTTTTACTGAGTCATGCAAATGTGCCATATGTACATCACTGCACAAAACAGTAAGAGTGTTATAATCAGGGACAGAAAAGGAGAGACGTAACTGGGGTATGAAGTGTAGAGGAGACACAGAAATTAGAAAACTCCTCGACTAGTTGATGAAAATATCTCCATGAGCCTAGAACAAAACTTGACAGAAATAGTAGCAAATAGTATGTTAACATTTGGAATGTCTATCACCTAGCTTTTGCTATGTAAAAAAGACAATCACACTCATTTAAATGCACAAGAGTTGAGGATGTTGAAGAAGAACGATACCTGAGCAAGAGAAGTCTATCCCTACCAGTCCCTTCGTTGCTACACGGGCACAGTTTACAAGACAGTCAGAGAAAGGGAGGTAGGACAGGACAGCCGAAGTGGGAGGGAATTATTGCTCACAGCACACACAAGAAAAGAGCCAGTTAAAACTCTTCTACTTTCCCTCCCTCCCACTCACAGATAAACGTGTAAGTAGCTGGTAGGATAACTGGGAAGCTGACTTGCTAGCTACTGTGGCTAACTTGACACAGTGTGGGTCGCTCAGCTGCAAAAACTATGATCTAAAGTAGGCTAACAAGGTTGTATTGACCAGCCTAGTTGGGTACCCAGCCGCCTGTTCTGGTATAATTTGATTTAAGAAGTAGCCTATTTTCAGTATATGATTGTTTTGATTGACAACAATAGTTTTAGCCTGCTAAAGATTGGATAGGACTTAAGTTTGATATCCCTGTCACTGTTTCCCTCCTTAAAAGGTAGCAGGTTCCCTTGTTTTAAGATATTTTTATAAAGAAGAAATGATCAATGCAATACCTATCTAAACAGACTGCGACTATCGTCAATCTCAAACTGCAACAGTTGAACGCCGACCTCACATGATAAGAGGCTAAAGCTGATCATAACAGCTTGAGAATGAGTCTGCAAGAAAATAAAATTATCTCCGATTGCTAAAATAATACTGTCACCCTTTCCGTCTTATCATAGCAAACTATTGAATTAGTAACAAGCTAATTTGCTAGCTGTAAGTACTAACGTTCTGCAGCTCTAGCTAACTAGCTAATGTTAGCTAGACAGCAAACAGTCAAATTCGGAACCTCACCTTTACATTGCTTCCATGCTCCAGTACTAGAACATTTTACTTGGAATGAATGTTGACAGGCAGCTTGAATTTTGATTAATCTTGGTCTGGTCGTCTTCAGGTTCACCTTCTTTTCTAGTCCTCTTCGTCCTCTCCCTCTTCAAACATATATCGCTTCACTGGTGCCAGTCAGTGGATCACTATTTGTCCACCCGGGCACCCTGACTCCCATTTACCCTCTTCTTTCGCCCCTCACTACACTACCTTGAGCTTGGATCCGCCATTTAGAACGATATGTTGAATCCAAGTATCAGCTTTGTCATACGGAAGGTTGAATTTGTAATAAAATCGTCTTCGATTTTCGTTTTTGGCGTTTGCTTCACGACATTGGCAGTGTAAACCCCAGCATCAAGATGTTTTACTTCATATAACAGTTGACACCGATGTACACCGTCCACAAACTCCACTTCCGCATTGACTCATTAAGTAAACCCAGCCTCCTCTCTCCCTCTTCTACACAATTTTCCCTAGCAACAAAGTGTCCTGACAACCGTTGTGAGGCGGGGAGCTGCCCGAGTCCTTGCTGCTGCTCCACTCACATCATTGTTACAGAATTAAAACATTAAAGGAATTATACAAATTTACCGTTTGTATTATAGAAACATATCTAGTAAATTAAATACTCTGCAATATTGTTTATTGCCCACAAGGGAAATACACTCTCACCCAACAAATCGCATGCCCTACACCGTGTTTTTATTCAAATGATGGCCTTTCTGACTTGGATCAAATAAAAACATAAATAACAAAACATTTCATATTATATATGTGCTTACATTATAACATGGCACCAGGCCACCAAGCACCATAAAGATGCATCATTGAAAAAAACTGTGAAATTATCTTGACGCATTTTCTGTTGATCCACAAGCAAATATTAGCTGAAAGGTAATTCAGAAGATAAACCTTTTCAGTTTTTCTGTCATTTATTTGTTTAGTATTCATGTAGGTTGCTGTAGTGCCATCAACTGCTCTTCAATGTTCTTCAGCTCCTGCTTCAAGGCTGAGATCTGGATGGGAATGAGGGGAACAAAGAGTTTAAATCAGGTTTTTCTGTTGTACTGCACACTGAGCAAGTGTGGACGTTTAACACTTCCCTGTTGATCTGTCAGAGCTGTGTTCTCCAGGGCATATCCACCCCCTCAGTCATTTATCTTCCTGTCTTTCTATCTCACCTTGTTCTCTGTCTCCTTCCTCACTTGCTCTGGGACTTTCTCCAAGTAGCTTGGCACTCTAGTTCGAGAAAGCAACTGCTTTAGGTTTGAAAGGAGCCTCTCTTTGCGTTGAGAGAGCTGGATGCTTTGTTTGGTCACAATGGCACCTCCCTAGATGAATTTGATGAAGAATACCTTAAGGTCAACAAATTACTGTGCTCTCAACAAACAGAACACTAAAACTCTACAAAGACTCTACAAAGACCCAACAATAAAATGCAATGAACACTAGGCAAATAGTTTATAAAGCTCATTTGCAGGCCTATACAGTAGAAGGGTTACAGAGCACTGAGATACCTCAAGATGGAGGTGTAGTTGACAAGAGTGGTCCACGACACCCACAGCACTGCTTTTGGGTGGAGGGGTTGCAGAGGAAAAGGAGGGGGCTCCATCGATGGCCTCTTGAGGGCAGTGGAGGTGGAGTCTGGAGATACGGCCCAGCGTCCGAACAGCTGAGTCATAGTGGTGCAGGGTCTTTGCCTGGCTGGGCGAACACACTGCCCACACTGGAGCATAAAGGAACCAGACACAGAGTCTGACACAAGCCCAGAAACAGTACTGACATTGCATCTGGTCACATGGCTTGATGATAGAGAGAGGGGGACAAGTTTGTCAGACAGAAAACCAGATCATCTTTACTTCATGTCAAACATGACTTACTGTCAGGCTTCTCTTTAGTGATGCCACACTGAGCCCGGAGGGACCTCGCCACTCTGATAACTTCCTGTACTAGAGTAAAATCCACTTCCTCTTGGGGGAAGTGCAAGTGTGCCTGACAGGTTGGAGGGACAAGGTTTGTCAAAACAAAACAAGGAAGGAGAAACACAAGAACAACAGATGGGGGCTAAGCTAAAAAAAAACGCCTCTGGTTGGTGAGCGTCTGCATGATCCGAGTACCACAGCTTTCTTACCAGTTGAGCAGACTGTGGGTAGGGCTGCACACACAAGCTGGACACTGCACTCCCAGCCCGGCTACCGAGGGGATAGAGCCTCTGCCACAGCTCCTCAGTGAGGAATGGCATGAAGGGGGAGAGGAGGGCGAGCGAGACAGACACACAGTGATAGAGCACACGCTGGGCCGTCTGCCTCTCACTCTCTGTGTGACCTCGGCTGATCTGGCCGTCTGGCTCCTGCTGGCTCAGGATTGGCTTGATGCACTCCTAGCCAGGGGGATGGTGGGGGTGGGGGGTGGGGGGTGGGGCAAAACAAAAGACACAAAAAGGCACGAAAGGATTCAAAATGAGTGATAAAGGCTTTACTCGTCCATATGACAAGAGTAGATAGGTCAGTTGGTCTTTTCTCTCACCAGATAGATATCACAGAGACAGTGCAACCAGAAGGAGTGCAGTGCGGTGGTGACAGCTTGGAGCTCGTAGTTTTCAAAGCCCTGCTCACACTGCAGAACAGTGTTGTAGAGTCTGGAGCACACCCACCGGTCCATATAGCTCAGAGGATTCATCTGGAAACAGAAAGAAACAAAGGGGTTTGGAATCCAGAATTCTACGGGAAGACATGCAGAGATGGCCAGAGCCAGAATTGAACCAAGGCCGCTGCATTAGGGCCTGGGTCCATATGTTACGGTCCCCCCCCCCCCAACACTGTTTCTATTTCAACATAGTCAGGGTCATATGACTGCAGATTCATGACTGGAATCATAACTACCTGTTCCAGTGTTCCCAGTTCAGCTCCTCGCTCCTCCAGTACTCCCAAGGTAAATCTTACTGTCTGCCACATTTTATTACAGAATCGTCTACAGCTCAGCACCTGGGACACGGACAGGCTAATGTCCTCCCCTGATAGACAGACAGAGAACACACTCAATAACATGCCCGAGAAAGCACCAGTGTCACAAATGAGTTCAAATCTCTCCATTCCGCCAGGCCTAACTCCCCAAGTGTAAAACGACAGATTGACAGATTAAGACAAATATGGCTCTTTCCTAGATAAGTCAAACAGGGATAGAGGCTGTTGGGGGGGAAGAGTCGCTCACCCTGTGCCTTATAGGAGCAAAGAGCGAAGCGAAGAGCATCTGTGCCACACTCTGGGATCCCCTGAGGGAAGTCCTTACTCTGCAAAGAAGGAGATGGACAGAGGGGGACGAGACAGGATGTGATAAGTAGGCTTGCTCAGACGGAACTAACGCAAATGACCAATGGGATAAAAGAGGGGATCGCCGTGTGGGGAAACCAACCGACCTGCGCTTCCGTAGCAACTGTTCTTTCTCTTGGGTCAAGATTTCCTTCCTTCACTTTCTCCTGGAGTTGCTGTGAAGAGATAGGTGTACTGAGATATGGGGGGTTCAGTGTTGTGGCATGTCCTTTTTTAATCTGGCTAAGTCAATAGTTAGAGGATGGGAGCAGCGGAGGCAAGCTCCCATCCTCAGAGGGTTGTTTGCCAAGTGCTGTAGTCTGTTCTATTGTTAAACTCACTGCAGCATGACATTTTTTCCTCTCTGTTGTTTTTATAGCCAAAACAAGACTCTTACTTCTGTGTCAATGTTCTTCCACTGTTCCACATACTGTTCTGATCTTCCATGTGATCAATTACAGCAACTCGAAAAAAGTCATACATATGTGTCTGTGTAACCTGTCCAGCCAGCATACCTCCAGAGAGACACCAGAGATGACGTTTAAAGGGTCAATGACATTTCCTAGAGATTTGCTCATCTTCCTGCCATGTTTATCCCTCACCAGTGAATGCAGGAGCACCTGAGGGATATACATATGGTGATGAGAGAGAGACAATATAAAATATTTCTATTAAACACGTTATTTGTGCAAAAAGCAGTATAAAATAAAAAAGTATGACGTCACCTGCTTGAAGGGAAGTTGTCCTGTCAGCTCTGTGCCGAGCATAACCATCCTGGCCACCCAGAAGAAAATGAGGTCACTTCCTGTCTCCAAAATGGTGTTGGGGTAGAACTGCTGAAGGTCAGTAGTCTATGAAGACATGGATATAAAAGGGGCTATGGGTAAGAGCTTGTTCTCTATTAGGCACTTCCAGTAGGTGATTTAAGCAGGTGAAGAAGCTACATAAGATCATGTTTTTGAGCATGTCACATCTTGATTCAACTCAAGCAGGAACCTTCTGTGGCCATCCCAACATTGCAAACGGGAAGAGCCCTGAGGAAAACCAGGTGTCCAGCACATCAGGGTCTGGAAGAGAGAGAGACAGATAGAGAAACAGATATAGCAACAAAGAGAGAGAGAGAGACAGATACAGCACAGAGAAGATAGAGAAAACATACAGAAAGAGAGAGAAAGTTGACTGTTAAATGTTTACCCAAATATTTCAGACACAATTCCAAATGTAACTTCAATACGTGGAAGGTGATACAAAAAAAAAAGTGGAATACAGTTTGCTTTCACATAACAACCAACGTGTTATCGATCAAATCCTGTATATTCAGATGGCAGCTGGAGGTCAGTCACCCTGTGTCAGTATGAGGTCGTCAGGATCCACTCCGTATCTGACAGCAGCTCTCTCCCTGGCCTCCTGTTCACTCCGGCCCCACACCCATCTCTCCTACAGCACACAGGTCCCACCAGGAAGAACCAGCTTATAACAAGACATATCACAGGAATATCACAGTAAAAGAATTGGCCAGTCAACTTGCTTTCTACATTGGAATGGTTGTCTTTTTTTGCCTCACCTCTTGTGTGTGCTTGGAATCTGGGAGAACTACTTGATAGGCTGGAATCTGATGACCCCACCAAAGCTGCCTGGAAATGCACCAATCACTGGCAGGGGAAATAAAACAGGCCCACATTGTGTGTCGGGAAATAAGTCAAAACAAGGACTTGTTTATCTCATTTCTAATAAGAATAGAGGAGAAGGGCAGAGATAAAGATGCCTGTCTCCCAAAATCTCAGTGCCTTGTGTTACTTAGCACAGACGTCAAGACTTGTTGTTGCTTTGTTTACTGATGCCAGACCACTTCATGGCAGCCAGGGCCAGTTACAGACTTGTAGATACCTGATGTTGGAGAGCCAGTTCTTCCATGTTTTGTTATAGAAATGAGGAATGATCTCCAGCTGTCCCTCCTCCACAGCCTAAGGGAGGGAGCCAGTATTTGACATTACACACTTCGTTGACTTGCTCGCTCATAGAGAAGCACTGACCTACATACAAGCCGTCATAATGACCCACTCAGATTACCTGTATTGCTCTTTTTGCCATTTCCTCGCAGCGCACAAACCATTGCTTCCTCAACAAGGGCTCAATGACATCCCCTGAGCGACTGAGACACGAGGAGGAAAGTACAACAGAGAGCCATCAGGGTCCAGCTCAGCACAAAGGAGCATTGCCGCGGTAACAGGGCGTGGCCGTCATGTGGGCCAGGAATGTGATGGGTCCTATTCAACTAGATTCAGTTACTGAATTTTACAGCGCCGCACTGGCACAGTGGCAGCAGACTGTGTTTGGACTGAATGTGTCTCCCTGTACCTGCAAACAGGTAGAGACATGGCATGCTCCTTCTTTGCCCTGAACAGCCTCTTCTCTGTCAGTGCATCTATCACTCGTTCTCGGGCGTCAAAGCGTTTCACTCCCTGTGGGGAGAGTGAGAGGGAGGCAGGAAAGAATAATGAAGTGATCTCTGACCTATTTCATGAAATCTCACACAGCCCACCGACAATTGCAGGTCCCAGGAAAGAGTTGTGCACCTGCAACCACTGGCCACAGAGAGGAGTCATTGTCCCGTTGCCTTCAATCACAGTGAGACGAGGAAGTGAGTGTCTTTGAGCGAGGAGGAGGTCAGCGTGGTCATGTGCCGGAGTGACTTTCACAGCCCCTGGCAAACACGGATATTTAGACTTTTCTTCAATTGTGCCAAAAATAATCATTATGACAATAATACAAAACATTCAATGTGTTCAAATGATCAGTTGTTAATCCAGTTAGGCTACCTGTTCCCAGCTCCATGTCCACCATGGTGTCAGTGATGATGGGCAAAAGTCTGTCAGTGAATGGGTGCCTGCACCGTTTACCATGAAACTTCTGGAAATATAATTTAATGACATTACATTTACAAATCCCTTAAATTCTCCATATGAACAACCCAATACGTTGTGGTTATGGTAGACAACAAGAACAAAAAGCAGTGGTTGTCATCTATACTAGCCTGATATCGTGGGTCGTCAGGGTGTACAGCAATAGCCACATCTCCCAGCATCGTCTCAGGACGGGTGGTGGACACTGCCACCTCCCCGTCTGTAGTAGAATATAGCAACACATTCACAAGAAGAATCAGAGGATAAAGCAATAACGCAGGGGCCCAGGTTTGATTCTTGACCAGGGCATTTCCTGCATGTCTTCCCCTCTCTCTCTCTCCCTCCTTTCCTGTCTGTCTCCAACTGTCTCTATATTGACATTGGGGTCACAACTCACTCACCTTGGCCTTCAACAGGGTAGGCAAAAGTGACCATGGTTCCAAACTCCACCTTGTCTTGGTAGCCAGGAACGGACAACATGGTCCGCCCAGCCAACTGCTTTGAGTCAACCTATAAAAATCAAAACATGTCTTTATCAAAATCGTTAATAGTTATATTTCAAATGTGAGGATGAAAATCAACAATTTGACACCAGAGAACAAAAAGGTGATGGATTATGCTCTGTTCACATCACATGAAATACCAGACTGCAGGTACTAGTGACATATGTCCCCACTTTTAGGGTCTGGTCTGGTCTGACTGGCATTCTCACCTCTATGTCAGAGATGGCAGACTCCAGAGCACAGCTCCAGTTGACCAGCCCCTCTGAGCGATAGATTAGTCCAGAGTCACACAATCTTACAAAGGCTTCAGAAACAGCAAGGCTGAAACCCTGAACAAACATGAAAACAGTCAAACATCAAACTTGCATTTACTATAATTATTAACATTGAGCTCTATAGTGTCTTACTTGATCCATGGTGAAGCAGGCTCTGCTCCAGTCCAGCGAAGCCCCAAGTTTCCTTAGCTGGTGATAAATTTCATCTCCTTTCCTGAGACACACGAGAACAAACATTCAAATATAACGAAACATGGGATCCAGGGTGTAGGAAGACAGAGTAGAGGAGGGAGAGAGAGGGAGAGACCAACACTTACTCATTCTTCCAGTTCCAGACCTCCTTCAGGAACTCCTCTCGGCTGAAGTCATGTCTGTGTTTTCCTCGCTCCCTGAACAACCTCCGCTCCACCACTGACTGAGATTAGGGTAACAACAAAGACACACAAGAAGGGTGACAACTTTTATAGATTACCAGCTTTTGATATGGCTTCAAGATGCCTTTCACATTCCCAAATACAATAGATGGCTTGGATTATAAATTACAGGAATATAATATTGCTCACAGTCAAAATAATGAAATGTACCTGTGTAGCTATGCCAGCATGGTCACACCCAGGAACCCAGAGGACTTTATAGCCCTGCATTCTCCTCCTAACACATAAAAACATCACATTTGTCAAATCCTCTGGTCATTGGATAGATTTCAGTTCACTCTTTCTTATACGGTTCAAGCAAGTTGATACATTCTAGATACATCCAAGACATCACATATATGTAAGTAAGAAACAGTTACCAGCGAGCCAAAGCATCCTCGATGGCTACAGTCAGAGCATGGCCAAGGTGCAGAGTCCCAGTTACATTAGGAGGAGGGATGCACATGGAGAAGGAACGGTTCCTTGAATGAGGCAGCCTCTCCTAAACAGGTATCAAGAGAAATATTCACACACTACTGACACTGCCATCGTACCCAAACCATTATAATCATTGAAACCAAACAAAAATGTAATGACATAATGAAACATGATTTAAGATGATGTAGCATCCTGTTTTAGTGTTGTTTATGAAGCAGGTCTGCTTACATGGTGCTCAGGCGTAAAGAAGCCTTCCTTCTCCCACCACTCGTACCAGCTGGACTCCACATATTCAGGGCTGTAAGATGAAGGCAAAGGAAGGGTGGTATCTAAAAGAGAGAGGGAGAAAGTAAGGTAAGGCTATACAGAAAAATTACCACTTTAGAGTAAACAAATGCTGATATAGTCAATCTGTCACACTGCAAGATAAGGTAAACATAACAGGCTGTTAGGACAAAGACGCCTAGTCCAGAAAAAGGTATACCTTTCTTTTCCCCAGGAAGGATTGATGCCTTGTATGTTATCCGCTCTTTTTCACTCCATTTTATTCCTGGATCATTCTGTAATTGTTATTGATGCAATATTTGGTTAATATATTTGTTCACATCCAAAAAATCTAAAAATTCGAAAGCTAATTTTATAAACATAATAAGAGAAGGGTTTGTGGCCTACATTGTGTGGCTTAGTTAATATGGCCTTCTCCTTGTCTATCTTTCGCCTTTTTTTCTCTTCTTGAGTCCGAAGAAAGGGAGTTGATTGAGGTTTTGGGGTATTGTGTGAACAGAAACTGCAGGACCAGGTATCCCTACACCTGTGTATTCCTCTCTCTACAGCCCTCACATAGAGGCCACAAGTGTGCCTCCACATCTGCAAAATGAACCAAGAGGTAGTGGAGACTCAACAAGAAATGTAAACATGCTACTTCTATGTTCTTTAAAAACGTCTAAATGTACAAAGCTAGATATAATAAAATATTTAGTACATAACACGCGGGTTTTCTCAATGTAACTGTTATGCCAGCCCAGGATCAATGTGAAATAGAGACTTTTTGTATCTCCAAAATATGTTAGATATCTAGAAGGTGCACATTCGCGATGGTCGTTATTCAGTCAGACATTAATGATTAATTTGATATTATGTCGTATGCTAACAGATCAGATACCAGATACGTTATGGGTGATGACTGCTTACATCTATTCATTTATTATAGCTACCTTCAATGCACTGAGTCCATGAGCGCAGACATGATCGCTGCGACCTTTCAACTATGACCTGTCTGAACAAAACAGCCTACATTTGGTTCCTAACCTTTACAGCAGAGTATGGCCATATTTTCAAACACGGTCTAATGTTTATATCCATGAACTTCAACTGATTAGGACCATTACATTATTTGCTATGTCTTAATCAATGTAATCTTTGAGCAAAATGTATATCTTGTCAGACAAACTTTTTTGCGGACAACCGGAAGTGGTCCGTCTGAGATTTGTTTCCTCCAAACAGTCCGCGTCTAGTAGTGTTGACTGTTGAGACAAGCTTGGCCCACGTTAGCGAGCTATCTAATCGGAAATACATTGTTTGTTGTGTGTATTTTAATAGAGGTTGCTGTATATTTTCTTCGTTAATAACGTTGCGTGACATTTTTTCTTGTTCACTGTTGACTTGAGTTTATAACGAAACGCTAGCTAGCAGCTCATCGTCACCAGGATGGCGGAGGTCCAACAAGGTACTTCTAGTGAAACGATAACCGAGACCGTTCAAATTGATACACCACCACCGCCCCAGCAGGTAAACATAATCGCCAAATAACTGGTTGTACACCAATTGTAAACTATCTAGAGTAGTTATGTCAAAACGTTTGTTAGCCATCTTTCTCTGTATGCCCGCTTTGCGACCATTCTTTGTAGCTACATTCATTAACCAACTAGTCTGACCGCACCCAAATATTATGTTGGTTGATGCTTCTCAAATGCACTGACAGTTTTCCACTTTTGCCAGTGTAGTCAGCAACAATTTTAGAGTTTGGTACTTCAGACCGTTCCTTGGTTTATATCCCGTAACATTGCAAGGTAGAAGTTAATCAAAATGTACTGCCATAAATTCATAGATGTTGTATGTGGGTGATGCAACCTGGCCTTTCGTTCCAATCGTGCTTCTTTCTCCCGACACAGGAGGGACGCAGCCTGACTATTAAACTGAGGAAGAGAAAAACCGAGAAGAAAGTTGAGTGGTCCAGTGACACAGTGGACAATGAGCACTTGGGAAGGAGGTCCTCAAAATGTGAGAATCAACTTGACACCGTTATAGATGTGCCTGTGATAGACAATTTTCCAGTTGTTTCTCTTTGTGAAAAACTAATGTTATTGATAAACCCACAGGTTGCTGTGTATATGAGAAACCAAGGCAGTTTGGAGAGTCTTCCTCTGAGAGTGAGGGAGATGATGACGAAGGCTGTGGGAGTGCGCACTGTGTTCTAGGACATGGCAAAGACAGACATGGACAGAGGGAAGATGGTGGGACCACGGTGCCTCCTAGTTCTGGAGGTGGTTCACATACCCACTAATGTTTCTGGGCATCCGTGTGGAAATAAAGGAGTGATTCTGATAATGACAATGAAACATCACAAAATGGCACTCTTTTATTTAGTTTAGTCACTGCGTTCATGAGCGGAAAGGGTTAGGATAGCTTGAAAGAAAGAATTGCTGGTTATAGGTTGCCTATTAGATAAACATGATTGGGACTTGGTGTTCATTGTATATAACACAGCAACTTTACTTATTTTTTTATAAAGATTACCTTTCCTAAATTATTTGAGTCTTAATGCTTAATCTTTCTCTATTTTGCTGCAGTAATCCTGGCCTGGGAACTAGTTTTATTGTGTTTGTCAAGACCTTTTGCAAGGTGACATTCTGATCAAACGGATTGACAGGCACCCAGGATATCTGAAATATCATCTATGAAAAATGTAGGTAAAGTCACTGTCTTAGCCAGTGGATGGCTTCTTCCTATGTCATAAATTCCGTTACGCTTTTAATCCTGTTTCTTGTTATCATATCAGATGCACTATTGTGAATAATTCCAAATGACACTATTTTTGTCATGTTCACAATCTAACATATTGCTCTACAACAGTATCAATAACAGACCATTGGAGATAACACAAATTAAAATGTACAAAAAAGTTATTTCTTACATTTTGCACATTTGGGCTGGTTGGGTAAGTCTGATCTTTCTTTAAATTAATTTTACATTGACAATCCTCATATGTAACAACCTTAATTTTGTTTTCTTTTTCTTACAAGGATAGTTTATGGGTTATAATGGAGTTTTATCATTAAAACAGATACATTTTAAATTGCCAGACATTTTTATGTGTAGGTGCTTGCACCAATCCAATAGTTTGAAATCCATGTTTTGTCAAGAGTTAGCTTATCAGGAAATAGACTGGATGTCTTGGGTTGAATAACACACCAAGAACCATAAAACAATGCTGATGGATCAGTGTGTATAATTCCCTGGGCTAAATACGAGTACATGTATAACCCCAAAGCAATTGTTATTTAAACTTGCTGTGTTCTACTGAAAGGGGATATAATGCGTTTTGTGTTTGGCAGGTCCATTACTATGATGTACATATATGAACTTGGGATTGGTGACAGCGTACAGTGAATTGGGCAAGTTAGATGAAGTATTTCAGTGGCTATGACAATGATGCATGTTTTCTGATTTCATGTGTCTCAACTTCAATCCACTTTCACAATGAAGGATCTCATTCTTAATGGTTTTGAGTCAAACCACTCGACTCAAACTGTTTCATATGTGACATTATTCAGTATTATGAAATACATGTAATTCCGCCAAATTTTCTGTAACATCAGTAAACACATGTCATTGTACTGGTAATGCACCATTCTGTATATAAAAGTCATATAAGAGTGAATTTAATGTGAATAAAGTTTTGAACTGTGATCATATTGTTGTATCTGTTCCATCTCTAGACATCTCACATTAAGGTAGGCTAAATGGCCCAAGATACGGATATAGAAATGCTACTTTGATGTAGGTGTCAGTGTCTGAGACCTGCTGATTTAACTGAGGAAGTCCAACATGTTAGTGAGTAGCCATGCATACAGAAGTATTAATAAGTTAAATGACCCTTCCACATTCATTTACCGACTCTGCTGTCCACAGCAAGGATATTCTGGGCACTCCTGTCTGTGTGCCAGGATCATGGATGGACCCCCACACCTGATTGAGTCTCAATAAATTCTCCACCAGATTTGATGCTTAACAAAGATTGTGAATAATTGCACATACATTTATTTTTAGTGCATTTCAGTATACTGTATATAGAGCTCATCTTTTCATGTTTTTTACGTCACAAAAATTGACATTTGGCTCACGATTTTCTTGATACTGTAAACTGTTCAAAATGAAATAAATTCAGATACTTTCTTGCGTAAAATCAACACCCAGATGAAGCTGTAAAATTTTGAAAAATACATCACAACTTTATTTACCCAGTGGAACTATTTTAGGCTCAGTGTACAGTGATGGGGGTCAGAACAGTCACAAATCTAGATGGACAGTTATAGGTCTTGGCTCCTTCCAGTCACATGCATACTTCTCCCCTTAACCCTTATCAGAAACACACCACCTTAACATTCAACTAGCCATGGCATGGCTTTGCTGTTTGTTTTTTTACATTTTATAAGACCTTAGTGTTACTTCAACAGTGATCCAGCAATTCAAAAGGTTTAGGTTTCTAAATTACAAAGGTGAGTTTCTTCTCAATACGAAAGATGGAACCTGATATAATCTTGTTGAAAATGCACACAATAGTAAAAAGGAAGAACCCCCCCAGATATTATCAATATACAATGGACAAATGTTTGTGATTGCTTTGGACTCTCACTTTAGCTAACATGAAGAAGAAAAAAACATTTGATTTACAGCATGGATACTTTAAAGCCCCTTTCTGACATGCATAGATAAGGCAGCAAAAACAAATCGCCAATTGTGTTCAAGAGGTTCACAGTTGTTTATACGGGAGTGTTACGAGGCATAGGATTCTTAGTTAAAAGTTGGATCTCTTAGGTCTGCCCCAAGAAGAGCCCCAACTGTGACAAGGCAAAGGACATTTTGAAATATCAAATAGTAAAATCATATGCAAAACAATTTACAAAGGATCACTGAGAATAAAGTTATGTTATTTAATACTGGGGATATTCTTATGAAATTAGGTTTACTAACCATGCAAAATGTAAAAAAGCCTATTTAATTGTCTATACATGACAAAATATTGCATGTCAAAAGGTGCTGGTATTGAGTGAATATTAAATCTACTGAGAGTGGTATTCATTCACTTAAATCCTTATTTCCAAACATGTCAGAATCAAATGTCCAGATATACATTTCTTTGAGACACATAGGAAGGTACGTTTTGGTAACAAATAGAGGAACAATTGTTTTGATCATGACAAGTATATATGTAAATATAATATATACACACATTTGTAATAATGACCAAGTATGTAGTGAAAATGCTTTGCCACTGCTCCATTCAGAGTAGTCTCTACAATGAAATGTTCACTTTCAGATCCTTATTATTTTTCCCTTCATTGCACATAGTATTAGACCCATGGGCTCAGCTTGGAACATGGAATTGTCAACCACATACAAACAGGGTGCCTGTGGAGAAAAATAAAGAAAATCAATAAGTAATTTTGAAAGTTTCAACATCATTTGAATTGTCTATTATGGAAAAGACTGGTAATTTATAGTATTAAAGTATTTAACCTAGGTGTCTTTTACTCGTGACTTTTGACATTGCCCCCTCAATACACAAATCACATCTGTTGTTGCATCACAGCTCTCAGCTTCAACCATGACAACCCACATCCCAAAGAGAACTCTGCATCTGTCCTGACTTCATGCTGGTTGCATACTTGAGAATGTTATTATTCATTTTCTTTGGCAGGAAGAAAAAAATAGCTTTGGGCTGATGGTTGGCTGGGCAAACTAAGGGAGACATTGTACTCAATTCTCAGTAGTCTGGGCTTTTAACTAACCATGGCAACCAAAATAATATCCATGCAAATATCATTTTTTTTTTACTCTGTACCACAAGATGGGAACAAAGGCAGATAACACTGAGACAATGTCCAAAAGGTTGGAGTTCTTGCAAATACCATGCTCACATCGACCTGTATAATGCAAAAAGGTTACTTGGTCAACAGGAAAATACCTCACCAAAAGAGGAACAAGGAGACTGCAGGGAGAACACACAATGTGGCTAGTAAATACAGATAGTTCCTTGACTCCGAAACACTGTAGAACTTTTCTGATCCATGACCTTCAACTATACTTATGCCCTTGTTTGTCAATAAATGAATACAATGTAAATGAGCACATACCTAATTAACTTATGTAAGGCACAACCCTTCCTTTGTAGTCAGATGCAACTCTGTATGCTCATCATTGTCTTTTATTTCCTCTTCATCCAACTTCTCTTCCATGTCTTCCTTGAGTGGATCATCCTCTCCAAGAATCACGCTCTGCCGGACACTGACAGAGATGACCAACGCCTGCACAATACCATAGACCAGAGCAAACTGGGGGAGAAACTCCTGCATCAGTAGAAGCAATCCTGCCATTCCAACAGTGGAGACGAAGAAAAGAGCCATTCCATGTAGCCACAGCTTTAGGGCCCCCTGAACCCCCAACACTTCCAGGATGAACTTGGCAGGTGGGGAGACAGTCCAGAGGAACCCCACCACAAACAGATCAAACAGGTGGCGGATAAAGTTGAAGCATATTTCAAAGTGCTCAGGCACTATTTCCCCCCTCCAGGATTGTGCGAAGAGACGGAAATAAAGTGACTTCCGAAAAGAGGGGGGTGTGGGAGAGGGTGGAGGGGTTCCATAGTCAGAAAACTCCTCGTCATGATCCAAGTCCCAATCTGCCTCGCTCCAACCGATACATTTTCTTTGTCTGAGTCCAGAAGACCCAGATTCTCTCGGCCAAAATAAGTTTGAGGAGGGAAGGATCTTGTTCCACCATCTAGGGGCATGTTCCGCTTTCGCTTCAGTGTCCTGCTTCCCTGCACACAAATCCTTAATTTCCATTGGTTGTAGTTTCTCCTCTGCTTCGATGTACTCCTCATTTACTACAGTTTGGTCATTTAGCTTGCTGCTTCTTCCCCAAACCCAGGCTGTTAAAGTTCCCAATCCCCAACGGCCTCTAATATGATGTTTCTCTTCTATCACATGTTCGTCCCTCATGTCTGACACTGCGCTACTGCTCCATGGGCGGTTTGAGATTGCTGGACGCACCCAGCTCCAAACTCGTCCTACCACAGCTGCCATAACGCCCCGTTGCCTGTCTAATTTTGTTCTACTCCACGGTACTACAACAACTTTTTTGACTATTTAACGTTGCTACAACTTAATGCAGGACCTTTGAATGGCTGCTTGAAAACAATTCAAGGTTGGGCAGAAGAAGTGAACACCAAGACACTGACACCTGTGTTCCCTAAAACCAAAACGTACTCGTTAACATTGGGGGAAAAAGTTTACGTAAAAGGCTACATGTCTCTGGTAGACTTGTTCACATTTTAACTTGCATCCCCAAGCGTGCTTAAGTTGATCTTAACATTCAAAGACCTTCACAATACATCATATGGCTAACAATCAAACGGACCAAGCTAGCTATTAAACTACCTTAACTTTCTCATCAGCAGACAGTCGAAGCTTGAAGAGCTAGCTAGCTCTAGCTTTATTAGCTCGCTGTGATCTCAAGATAACTTTAGAAGTCGACGTGGAGCAAATTCGGGAAGAAACGACAAGTTTCATTCGATCAGCAAGGCGTTCAACTCTACGCAGTGTACCTGCCAAAACGATGGAAATAGATCCAATTAAACATTCAAATGTATCGGACTTCTAGCTTGCTAGGAGCAACCTTGATGTCTGGCATTAATTCTTACCTAACCAACCTCGCTGTGGAGACTAGCCAGTGACCCACTAGCCACAGAACGTCGCTATCCAAATTATAAAGCATACATCCGTTGCGCTCGACCAGCGGTCACTAATACTTTGATCAGACTAGGTAGCCAACTTGTTAAACAAGTCTGGACGCAGTAAACCATCTACATTTCCGTGGTTTAGTCAGAGTGCGCAGGTAGGTAGTTGGACGCGAGTTCTAGATAAAAACTACGTAAGCAGTGATCTAGCCACGTATTGGCTGCGGGAAATCCAGTCAGCGTTTAGCTACGTGCATTTTTTTTGGGACAACAGTAAATTACATCTACTTTTAACACCGATGATTTAATTACTTTCACTAATGCCGTCAGGTGTCCAAACCTTGCTGGTAAACCAGTTTACCAAAACGGGCAACCATTTATCACTGTCCCTTGATTAATAAGCAGTGTAGTGCTTCTACATTCACTTGACCATTGTGGTAAGCAGTCATAGAAACGCCAAGCCATACACAAGTTTTACTTCACAGGCTAAAATATCCTGTTAGTATTTATTGGAGGGAACAAAAACAGCATTGAAAACAATCTTGGTACACTTTCAGTCAGGCACCAAAACCATGAAGGTTTTCTGCCAACATCATGAGTATTCGCTACAAAACTCCATGCAAGAAGTTTTGCCACTGTACAGCTCCTTGAATTGCCCTGTGAAGCAAAAACCAAGTCAGTAAACCGTTTAAACATATGTACTTTTTTGTGGCTATAATATGTCTCAGTGCGCTGCGAGTAAACATCAATATTGATCAGTTGAACCAATAATGCAATCATCATTGACAGTTCGATAACTTGTATAGATAATAGCAACTATGCTTACCCACACAAAAAAGGTGCTTGTCCCCAGGTCCTGAAATGAAATTTTACAATTAACACATCTGTTATATAATCTACAGATTAGACCATGTGTTTGCAGTGTGAGTTCAGTGCACTGTGAAAACACTTCATGTTAAAATCAGAGACTCTAGTCTAGAAAGCTCATCAAAACACACACATTATAGCACAAGGCACCTTTTCATTCATTATACTCACCAAATGATTGTCAGCATGTCAATGTATGCAGTCCCATGAAGCCCTGCAGACAAATCATAACATTAGAGAATGTACTCGAAAGCAAAAGCTAGTCAAATCCTTTAAAAATAGTGTCTCAGTGCGCTGCGAGTAAACATCAATATTGATCAGTTGAACCAATAATGCAATCATCATCGACACTGGGAGTCATCCCATTAGATAAGCACCAAAACATTAACTTTTACAATTGAGACATATGATCTATAGATACTTAGTCCATGAGTTTGCAGTGAGATCAGCACACCATGAAAAAGCCTTGTTAAAAAAAAACTAGAAACGTCATCTACACATTGAAGCATGAGGCACCTTCTCATTGTACTCACCTCTATATTGCCAATAAGGCATCATAGCATGTCAGTCTCATGACGTCCTGTAAGAAAACGCATACCATTACAACAACACCCAGGTGACTAAGGGAATTTGTCAATTCACCCAACTGTGTTCAGTGCATTGTAAAATATCTTCACGGTTAAGTCAGAGACTCTAGTCTATGAAATCATCATTACACAAGCCATAATTCATGTACCAACAGAACAGCATGACACCACAAACCTGTTTAATTCTTTGTCAATCTGATGGTCCAAAAAAGGTAATGTCTCCAAAGCCTAAGGATTTATATAAAAAATAAGTTTAATGCAAGTAATTGCCTCCAGAAAGTGTCATCAGTGCACATAACATTAGCCTTATGATTGTCTACCTTTAGAAAACTAGTTTGACATTTGACCACATAACAATGACAATCCCATGAACACATTTCTCAGAGCACTCCAAAAACGTCAGTTTACATCAGTAGAATCAAAATGGCAACAATCAAAACATCAATTATGCTTACAAAGTGTGAAACTTCAGGTTGGAGAAGCCTTTGTTGCCAAGAATTCCTGGAAGGAAAACGTTGTGCTATTAACAATGGGTGATGCCATCAAATTAGTTCAACTTAACCAAATGTGTGTCAGTGCACTGTGAAAGATCTTCACGGTTAAGTCAGAGACTCTAGTCTAAGAAATCATCATGTCACACAATGGAATAGCCCATATTTTGAAACGGGGAGGCAGTCTTAGAACTCACCAAGCGCACGGACGCTTCCATCCCACCGTCCATATCCAAACCTTGGGTGCAAGAAAATGAGTTAGAATCATGTTTGACTCAACAATCCTTGCATTGGAAGAATAACAGTTTGCCTTCAGTGCACTGTGAAATAGCATCATGTTAAAGTCAGAGACTCTAGTCTAGTAAATCATCATAGGCATAGTCGTGGGAGAAAAAAACAACGCTAAAGCAGTGTCTTACCATTCATGCTCGCATGGGGATCCGATTAGTGTACGGCTACCAGAAAGTCATGCGAGTTCAGTAGGCCTACGCATGAATGTGGCAACTAAGAGACGTCACTCCAGTTGAGGCACACGAATGAGCTTGGTTTACATTCGACTTAAGTCTACAATCATAACACGCATCCTTCTTGTTACTTATCCTTAACGAACAAGGTAAACACTCCCAGAACACCATTATCGGTTCAAGTGAACTTAAATCTAAACTTGTTCAAAGGCTACAGAGCATATAGAGCAAAGGACTGCACGTGGTTGTGTGCACGAATGGCGTTTTGGCGCCGTCTTACGTTCACAAGCCTATTTACGTTCCCATGCCAAGTAAAGCAACTTATTTGTAACGTTTCATCCATATTCGCTACATTTTAAACATAAAATATCCGTCTCTGTTTGGATGGTTCGTAATACGCCACAAATGTGTATAACATTATACATCCTACTCTAGTCTTCGTAGCACGCCAACTTCGACTTCCTTAGTCAAGCTAACGATCAGCAGAGGTCCTCACGACGCATGGACAGGGATTTTATACAGGGTCCTGCTTTTTTTCTATGGCGGCCATACACACCGCCTGTTTCATTAGTAACCATAAAAAAAAAAACTTAACTTATTCAAACAAAAAGTATATACAATTGGACTGTTAATCGGTTTGTCGTAATTTTAAAACACACACAATTCAAATGAATGTACATGTTATATTCAAGAAACTGCTGTAATCTAGTTGGTTGCCGCGAGGGGTCGTTAGTTTGTTGAAAACTGAACGCTCACCACGCCCACAATACAGGTTTTCATTGTACGTCACGGAAGTCAGTTACATGAAGTGAAGATGGCGACCGCCTACGAAAGATTCAATTTGTAAGTAACTGAAGTACTTTATTTAATCAAATTTACAAACACAGTGAAGTGTACATTATTTGCGTGTCTAGTAACAGTGATTTAGGATGATCTGTTGCGCAAACCATGTTATGGTTATCAAAAGACGATACTGTAGACACGAAATGAGATTGAACAGAACTTGCCTTTCTCGCAAATGCAGAGTTTGCATTTGCCTCGATTGATTTACTCGATCTATACCACATCACGTAACATTGGTCGGCAAGTTGGATCTTGGTGACACATGATTATTCTGTATTACTGTCACTTTTCTATCTTGTGATCAAAGCTTGTGATGTGATCACCTTCCCAAACTGTCTCTGGACTAGCCAAGTGTCAGAAGCAGATCATGAACCAGTCACCTGGGCTTACAGGGCGGAACTCAAGAGGAGTCAGCGAATATGGTTTTGCTTTAACTGGTTAATTTAATACGCTCACTGTTATTGTGCTCACATATAAGGGAAATCATAAATGACACATACAAGTTATGTGCAAGTGTAGAGTGTTTGTATTTTGCATGCATTTTCAACGATAGACCTAACGTTGGTTTTCTTTCGAGTTTAAGACCACGTTGAAGCTGTTGGGAATTTTTTAGGGCACTACAGAGTAGGAGGCCACATATTTCTGGTGCAGGATTTTCCTGCTTGACATGGAGCTTGTTCGTACCTGTAACACAAACATTACTTTACAATGGAGGACTTAGGCTAAACGTGAGCCATACTTGCTATGCGTTAGGCTTTTTTCTATTGCTTTACATTCCTCATAGAATTTCATAAACTCCAATACAAGGGCCCTTATGTTGTGGAATAATTATGTAAGGACTAGTTTAAAAAATAAAATAATGTAATCTTCAACCTAGACTAACAGCTTCTAGACTAGCTATCGCCAGTGCAGGTGGCAACAAGCAATACTTTAAGCTTTCTTGGCTTCTCATAATAAAATTATGTCAAACTGTAAAATGTTACTTCTCCAGGTGTTGGATTGGCTCTAACAGTGGTAGCCTAAACATTCAGATCCCATTCACATCATGTGGCAGTGCAGGTGACAGAATGACTTTGTCATTATTGTAACACTGGAATTGGAATTCTGTTATTTATATTTCATCCTCCTGCAGGCACACCACTCCAGAAAAGTTCTTCATCGAAGCATGCGACGATGGCGCAGATGCTGTCTTGGTCATTGATAGGGTGTCATCAGAGATGACACTGACAGGTGAAACTGCCTACTAGACTTCAGAATGGAGTGGACTAATCTCATGTGGAATATTATTAAGTGAAAGCATAAGAATACTACCTCTACCCTACCTTAAACTGTTCTCATCAGAGATGGCTGGGTACCATTAGAATCCTTGTGTGTTAAACCATCAAGGCATTTGCCCTTACTTTAGCTCTTGCCATCCCATTGCTTTTTATTACGACTCACGTAGGATCATTTTTGCTTAGTCATGATTTCTATAGGAGTGCTTTGTCCAATTACAGTGACTGTTCTTTTTTTAACCCAATGGAATGAGAACATTTGATGAACTTGTTAAACTAAAATAGAAAAGGAGCCCCTTTACATGCCCATGTCTTGTGTATGTAGTTAGAAGCCTTTTGTTAAAGATCAGCTTACATATTTATTTATTTCAGGAAAAAAGGATGTCCCTCCCTCAGCCGTCACAAGGCCCATCTGTGGCATTATGGGAACAATTCACCTCGTTGCAGGTTTGTAAGACAGTGCCTGCGACAGCACTGTCACCATGCTGGACATACTGTGCTCGGTGAAACACACTGCATAGATAAATGGATAGAAAAAGAGAGATGGAAAGAGATACATTCTTACTTTACTTCATTAGTCTAACCATCTCTCCATGCATAGGGATGTACCTCATTGTCATTACCAAGAAGAGGAACGTGGGCAGCCTCTTGGGCCATGCTGTGTGGAAGGCGGTTGATTTTGACATCATCTCCTATCAGAAGACCATGCTCCACCTCACAGAGATCCAGGTTACTAACACTCTTCTTGCTTTTTGTCCAACAAGTCTGATTAGTCGGTTGGCAAAAGTATTTAACCATTGTGACAAATAACAGTGCTGGCGATAAACACCCCACCTAAGTTCACTGACATCTCCTTTCTGTGACCCTGTCCTTGAAGCTAGGACAGCTTTGACGGCAGCACAGTAGCTTGCACTGAGAGGGGACCCAGTGTTTAGACAGGATCAGTTTTATTGTCCTCCGTTGGAATCACGCTGTGGTATCTAGTTTCAGTAATGCAAGCGGTTTACATAATTCATCACAGCTGCTATTCCTTACACTAATTGAAAGCCTGGACCTGGCCTGAGACTGGGCAGTCACTAATGTTGGACCTGCTCAGTTATAAGACATGTGCTGAATAATACCACTGCAAAAAAGGTTCACTAATAATATTTCATCAAGGCTGAATAAGTATTAGGTATGTGTTCATTATGTAGACTGACAATAAAGGTATTATCATCTTCTTAAATGTTTTGGTGTAAAGCCATCTGCCCTATGAATTTATGTGTTCTGGGGACTCATTGAAAGGAATTGAAAGAGATGGGAGAGGATAGCTACAATGTTGTGAGTGAGGACGGAGAGTACACTAACATAACTGCTTTGTTGGGCGAAAAAAAAGGAAGGCAGAGTGCTGACGAGGCAGGGTAGGAGCAGCTGTACAGGAAAGCAACAGTGGCGGTGTTGCTGTTGGAGATGAGGAGGTGTAGAGTCATGTCAAGCTCTTCCTGGCTCCCTCGGTAAACAGGCTTAGCATCCCGATCCTATTAGCCGAACAGAAATGTGGAAAGGCCTGACAAAAGCCTGCCTGTGATTGACCGCTAGCTACAGTACAGTACGTAAGCCACTGGTGCCTACACGTGCCACCAAGTCCAGCTGGTTTTGTTCCACAAAGGAGGGGTAAGAGGGAAGGGGGCATGAAGGATCAGGCTGAGGCCTCCTCCTAACACAAGGGTACTGTTACAAGGAAGGGATTATTTAATTAGTAGAATTAGGATGCTTCATACCAGCACCTGATTTTAATTACTGTAGGTAATTACTTCAAATGGCAATCAGGGACACTATTTTGAAGATTGACCATTAAAAGGAGAATGTTTTTATTAGCGTGTGTAGTGAAATAACTGATGACACATCCCAGCTTTTTACAAACACGCATACACTTGATGCAAATAAATTATAATTATACAAAAAGGTACACAAACATTTACATTTAGCAGATGCTCTTATCCAGAGCGACTTACAGTAAGTATTGCCCCCCGAGGCAAGTAGGGTGAAGTGCCTTTCCCAAGGACACAACGTCATTTGACTCAGCGGGGAATTGATCCGGCAACCTTCTGATTACCAGCCCGACTCCCTCACTGCTCAGCCATTTTACTCAAACATCATCTTCTTATCCTTTTTAGGCTCAAGACAACAAGACTTTCCTGTCCATGATGAACAATGTGCTGACCACAGACGGCTTCTACTTCTGCACTGACTATGACCTGACCCACACCCTGCAGAGGTTGGCCAACACCAGCCCCGACTTCCAGGAGAACAGCCTTCTGGAGAGGGTAGGAGCGATGACCTCAGAGTGTCATACCTACCCCATAGCTTCTGCATATTAAAGGGGTGTCAGATTGGCAGTGGGGTTTGGCCTTCCTGAAAGTCATATAAATCATACTCCTTGCCTGGATGCATCAGTAAACTCACACACACTGACATTAACACACACAAACACACACACTAACACATACGGCATGCTCAGGCACCCTGAGACAGATTATTGGGTCATTGTTGGTTTATGTAATCTCATGATATGATCTCCTTCTGATGTGAGAGGGAACACACTGTACAGCTGTTATTTCCATTTCTCCTAAACCCAAAACCTGTCTGACTGGTTTGATGTTCATACAGAAAACGTGTTTTCCACATGATCAGGTCATGACGAAAGACACAATTTACGCAAAATGCTGATGTTGTGGGAATTAATTACAGCAAGCTTTTGTTGGCTAGTTTATACAGACACATTTACATATTGGTGTTTTATGGATGAAAGATTCATTTGTGTGCAGGCAGACCAGAGGTTTGTGTGGAATGGAAACCTTCTAAGAGCCTTTTCTACACAGCCAGAGGTGAGGTGATCTTAACAAACATCACAATTTCTCCATCTGGAAATGAACTAGGCCAATAGCCCCGCAACAAGTGTATACTGTGGTTTATGCTTTTAAACAGTTCCTCATGTTCTCCTGACAGCTCCACAAGTTTGCCATCCCCGTTGTTCATGGCTGTATCCTTCTCCTAACGTCATTACACTCTACACTGACAAGCATTATGCAATGTCCTTCAGTGTGTTGTGAGTTGTCCTTGATTCTCTTTATGCAGTCATTGTGATGAAGCCATGTCGCATCAATGGAAAGATCTTTGAGTGGATCCTGATATCCAGGAGGAGCTGTTTCCGGGCTGGTGTCAGGTACTACGTCAGAGGTAACCTGCCCACAAAAAAAAACAACAGTCAGTTTGGCTCAATGACACTATTATTGTTGGACTATATAGATAATTGAGATGCCTTACTAATGGCCATGTCTTGTGTTCTGTTTTTTGTTTTTTTTGCCAGGCATTGACTCTGAGGGCCACGCTGCTAATTTTGTAGAGACTGAGCAGATTGTTTTATACAATGGAGGAAGGGCTTCATTTGTCCAGGCCAGTAATAACCAACCTACTGCCCTCTTTAGGCACATTTCTCAAATAACGGAGGTGGCATAAAATGTCAATCCATAATTGATTTCCTTGTTCTTCCTTTGCAGACACGAGGCTCCATGCCCTTCTTCTGGTCTCAGAGGCCCAACCTCAAATACAAGCCCAAGCCTCTGATCAGCAAAACGACCAGTCACGTAGGTGGTTTACATGTACAGCATCAGTCATTTTTGCTCCTTCGTATGTTGTCTGGAATATGGACTAACAATGATCAGCTTGTCTTTCACAGCTGGATGGTTTCCAGAGACACTTTGACTCCCAAGTCCTCATCTATGGGAAACAAACTATCCTGAACTTGGTTAGTTACTCTTTTTAGAAATTATCCGTAGATATCTATTACTTGTGTACTGCTTCTTTTTTTCAAAAAATGACACAGCAAGTTGTTTTATCTACCAGGTCAACCAGAAAGGCTCTGAGAAACCACTGGAGCAGGCCTTTGCCAAGATGGTGACTGGCATGGAGAACAACATGATCGAGTAAGTCTGCACCTCACTCAATCATGTGTCCTTTACTTGGCATTCACCAATCTCACGTGCACATCTCAATGTCTTCTAATGTACCTAGGTACATAGCATTTGACTTCCACAAGGAGTGCAGCAAGATGAGGTGGGACCGTCTCCAGATCCTGGTGAACAAAGTGTCAGACGCGCAGGACGACTACAGGTAACCCTATTCCCTTTTGGCCAGCTTGTGGATGACAAACAGCATTCTGGATGGATGTTATTACAGTTTGGAGGAGTTTGTCAAGGTCTCTCCCTCTCTTTTTCTTAGTTACTTCATGCTGGACTCTGAGGGGAAGGTGGTGGCTCAGCAGAAGGGGACGTTCCGCAGTAACTGCATGGACTGTCTGGACAGGACCAACGTCATTCAGAGCCTGCTGGCCCGACGTTCCCTACAGTCCCAGCTGCAGGTAGGACGACAAAAAGGCAGGAAATGGTCTCACTGATGCTTTCAAAACAGCTGTTTTTCCACATTCTACACTGTCAGTCACTGACTTATTCATACTGGCGCCCCCTGTCCCTTCTATCTTAATACCTTGTGTCAGTCAGATTAACCCTTGCTTCCTTTGTCATTTCCCAAAGAGGATGGGTGTCCTCCATGTTGGACAGAAGATCGAAGAGCAGGCTGACTTTGAGAAGATCTATAAGAATGGTAATAGAGGGATGGCCCTCCTTAATAAAAGCTGATACTACTTGTAGATGTCCTAGGAAAGTGTTTTCTTCTTTGATCTCTCCCCCACTGTTCTCTGACATTGTTTCTATATTATCCAATAGCATGGGCAGACAATGCTAACGCTTGTGCTAACCAGTATGCAGGCACAGGAGCACTGAAAACTGACTTCACAAGGTAAAACTATTGAAACAAACACCTAGAGCCACTGTGCACTTGATCGGCCTGTTTGTTCGCGGCTGATATGAATTATCTTCCATTAGGACAGGGAAGCGGACCCAATGGGGCCTGGTGATGGATGGCTGGAACTCCATGATCCGCTACTACAAGAACAACTTCTCTGATGGCTTCAGACAGGTGCTTTGATTAAATATTTATTATATCAGCCCGGTATGATCTGGGAGAGTGAAAAAAAGGAGAGAGTTATCCCTACACCGATCTACCCTTTTCCAGTTCTGTGGATGATGGCTTTACCTTTCTTTCTACAGGACTCCATTGACCTGTTCCTGGGTAACTATTCTGTGGATGAGTCAGATGGCCCTACCCCACTTCGCGCCCAGAAAGACTGGAAGTTTCTGACGGTCAGTAAGAATAGCTCCCATTTGAAACTGGAATGTGTTGTGTCTGCGTCAGAAGTAGGGGGAGGACTCTTCATCTACCATCCACCCCGTCCCCTCCGTACAGAGGAAGTAACGTGCACTGTTCCTCTTTCTCTTGCAGCTGCCTATCGTCATGGTGATAGCCTTCTCTATGTGCATCATCAGCTTCCTACTGGCTGGTGAGATTATTTTACACTTTTACACATTTTTTTCACACGCACCTCCATCTGGATAAACATGCTAATGTGCTACCTCTGTCCTGATCGCCATAATAAATAATGCCACTGATGAGTTTTGTCTTTTATCCTAGGTGACACATTTACTGAGACCCTGGCCTATGTACTGTTCTGGGGTACAGCGTGTGCAGTCACCGCTGCTGTCATAGTCTTCAATGGCCGAGACTTTGTGGACGCCCCCAAGCTTGTCCAGAAGGAAAAGATGGACTGAATGTGTTTGTGTGGGAAGCAGCTTGGTCCAGCTGACTTGTTTACCTCTTCATCCTCCTCTTCCTCCCAGCTGGTCCAGGCCTGGACTCTGTACTGACCTGCCCACCATAATGTCCTTCTTGAATTTGTTTGGGGTCGCTGATCCAAAGCTTCATCTTGTCATGCAGCAAACACAGGGCATCTTCTCAGACCAGTCTTCCCCAACTGTACCCCTCACATTTTCCGATACTTGGGTTAGGTATACCTTTCAGTTTCACATTCCTTAGCTGCTAGTACATTTACAATGTATGATATTTCATTCCACTTGATATGTGATGGTGGATAAGAGTGCATGTCAATAGTTTAGTCAACTGAAAGTACTTGATAACAGTTTCTAACAGGGGTCTCTGGATCTTTGATGGCACTTTAGTAAAATGCTGTAGCATTCTTTTTACAGTCAGGAGGTAAACACAAAAGAAAGTCCCACAGCTGTTAAACTGGGTACATCTGAAAGCATTTCCTCCTGAAAAGTTATGACCTAGACCAAATCCTACTTTATGTTCAATGGAGATTAATAATGGCAATTTAATATTGGATGAGGTTTGACAGTTTTCCTTGGAAACTGACCCTAAAAAGAAATGGAACCTGTTAGAATGAATACATATTCAGAAGTTTTATCATCTTGAATGTAAAGATTCAAGCCTTACCAAGCTACAAATTGTAAGAACACTAAACTAGATGGGAATATTATGAAAGTGGGTGTAGGGTTTAGGGAACGTCTTCCTATTAATATAATAATCATGCCTAGTATTTATTGTGATTCTATTTCAGTAAGGGCTTCTTGCTTATCTTACCATATAATTTCTGCACTTTTAGTCAAAATAAAATTGATTGCACATAGTACTGTATGTAGTGAAAATGGGTGGTATGAAAGATTATTACGTTTCCATTTGATTTATGAAGACCCATTATGTTGATGGAAATCATACTAAACAGTACATCTATGTAGTCATAATGTCTTGACAGTGTTTTTTCTGTATACTGTAAACTATGTATTATATATCTTTCACAGTATATTGAAATTGTGTCATGCTCTAGATAGAGGACCTAAATCACACTGAGACCATTGCCTTACAAGCTTGCCCCTAAATAAAGACGGGGATGGACATTTGAATCATTCCACTTTATCCATTATGAACGTTTCTGAGTATGATTTTTAAATATTGCACTGGTTTTGGAGTTGATTTCAGGCATACAGTATTGTGGAACATACGCAGTTTTGTTGGTTTGCCTTTGTGTTTACTTACCAGCTCTTTATTTACATTCCATGTCAGATAGTTAGTCATGTAGGAATCTTGATTTATCTGATTGTGTTGACATTTATTCAAAAGTAGTATATATTAAATAAATAAAGGGGTAACCAGTGACCTACTTAAGCTTCTTACTGTTTTACAATTATCTCTGTAATTTGTACATTATGCACTTGGATAGAATGTGTATCTAACATTCTTGTTATCATGCATTATGTATTTTACACAGAGTATTGAAGAGGTTATTGATATTATAGTGAACACCTATTATCAGTCAAGAATAGAGTCTACTGTTAGCAAATTGTCAAAAAAAAACTCTTGAGACAACATTAATTAAATATGTGTCTTTAGCAGACAGGGTTAGTAGAATAATAACATCTGTCCAAAATATTGATTTAACAGTGTTGAAAATATTAGCAAAATTGTATGCTAATGTTTGCAATTAAAAGCCACATAAAAAGTATGCCATTATGTCAATCAGATTAACCCCCCCCCCCCTACCCCCCCGATGCATAGATGATAGTTTATGAAAATTCGTTCTGGGATTATTTTTAACAAGTAATTTATTTAATTGTCAATAAAATACGATATCAAATAGCCTCGCTACACTCATGATTGTATTTTTTTATGATTATTTTATCCTTTTGGGTCGAGTAATCTGGACTTTTATTATGAAGGCAAGTGTGTTCTCTGACGCAGTTTCATCGATGTTGCCACACTTCTCTTAGCTAGTAAGCTAGCTACATGTGTATTGTTTGGGTCAACATTTGCAAATGTTATAACATTTCTTTGGTTGAAGCAACAAGTTAAGACATAAAAAATGAGCACACTATGGATGGGCAACGTGAGTCTCCTTATGTAGTTCTTTATTTAGTTTTTGATTTGTGACTCTTTTCTTGTGAATGCAGATGCAATCAAATGCTAGCTAGTAGGCTAAAAGCTAGATTAGCTACATTTATGTTGCACTACAAGTTGTTATTCGCAAATAATACCTAGCAAGCAGTGAAGAATAAGAACCGTATATTGACGATGACCGACGTGCATGTCTAGTCGGATGCTGATCCTCTTGGCTAATTTGCTATAGATTTTGACGAGCGATATTCATCTGCAGATATTATTGATGTATAGCTAGCTAGCTAAGTTTGGGTCTGCATCTTGATAATGAAGTCAACTTGGCAGAGTTGTATTTAAAACTGGATAGTTGGCTTGTAGTTAACTAGCTTATACCCTATTTATAAACATTATGGCTATTTACTATACATTTTTAACGATTTAAATTTTACATTATAAGTTGGAGCCGTATATGGACGAGAAATTCATAAATCGAGCTTTTGGAACCATGGGGGAACAAGTCGTCAGTGTACGGATCATTCGCAACAAAATGACAGGGTGAGTACTAAATATTATAATAATTGTAGACTTAAATATATGACTGTACCAAATTGTTACGTTTTCGCAATGTCTGTAGATATACAGTAACTAATTATACACTGTTTCCTACTCCAGGGGCGCATTGGGTTACTGCTTTGTTGAGCTCGCAGATGAAGCCACAGCAGAGAGGTGTCTCCGTAAAATCAATGGCAAAGCGTTACCTGGGGCAACACCAGTAAGTTTCTCCCCCATAATATCTAGGTTGTGTTTTAAGACTCATGTAATGACTTGCGTAGACCCTAATCAAATCAGACATGATTAAATAAACCAAAACTCTTGTTTCAACAGCCCCGAAGGTTCAAGTTAAACCGTGCTACCTTTGGGAAACAAGGAGAAAGCGGGTATGTCCTCCATCAGCCCTTACATCTGTCACATCGGGAAAATTGGGGATATATTGTACTTACTTTTCATTTCTTTGTATTGTAGCCCAGTGTACTCTTTGTTTGTGGGAGATCTCACACCAGAAGTTGATGATGGGATGCTGTATGAGTACTTCTACAATCGCTATCCCTCCTGTCGTGGGGGAAAAGTGGTGCTAGATAGCATGGGCAACTCAAAGTGAGTTCAAGATTTCCTTTTCTCAGAGGCACATGTAGTTAACTGAGTGTTGATGATGGTTCACTTGTAGAGCATCAACTGACTCTCCTTCCAGGGGCTGTGGCTTTGTTCAGTTTCCAGACCAGAGGCTTCAGAAGCGGGCGCTAGAGGAGTGTCAGAGTGCTGTAGGACTTGGGGGCAAACCGCTTCGACTGAGCCTAGCAGCTAACAAGTGAGTGTTTGTTTCAGTGTGAAAGAAACCTGAAAGATATTTGCCCCAGTTTATCCTAAAAAAAGTAAAAAGTAAAAATAGCAGATAAAGATGAGTAGATGATGTCTTCTCCTTTTTCTCCTTCTCACCTGCTTTGCAGAACCAGGCATAATCAATCAGAAAACAGAACATGGGGGTCCAATGGAGGAAACTACCGCCAAAACCAGCACCAGTACCCAAACCAGCAACAGCATCAACCATACTCTGGTTACTATTCCAATTGGGGCTATGACCAGAATGGAGGTGGCTATGGAGGCTACAACTATAACCAGTATGATTACTCACAGTACCCAGGACAGGAACACGAAGCTCCTGAGGATGATGGCCTGGAAGGTATGCAATTTACCACTAAGTTATTTAAATCATAATAAATCGAGATACCTACCAGATTAAATTGCAGTGTATCAGTGTTCCCTTCTGGGAACCCCTAATTAATGACCCACCTGTTCAGAAAGTCATTGGGAATCGGATACTACTTACCACCATGTGCTCCTTTGCAGATCCTAACCCCGAACTGGATGTGATTGAGGCTAACAGGAGATTCATGGAACACAGTGAGGAATTGTATGATGCGCTTATCGAGTGCCACTGGCAGCCACTGGAGCATACAACAGAACAGGTCTTAGAAATGCCGACTAGCCTGCCAGAGCCTATGTACTGCTGAGACATGAGAGCCATAAGGAAATATGACCATCAGTACCAATCTTTGTAGTTTCATGCATTGTACAAGGCAGGTAAATTCCCCATGGACTTTTCAAAAGAACTATTTTTTTTCCCCCCAACTGCTTACACACATTATTTTATGTTACAACTATGTGGTATGCTAATTTCATGGATTTGTTCTTGTCATGTGTCTTTATAAACAACGATGAGCTAATGGCTCATCATGTACCAAAGAATAAATCCATGTTCGTATTTCTTATGCTTTTGAAAAAATTTTGACGTTCAGACTTGTTTAATTGCTAAAGTATGTTAAAAGGTTACATCTATAATAACAGAGAACATGTTCCCCAATGTTGAAGGCTAGTGTCTTTACCTCTCGAGATTCTCTATCAGTACCAAAGCACATGAGAATCACAAGACAGCCCAGTGACTGAATGGAAGCAGGGGCTTTCATAGCCAGAAGGGGACCCTGTAAGAATGAATCCAATGTAATGAATCTGAGGGAAGATGATCAACACAAGGGTATAAGTTTGCATGTTTTTAACAATGCACTGTACTGTTTCATAAGTCTAAAGTGAACGTGGGAAATTGTAGTGGTGAGTAGTATGTTTTATAAAATAAAACTGACCTTTTTATCTGAATACATTTTTAAGGTTCCATTTATTTCCATGGGAGTCATTTACGTAGTGACGTATTAACGTCGGACAATTCGTGACGCTTAGCTTTTGGACGAAAGAACATAGACTGAGCGGATGTTTTGCTGTTCCCGTCAAGTAAGATTATCAGTTTAAATTATTGTATATATTTATATGAATTGATACGTATTAGCATTGGGAATGTAGCGGAGGCCTCAGCTAGCTATTAGTATGTGGCTAGTTCGCTAGCTTTCCGCATCTATCTCTGCCAGCTCATCGCTAGCTAGCTAGCTAGCAGTCCTCTACTGTAGCATTGGACTAGCTAGTACTACTAGTCCAAAGATGTACGGTAGCTAACCAACAGTTCACTACTAGAAGTGCAAACGTTAGTCAACCACTTCATGTCAATTTGACGATCTAGCTAGTCAAGTAGTTATATGGAAACGGAGACACATAGACAAAAAGCCTGTGTGGTTCATTCTGTTGACAGCCTGATTTGTTGTCACCCATTGTTGCTAGTTTTAGCTTGTTAGACTATAATTTGGGTTAGTTAACTGGCTAACTAGCAAGTTGATGTGGCAAGAGACTTTTTGGCAAGCTAGCTAAAGTAATACGTCAATTTCCCATCAATGTGTGGCAAATGCATTGTGTTATCTAATCTGACTGTGTTATGACCGTGTAAAGACCAAACGGGTGGGGACAGTTAGGTTTGTGAGGGAGAGCACTCTGGCATGGCATAGCGTTAGTTATTTAAATCAGTAGCTACCAATAATGTATAACGGTTCATTATTGTTTTCCAGAGTTTTCAGAGACACTCACACACAAACCTGAGAGGACTCTGTCAACATGTCGTATGCTAAAGCGGACAGCTATCGCTCCCTACCACGGGACTTCAATTCCCTCATACAAACATGCAGCTCCAACATCCAAAAGATCACACAGAACAGTGAGTTATGCTAAAGATGTGGTGTTTCCACTTGAATCCTCTCTTTAACGTTTCAACTCGCCATAACACATTTAAACTAATGTTGACCAACAATTTTCACATTTACAGCTGCTCAGATAAAGAGCATGGTGAATCAGTTGGGGACGCGGCAGGACACTAGTGAACTGCAGGATCGCCTGTAAGAATTCTCGTCTTGCTCCCTAACCGAGTGCACATACTAAACTCTGAACAACCCTACAGTACTTCTGAATGGGACTGTCAATGTTTGTAAAATAATTTTAAATGTGTATTCAATAGCTAAAATTGAATTAGAAATGTCAGTCAATACTGTCAGTGTGTTACTATAGTGTGAAATGTATACGATAGGGATCTACACATTTTCAAATCCTAATATCCATGGGTTGTTAAGGCACTGAATTTAAAATAGTAAGGTTTTGTCCTTGCATCCCAATTTTGGCCCAAGGGGAAGTAATTAAGCTTTGCTACATATAAAGGGTCTGACTGTATCTTGTGCCATCTCTTAATGTTTTCCATGATCTTTGTTGTGCTAATTGTGTTGAAGAGCTGTCTTTATGTTTACTGTATATTATAGTTATAAGTCTACGTATGTCCCCCCCAGGCAGCAGATACAGCATTATACAAACCAACTGGCCAAGGAGACCAACAAACACCTGAAAGATCTGGGCTCTGTCCCCCTACCTTCATCCCCATCAGAGCAAGTAAGTATAATGCATATAGTATGCATGTGTGGCTAGTGACCTTAATAGAAAGTATCTCAAGAAATGTGACATATATTTAACAACATTGTATGTATTTGACAGTTTGAAACCCCAGACGGTGCACAATGGAAAAAACAATAAAAATAAATTATGCTTGAGTGTTTGCATTTTTCCTGACTACAGTTAGTTAGGGGGCTGGGAATCAACACTGATCCTCATCCTCAGAGACAGCAGAAGATTCAGAAGGACCGGCTCATGAATGACTTCTCAGCGGCCCTCAACAACTTCCAGGCTGTGCAGCGTCGGGCAGCGGAGAAGGAGAAGGAGTCTGTGGCCAGAGCCAGGGCAGGATCTCGCCTCTCTGTAAGCCCCACACAGTCTCATTTGCATTGTTTTGTAAAAATGATTGAATATAAGCAGCAGCTTTGTAAAATGTATTTCATAAGAATGTAGCATTTAGATAAGAACCTGCCATGATATTATGATTGCAACGTGCAGACAGTGCGTTAGAATATGTCACTTTTGTTGCCACTCTCCTTCAAGGCTGACGAGAGCACCAATGATGAACAGCTGGTGTCCTTTGATAAGTACGTGCATGCACAATTCTTTTACATTCTCCGTAATTCCCATGCAGTCAATCGTTCAGATTGGACCTTTTAGCTGGATTGTATTGGTTGTGACTCGTTGTATCCTTCTCTGTCTGTGTATAGCCAAGAGGACTGGGGCCAGACCACATCCCAGGTAGAGGAGGCAGCCATAACAGAAGAAGATCTGGAGCTCATCAAAGACAGAGAAACAAACATCAGACAGCTGGAGGTGAGACTTCTCTGTAGCCTTACTAGGGTTTACCCTCCACTGTGTAGAGGAGTACAAACTCTATATCGATCCGAAGCTTCAGTAAATCTACCTCCTTAGTGCTCTTAATCTCCCTGTCCTGAGGAGAAAATCCATATGATTTAGTGGACTGGAACCAAACCGTTGACCCGTTGGACATGGCTAAAAGATAGTTGTCTTGTGTTGATTTCAGTCGGACATCTTGGATGTGAACCAGATCTTTAAAGACTTGGCAGTAATGATCCATGACCAGGGAGAGATGATTGGTAAGTTTAACTTGTTATAAAAATCACAATAACACCTTATTTAATGACCAATTTATTTAAGTCTGGTCTAGCAACACCGAAACATGAATGGTGATGTTGAACGTGCGTTTCTGTCTGCAGATAGCATAGAGGCAAACGTTGAAAATGCTGAGGTTCACGTTGAGCGAGGCGCGGAGCAGCTCCAGAGAGCCGCCTACTACCAGGTAAGCATCAGGTATACCAGGTGGTATGGTCAGGTATACCAGGTAAGCATCAGGTATACCAGGTGGTATGGTCAGGGATACCAGGTAAGCATCAGGTATACCTGACCATCCATCCCAGCAGCCCAGTCGAGATGCCATGGAGTCATAGCACACTGTCAAAACCATCCGTATCGGATCCTCATATTTTGTATGATCACTGTCACTAACCAAACACCTTCTTAACTTTTTGTTTTTCCCCAAAGCAAAAGTCCCGCAAGAAGATGTGCATCTTGGCCATGGTAATGTCTGTAGTGCTGGTTATACTGGGCATCATTATATGGCAAGCTGCCAAATGAAGAGAATTGGCACTCCACAACTCCTTCTTTCACAGCTTTATTTATTACAACACTTCCCCCCCCCCCCCCCAACCTACCGCACCTTGCTCCAGTCAGATTCTCTGAAAGAGGAGGGATAACAATGACACGGGCGTAGCAACAAACGATGATTCTAGGTAGTGTTGTGAAATGAGACGCCCTGCGGCCCTCACACTAGCCTCCTGTATCTCTGACCAAACACTATATTTATAATCAGCATTAAGGCAGTACGCTAGGATGGAGTGGGGGGATAAAAGTAAAAGCTTATTTTGTGTCTTTTTCATTTCTTGTGATAATACTGCACTAATACTAGCATCCATTTTCAAAGCAAGATCTGTTGTTATAATATGGCTATTAATAGCATTATATTATGACAAATTATATTAAATAATAAATAAATAATGGAAATTCTCAAGAAAAAAATACAATTTTTTAAAGGCAAATCATCTCTTGTGTTTTTGGGGGTAAACATGAGTTTTGTAACCTGTAAATCTTTGGCAGCATATGGTGTAAAAAGTGCCACACTCCGTTTTAGGGTTTAGTCCTTGTATTGCTCAGGTGATATGAGTTATAATGATTACAAAACATTGTCTTGTCAACACGTTTTCCTGCATAACAAACTTTATTGATATAACTAACACTGTTGCAAGAGGGACCTGCTTGCATTAGTATTATGGTATGCACCTTCTTAATGTTTTATGCCTTCAAAACATTGGCAACAATGGGGCCTATGTTGTGGATGGATGTGACTTCTTGAAATGATGGACATTGATTTAAAAGTGCTAGATAAGAGAAGTACAAACTGATACCATTTGTGAAGTCTTTGTATATATTACAAATGTTAGATAAAACATTGTGACTATTTCAGGTAAGAAGTAGAGAGATCTGTAAAATGCAACCACAATTGTAAAACAGTAATTGTCTACCTGTTTTTTATTGATTTCTATTACTTCTATCAGTATACATAAATAAAATCTTAAAATATAGTTTGAGTCCCTTCATTATTTTGAACACTTTTGCAAGTGTTCTCTTCTGTGCACCACGTTGAAATGGGCCTTTCAATCAGACAACGGCAATGATGATGCAAACCAGTAGGTGTCAGTGTTGCTTTGACGTTATAGCCCTTAGTCAGCCTGAGATAAAGAAGGTCCTCATCAGGCTGCAGTTCATCACCTCTCGACCTCCCTACACAAGGCCTGCTCTCTTCCACAGACATGCTCATTTTGCTATGGTGTTCAATGCAAGTGCATCACAAGCTACTTTGATTGGAGGAGAACGTATTGAACATTGATGTTCTCAATAAGACTCAGTTATACAATGACAAGGCTTTAGGAGTATTGGTCTCCCAGGACTAACATGGTCCACTGACGAGCCTCAGGCCTGTGTAGTTGACCTAGGCTGTCAATTCACCCTAATGTTTTGAGGGAATGTCAATGGCTCCAGCACATATGACCCCATATTCTCCCTTATCCCCCACACACACACACATACATACAGACATGGTGTGAGCTGAACGATGGGGCCCCATCCCTCAGTGGTGTAAAAGGGAGGCCCACAGCACTCGTCTCAGGCCAAAGAACGTGGATACCGTTTGGTTTTCTCTAATTAGGATGAATATCATATTACCTCTTTTTTTTTTCTTGGGGAAGGTGTGTGGGGGAAAACGACTGGGGCGTTGCCCCTCTGCTCAGTGGTAGTGTAGCATGATGTCACATCCTGGTCTGGGAGCCATTAAGCCCTGTGAGGAGGTGTCACGGAATGTTTTGACACCCCTTTTGTTTGAGGTGTCATTTTGACACGCCAAACCTGACAGAACTGAGGATCTGCATTATTGCCCCAATTTGCTTTTGCTATGTGGCCATTCACCAGGCATTGTACTGTCTTATCAGCATCAAGCATTGACTTCATCCACCCCAAATTATAGAACAGTACAAAAAAAATACAGATGTGGACCAATAAGTGTCATGCTGCAATGTAAATTGTTGTTATTTTCTGATTAAAGAACAAGAATGGCCAGTTTTGATGTGAATGACTAATGCTTTGCATGGCAAATTCGCTGTTTCTTACCTGAGAACTATTAATGACTGTCTCTGCCATTTGATTTGTTTTCTTATTTTGACACGCATGTGTGACCTCCATGTTTTTTGGTCTGGATATAAAAGAGACAACGACAGCAACATGTTTCTGGATGTTTCAATAATCCATTTCTCTTTTTGAGGCAAGGGGTGCGTGAGAAGGAAGATAAAATGAGGGGAGTAGGAAAGAAACATTACGTTTTTTGTTACTCCAGGGAACTCACATGTCTTGGTTGTGACTCGCACACATTTTCGGTGTCCTGTATTTGGTGACTTTTTTTTATTGGATGTCTTGTTCACTTACTGCTGTAGATGGTTGACTCAGAGCAGAGTGGAGGCAGGATTTCCTTGACATGGTTGAACACAAGGAGGGGTGGCAATGCAGATCTCTTCAAAAGTCCAGTGCTGTATTAGAACCAGCTGTTGACCCTCTCCCACCACTAGTTGGATACCTGGAACTAAAACATTACATACATATAAATGTACAACATAAAACATAATACACAAGCTGTCAGTACAGCTTTGAGAAGTAAAACGTTGAATGTTTTGATTTGTCTGCGACACATGAAGTTTTATTTGAAGACATTCTCATGATTAATAACCAACTCCATCATCTTCGTTTTATGCTGTTTTGGTTTTTGCATTGTTATTCCATCTTTTCAGATTTGTAATGCCATTTCGACTCTATTTTTAAGAACACATCCAGGAGGGTAGTAATGTCAAATACCAGAACTAATCTAGCAATATTTGTACTTTACATACTGGAACCATGTGAAATCATATGTATGAAAACAAGACCCATTCTAAGCCGACACAGTAAACCTTGACATCACCAGCATAAGCTGTATGTGGTTTCCATACAGCCATAATGTTTCATGTGAAAGCAGTGTAACATGATATACCAAAAAATGTAGTCTGCTTTACAGCATGTGGAGTGGGACTGGAATTGTACTGTTCTCATCACTGACTGAATGTATGGTTTTCCACATATAGGATTTGATGACGGTTTCTCCAGCTCTGTTGACTCACCATAATTGCTTCAGCATTTGGAATTGTTGTGCCGTGCACATTCCTGTACCAATTGCTTGTTTTTGGATGCTGGGAAGCTTCTGGCTGGAGTTTAGAAACCAGTAGCTTTTTTGTTGGGGGGGAAGGCACTTCACCAACACAACCAACAGCTGTCCTGCAGCCTTGCACAATTAGCTGTTTTGCTCATGCGTGCACATGCTTGCTTTTGTGTAATTATTTAGCAGTTGCAGTACCATGAACACAAAATTGAGCCTTATCATTCCACTGTTTACGGACCGCACGATTCAGTGCTTTCAGTGCCACATGATGGAAAATTGTACAATGACATGCACCATGTGCAAATCCATGTATCCAAGAACATATTTACACAAAAGCTGGCCATGCAAATTAGTGGAGGAATGTCTCACCAACACACCCTGACACTGGATATGAACTAATACAAAATGGAGTCCTCAGCTCACAACAGAAAGAACACAAATGGGAGTTCTCAACAGGTCGTGTTTACATTCCAATGGCTTGTGTCGCATTTTCCATGAGGTTCACCCGAGGATAATTAGGGGATGCAATGGGTTACAGATGTCGGTCACGCTTGGTGATGGTGGAGGAGGTGGTCCTGGGCCTCTAGATGTCCCATGTCAGTGGAGCCCTGTCAAATCACAACAGGCTTGGCTGGAGGCTTAACAAGATGGGCAGTGACTTGGACCCCACCCTCAACCAGGCAACTGAGCCCCAGCCCTCCATAGTCACTCAACGACCGGAAGAAAGAACCCCCCCTGGCAACATCCTCTGAGTGGACTACCATCCCTGCTGACACTGAGGACCATCCCTACTTTCCACTCTCTCTGGTTACTATCAAGATGACAATAAGAGAATATCAATTCTCCAGGAGGGGAATTAGGGAGAAATGTTTCATTTTGCATGAAGTTCTGTCATGAGCTCCACCCAGGATCCCAGAAGACCCTCCTCGGGGCTGAAGGAACCTCAGCTCCCTGTAATAAACTTCCCTTTCTTCACTTCCATTGGGCTTTTGTATTATCCTGAATGTTTTCCTCTCAGCAATGATACATGTGCATACATATACATCCAGTGGTCGACACAATGTAACATTTCAAATACAGTACACTCCATTTTATAATGTAGGATAAACCACTAACTCTCTGTGATTGGGGCAGACCTGTGTTGGTCCCTGTGTGGTCTTGAAAAAGTGAAAACAAACAAACGTGGATAAAGATTTATTTTGGTAACCTTGGGAATGAGGTTAACTAAACATTGAGAAGATACATGTTTCCTCTGTCACAACCTCACTTGTTCCAGAGGATTCGCCAACATCGTCAGTGTTTCCAGCAACAGCGAGGAGAGATCAACTGTACCCAGCTTACTCCAATCCGTCCCTGCTTCCCCCTCTGCGGGTGGCGGTGCCACTGTTTTCACTGTCTCTTGCTACAAGCCCTGACCCCATTCCTCTGCCCTCCACCCCCGGAGGTTCTCACACCAGCCCAATGGAAACAATGTCCAGCTCTTTAATAACCTTTGGCCAGAGACAGGAGCAGGATTCCCCAGACGCCCAGGCAGCCTAAACCCTGGTCCACCGGCTCGCCAGGTCAGTCGGGCTGTTTTTCCGGCACGTTCTCCATGGCGGATCAACACAGATTCCCCCTAACATGATCCAGATGCCAGGGTTCCCCCATGAGGACACAGATCTCTCAGCCGCCATGGAATATTATCCATCTCTCCAAGGCAGGAGATGATGGGAACCCTGACATGGGATTGAATTGTGGGTAGCTGGGACTCAGGAGGGTTTCTTAATGGTTCCCCATCTCCTCCCCTATCCCTCCTTCTTTTCCTTGAGTATTCATTACAATTGTACACAGGCCCTCTTATGTAATGTGTTACACCATCTTCCGGTGACCTCTGACACCTCTCTCTCCCAACAATTTGGTGGGAGTCGGGGTGTCAGTTTCCCCACTGTTGTCCCCGGTTCCCCTCTGCTATCCTGTTTGCTGAGTGTACACACACACAACACTGCTTGGGGAGTAAGTAACCTAAGCATGTTTTCACAACCTGCTAAATCATTTGTGTCAATCAGGTTTTTTGTTGAATGTGGTAGGCACGCACTGACTAATCTGTGGCCAATGACAGCACACTCTCTACATCAGCTCCTAATGAGTAAATGTTAGTGGTTAGTAGAAGAAAGGAGGTTAAGATGGAGCTAGGCCCCAGTCCAAACCAGAAGACCCACACACACCTCCCTGCCGAGTGGCTAAATCACATCAGGGATGCACAGCAGTCAGACTAAATGTATTGCTGTTGAACTGAATCTGATCTCCTGCTCCCTTGCTTCCCTGCTCCATGTCTTTCAGACCCCCTGTTGTCAGGTGGAAATTCAGGACCAGCATTCATCCATCACATCGGTCCTGCGGGGTAAGAAAAGGAAGAATAATGTGACATTAAATGTGGACCACAAAAGTGAAACAGACTTTCTCATCTCCAGAGACTGGGTGGAGGGACTGGCAACAGGCCACACAGTTGCATGCACTGTGTTCTGAATAGCTTTAAGAGTGTTTTAAATGTAAACGCTTTTTTCCCTTTGCTTCAAAACTTTGCTGTGCCCCCTTCTATGACAGCTTTGTGATTATGTAGTGTGGCATCATTGCTCATTGCCATACCACATGATGTCACATGTGGATACGCTCAACATTTTCCTCTCTTCCTGGCCTTCAAGGCTTCCCTCTGGCTTGAGGGTATCCTACCCTCTTTGTCCTTGTGTGGGGTGTAGGAATCCCAAAATGGGTTTGACTTCCCACAACAGTGTGCAAAGCATCAAGGCAAACAATTCACTAGAGAGGCTGTCTCCCCCCCCAGAATAGATGGAAAGGTTAAAGAGCATGACTGCTCTGCAGGCTGCTGACAGATACATCCCTGTCCCAAGTCTACACTGAGAGCTCTCTTCCTTTTCTTAAATATTCCCCACTTTCATATTAACCTTGAGGGATGAACCAGTGCCTTACATACCTTTACATTACTTTTACATATGGATGAAGGTATGGGGGAGGCCAGGGTAAAATGTCTCACTTTTTGTTTGTGTAGATTTTTTCTGTATTTTAATATCCATTAAGAACTATTTAACTACTACCTTTAGGTTTAAGTTGCACAAAAAAAGTCTTAACTATTTGGTCATTACTGATTAAATTGATGTCGACAAGTGTGACAACATGCGGTATCCCTTAACAAGAGAAGTTATCACACATGATGGGACAAGTTGTCATGTAATGTTGGCCAGTACTCTACATGGACAGTCTGAAAAACCGAAGTGCTAGGCCTATTTAGAGAATGGCATAGTTCCCTGTCAAAAAGCCATCTTGAACTCAATGCCAGCCCAGTACCACCCTGGGCCCAGTCCAGTATCACCCTGGTTCTAATTCACTACCAACCTGGTTCTAGCCCAGTCTCACCCTGGTTGCAACCCAGCATCAACATGCCCCTCACAGCTGGTGTCAACTATTCTGTTGGCCTAGCCTACATCTTACCACACCATGGAAGTTCTTCCGACAGACCTGTTTCAAGCCAAGAAGCTTATGAGGTTCACAAATGAAAAGAGGTGATTAATCGTGTAGGTTGAGAGAAGGAGTGAAGGAGAGAGTGAGCAAGAGAGCAGGAGGGGGACCTTGCTCAAATACACACATAAAATGTTCTTGATCTTATCTGGCAGCATGGGTGATTGATCCAGGGCCAGCTGGCCTCTCTGTGTGATATTCTTACCCCGGCAGACTAGCCTACTCAGAGACAGCAGAGAGAGAGAGAAAGAGAGAGCGAGAGAGAGAGACACTAAAACAAGAGCAAGAGAAAGAGATACTTCTGGCAATGGTAGGGGGTTACTCAGTTTTTGTCCCAGTTCCTTCCTACAGCCAAGATTTGAATAAGAAGAGCTTCTGGTGACAGAGAGAGTTATAGCCAAAAGGACTAAGGATAGGAAGACCATTAGAGGCTTGAACTGTAGACAGCATGTTCAGGATAGAAAGAGAACAAGATGGTGTGATTTGGAAGGAGAATGGAGGACGGTACCTTTGGTGCAGTATTTGGGTGTGTCTCTCCCTGACTCTGGGAAAATTGGTCCGACCACCTCATCTACCTTTTTCCCCTCTTAATTCCTTCCAGACGGGCCAAATGTTGAAGCTGGAAGGCCTTCAAGGGCCTCTCTAGTTTGGGTGTGTGTGAATGTGCTCTGAGGAAACTGTGAGATGGCTTAGAGGGGAACATCGAGTGAGGAGAGGGAGGGGGGCAATGTGATATGCCACCCCAGTCTCCACAGAGCACCTTTGGGATTTGAAAAAAAAAAAAATCCCCTTCTTCGTCCTTGAGGTCTGTCAGCTTGCAGCACACGCTGTCCGCCACCTCCCCTGCCCTCAGCTCCTCTGGCCACATTGCTCCTGAGTGACGCTCTGACTCTTTATTCAAAGTTGCTCAACTGAGGCCCACCCCCGAGCCCGCCTGTCTGTCTGCCTGTCTGCCCGCCTGCCTGCCTGCCTGCCTGCCTGCCTGCCTGCCTGCCCGCCCGCCTGCCTGCCTGCCTGCCTGCCTGCCTGCCTGCCTGCCTCCCTGCCTGCCTGCCCGCCTCCCTGCCTGCCTGCCTGCCCGCCTGCCCGCCGGCCTGCCCGCCCGCCCGCCTGCCCGCCTGCCTGCCTGCCTGCCTGCCTGCCTGCCTGCCCTCTCTCAGTGCCAGTGGTATTTCCTCTCTGAGCTCCTTCATTATAAACCAGAGGGGACACGGCAGCCGCTGCCAGCACTCAGCAGTCAAAACAGCCTCCTGCTCTAGCTATCGTGAACCACGGCCGTCTGCTCTTGGCTTACCACCACTGTTCAGTCCCTGACTCGGTGGGAACTGACTGTTTGGCTTGGTGGACCTTCATTGGACCTTATCTGCCCTGGCTGAGAGCACATCCTACTTAAAGTCGTCCTAATGTGCCACCGATTGTTTCTTCAGCGTGTGTTGAGTGTCTTTACGTGGCTCGTACCTTCTAATAACTGTTGAGTGTCGCCATGCCTATTAAAACAATGTGCTTGTGTGAGTGTGGATGATAGTAATTATCGCCTCAGCGGGAGAACTCGCAGTGACGCAGGGATTACTCCCACAGAGCCTGACAGACACATCACTCATCGCTCAAATGATGTCTGGATCGAGATCTGAGATCTCTCCTCAGGGAGTCATATTTTTGGTAGTCAATACGTGCATCACTTGTTGCTAGGGCGCTGTGCAGACTCAATGCTGAGTGAACTGTGCGAATAGCCCACAGACACGACGACTCCCTGCAACATGAATGGGATGCAATGAGCTTAGATTAGCATTGGTGACACGAAGGCTTCTGTCTTTAGCTTTCCCTGTCTTTTTTTGTCCTATTAAACTCCACAATTCTCTCACATAATGTCTGTCTGTCTCTTCTCTCTCTCTCACTCTCTCTCACTCTCTCTTTCTCACAGCCACACACACCCTCTTTCTCCCTCATTCTTTCTCATTCTCATGTGGAAAACCATGTCTGCTGTAGTGCTTGGCATTCCTGTGGTTTGACTGGCTCTTCCTGCCCCGAACGAGAACCACGGCTGCAGTAAAGAACATTCCTAAAGTCTTGTAGATTTTTTTTTTCTTTCTTATTTTATTAGTTCAATTTGTCTTTTTTTTTACCAGGTAAAAACTGTTCGTCTGGAGCATCTGAAGTAGTAGTATAGTAATGATGTTTTGTAAATAGTGTGACACATACATGTATTTATGTCTAATTGGAGATTCAAGCCTCCCTGCTCTGTAAATGTAACCGTCCAAAAACTTGTACTAAAGCACAAACACACAAACACATGCATGTCTTTATGCACACATGCACATACACACAGAGTTCATTGCACAATCGGTCATTCAATATAACTTTTTACAGTAACATGCCATACCACACAGACCGACAGTTAAAAAAAGTTGCCTCACTGTCTGATTCAGACCTAAAGGCTGGGATTCTTCACAACAAAGTCCTTTTCCGCATTAAGGAGCCAGAATGTGGTAATTGCTGTCTTTTTCCGTTTTGCATTTGTCAGGCACCTGCCTGTAAATCCTGCTTTGTTCCCTGACTTACAGGTTGTCTTTTTCCATTACAAACATAAACACACTCTGCCATCCATTTATACAGCTGGAGCTCTTTAGAGAGGGCACAACAGCTGTGCATAACCCCCGGATTTAGTTTGGAGACAGTCATTGCATCGTGCCATTCACTGCTGCTATATTTAGAAGACCCCAGGCTTCTTGAATCAACAACAAACCATCATCGACAATGAACAGTGAAACATTAATAAATTTAAGCCAGCTGAAAAAATGTTTAATCTAACATTTTTATTTCGCCTCTCTCTGTGACCACCAGCTGTGCTTCAGTACAGTGGTTAATTACGTAAACACTGTGTCCACCTCACCAGAGCAGACAGAACTACAGATATGTAAACTCCTGCTAGCATTGCAGCATAATCACTGAGATTTAGACTGTCACTCTTTATAAACACTCCTCCAAGCAATGATGCAATCCAAGCAAAATTATATTAACCTCAAAGTACAAACATACTTACATATTTTAAAGTTGTCAAAAAATGATGTGAACATACAAAATCAGCATATTTGAAATACATTTTCATTTGAGTAAAAAACTGATGTAATGAAAACATGAAGCTTACATTTATTACATTTCAATTTGATTTAAGTATACTCTTTTTCCATTTAGGAACAATGACAACCTGTGTGAGGAGGAAGGCCAAATCGTCACATGGTTTCTTGCTACGCTACAACTCATTTAGCACACACATCTTCTCTCATGAGCAGACACACACACACACACACACACAAACAGGATGAACCAAAGTTCTTTAATCAAGCATTTAGTGCAATACTGTAATAATGTTACGGTAAATAGTATAAGCTGTGACGGTAATCAAACCTTTTTTTCATTGATTCAAGAAAAACAAGACAGGAAAAAAATAGTAAAGGCCCATTTCCAGTAAAATCCCAACACACCGCCAGTAAAAGCCCCTCCTACCTGCGTCTGTTATTGTAGCCTTGTGTATGGGTCAGGTCTCACGGACAGCAGGTTCAAACTCTCATGGCATCCTATCATGCCTCTTGTAACACGAATATGTAACTTTTCACATTTCATTTTCTGCGTGAACTGGCTTAGCAGGGGTCTTGGGTGGCCTGTAGTGCAAATGGTAAGGACTGCAGAGGTGTGTGTGTGCGCGTGTGTGTGTGCTTGTCAGTTAAGGGAGGTGGGTTGCAGTCCAAAGACCAGAAGGCCTCTTATGATTCAGACTGTGGTTCTCTGAAGCCTGTATTCACCCTCAGCCCTGAGTTTGGTTTGGCCCAACAGCGCTTCATCACCCTCCCGCCACAACATGCCTCTCCAGCAAACAGTCTCCGGGCCCAAGGCCGGCCTTCCCCAGGCAGCGCTGTGCGTGCTGAGCCTACCTGCGGCGTGTTGTGTACTTCGCTAGGGGCTCATACTGTCTGTCTGCTCCTTACGTAAGCTTTTCATAATCCCAAGGTTTTTTCAATTAGGCTACACCAGGTTACGGAACTTACTGCAGCTGTATAGTCTCCAGAAAGGGGTCTATGCTAAACTCAGTGAACTGCCGAGTCCAGCTCACATTGCGACTGAATACGCTTCATCCAACCCATGGCAGCAAACGGTGTCTTTGACCAGAGTCTTTGAACAACCCTGAACCACTTCCATTTACCGTACATTTCTGTGGGTGAACAATACATAATAAGCAACAGGGCTGAGACAGCAATGATATGTTTCAAATAGGATTTCCCATTCTGCGTTGGAGAGAATAGGAACAACAAGCCATGGGCTCTTCTGTTGCTGGAACCTTGGTTGCTCTGGACAGACCTCTTTTCAAGGTTATTTCACAAATTCTAGAATGTCTCCTCCTCCGCCCAAAACACAGCTTTGTGTTGGAGCACAAGTTAAACACTTACTTTAATGCAAGTCACAGTTAATCCTGTGAGTAAATAGTGCCCTGCAAACAGCATCCATCACATTTCCTTCAGTTCTCATACACACCAAGCCCTCTCATGCTGTCTTCATTAGAGATCTCTGATCAGAGATGACGGAGGACCACAAGAACGCTACCACTCTGTGGGACTCTCTCTGCTCCCACATGATGCCTCGGATGTTGGCTGGATTTCTGTAGGGAGATGAACAGCACCAGGATGCAGCCCCACTCCTGACTGAGTCACGGATCCTTGCCAGCATATCAATGAACTACATATCAGTTTCCTCATCCTTCCCCTCCTTGGTTACCGCCACCAAAGTAGTGGGAGATACGGTAACTACAGACCTCTGACAAACACTGAGTCAGTGTAGAAGTTCTGAACCAGTTGGGATCAGAGGGGAGTTTTGGAGAGCTGGATTAAAGCTGCATTCCAACATCAGGGAGGAGACATCTAAACAAACCCAAATAGCAAAGTGTGCAAGAGCTCCCAATCTGATTGCCATTAAGGTCAAGTCAATCTTGGGTCAAGCAATTCTGAGTTATGTTCCTTCAGCTTTTCATTTTTCGAACACGCCCCAGAAAATTTGCAGTTATCCATTTCCCTTCAAGAAGGCTGGAGAATGTCCTATAAATCAGGGCCAAGCCAGCTCTTTCCATGGCTTAGTGTATACGAGAGCTCCATGGCAAACGCAGAGGAGGCGAGCCTACTAGACTGGGGAGTGAGGGACGACTCCAAAGGCTTCCCAGCCACTGCCACGGTGATCCTGACGTCATATCGCATGTTTCTGCAGAGACACGAAACAAGCAGGACCACCCCAGAGTTTTGGTGGGGTTCCCCCACAGGAATAGAACATTCATTTCAAGCTTCATAATTCACTTTTTTTTTATTTTATAAAAGCCATGCAGAACTTTCCTTTACTTGCCTCACAAACGCACACCTGGCCTTCATCTGCCTTTGAAAGGCCACCTAAGAATGAGAGTTTAGTAGATCCAAAATATTCAAAAAAATAATTCAATCTCCCATGTACCCATGCAAAGTTTTACATATACCGGTAATTGTTTTACATACTATCTAGAATGTATACAGTAAGCACATTTAGCAGACGCTCTTATCCAGAGCGACTTACAGTAAGTACAGGGACAATCCCTCCCTGAGGCAGGTAGGGTGAAGTGCCTTGCCCAAGGACACAACCTCATTTTGACATGATAGGGAATCGAACCGGCGATCTTCTGATTACGAGCCAGGTTCCCTAACCGCTCAGCCATCTGACTCCCTGTACCAAACAGTGTACACACTGTACACATAGCAGGGTTTCTGTATGTTCTCTTCACACATACAAAAGAACATTATAGGAAAGCAAAGGGATGAAGCGAATATTGCAAACCACTTGTGCCAGTGACAATCCGGTATTCACTGTTCCATGTTTTAACAAGGTGGTCGGACCCAGCTGATGAAACACAGGTTTACTGGAAGTGCCGGCCTGGGAATTTGGGATGGAGGAAAGGACTGGAATATTTTCACTGAAAATGGGAAAGACAGAATGTGTTTGACCCATTGTGGTATAGGGGTCAGTGCCCAGGTAAACAAAGAGATATGTATAGACCAGAAGGTCAGTTAGGGATATCATCGTCTCTATACATAGGGCAGGGGAAGACAGGACATGGTTCACCTGCTAGTACGACAAGCAGCAAGTATGGCTGGGCAGGTGTGGAAACACAAAACAGTGTGTGTGTGTGTGTGTGTTTGTGTAAGTGGTGGAACATCTGGACTGCAGACTGAAGCCCCTGTCTGTCATTCCTGCATCCTGTGACAGGGCTACACGAAAGGACAAGCAGATGTTCTGGAATGAGTGGACATCTCCCGGACATTCTGTCTCCCCACGCAACTACAGAGGCAGATTACGTGCTGACTGGCCATCCTAAATCAGTGGCTCTCAATAACATCTCACATATTTATCTTTCAAATTATACGTGTGTGAATTGATTTGGCTGGATAAAAATAGCAACTTTGAGATGTTGTACAAAGTGAAGTATCTACTGATGAAGACCTCATATGAGAAAATGCTATGCTGCATGTGCATCAATGAGGAGAACTATGTTAAACGAAGAGAAACAGGACGAAATCGTCAGCTGTCATTTAATACTTGGTCTCCATTATTCCCAGACGATGCCTCAGAACAGCAGTTTACCACAGCAATAGGACAAAGAGCCCTTCTCCAAAAACCTTAAGGCAAGGAGAAGGTGGAGGAAAAACAGAGTGGGGAGGGCAAAATGAAGGCTGGCCAAGCGTGTGAGGAATGTACCAGACTTCAACAACATCCTGAGGGAACAGAGACGGAACGCAGCGGCGCAGCTCTGTCCAGGAGCCCTGACTATTTTTAGACTCCCATCTCACCTCATTAAAAGAAGGATTGGTTTTGTAACCCCAGCAGGTCCTGGGGACAGGGAGACCACATCAACTCAGAGTCCTTTCTGTTTCGGTGCTCTTTCTCTCCACCCGCATCACGGAATGTTATGTAATGTAGGCATTGGTATTTTAACAGGCTTTTGCACTGGTTAAGATGGGCTTTTTCCAATTAGTCATATTCAAGAGCAGGAATTCTCTGTGATTTGTCTTTTTTGAGTTACCATGCTAGCAACTGCAGACTCCTCAAAGGTTACTCTATACTTTATGCGATGATGGTTCTCATCAGGAATATCCTTTGGCAAATAAATTTTCAAGTGACAAAGAAAAATGCAAAAACTAATATAAATAAATGAGCTTCAGAACATAAAAAAGCTTTTTGTATCTCATCACAGTTTTATTTGCAAGTTTTCAGTCTCTTCACCCAGTCCAGAGGGCCTCATGTAAAAAAAGAGCCAATATTGTGCATATGCCGATCTTTTACTTCTTTGATCCACCCATCTCATACAAACTATACATTTGGGTCCTTATTTTTATGAGCATGTTCTCATTAAAATTAGGTGGGGTCAGACAGCCCTTGGTTATTGATGCAGACAAAGTTCTTCTGGGCCAATAACGGAGAACCGAACAGAACCCAGAACATCGGACTGAACAGGGAAAGAAACGAGAATTCTTGGTTGAACGGGGCCTAACGTGTCTGACAGAGATGAAGTAAGCGGCTGTTGTCAGTCTTGAGTGCTCTGCAATGGTGGTGCGATATGGGAACAGGTGCTTGCATAGGCACAGTCATTGACAACATTCCCACAGGAGGGATCAGGCGAGTGAAGGGGGAATCCGGTGTGAGTCTTGTTTTCATTAGGCTCAGAAACAGCGGTAAAGCCTCCATGCCAGGGCCTCACTTTGATGTCAGAGGATATGAGGTGGGCATGAGGGAACAACCCTAATGCTACACCAAGGGACTGGAGACAGAAGGGGGTTTACAGGGCAACTGTCCCGCGGGAAAGACTGGAAAATAAATAGGTGGATATAGTGTAAGATTAAAGTGTTGAACTAACGTCTGGAGGAGGAGAGCAAGGTTCCCAAGTGTGAGAAAAAGGCGATTGTATCACCTCAGCAGAAACTGAATCCTTGCTTGCAGGAATTCTTTTTTCACATCCCGCATACAGTATTTTTTTGATTGACTGTTAGCTGCTTTGTACATCTCAGTCTCAGTTGCAAAAACATTGACATAAATGTGCTGTGAAGGTTCAAAGGGTTTGTCTGGGGTCTGGGAGACCAGGCTTGATCCATGCTGTAGAAGGGGGTTTTCTCTCCTGGATAGCCAAGGTGTTTGTGGGAGGCCTGATGGGGTTCAGAGGTGAGAAACCAGGGCCTCACTGTAACATTGGCCTTGTTGTTGTCTGGCTCCACCATGATTCGTGGAGGACTGACCTCCCACTGAGTCCAACTGTAATGTCATCCATGTTGCTAACTTACTGAGGCACGATTGTGTCCAATCAAAGTCAGAACATGAAAGATAGACAATGTTACCGCTGATTGAAAGGGGCCCTGTGTCCCCGGCCCCTCCATATGATGCACTAAACATTGTCTACTGTAATTACACGGCTTGGTAGCGTAAATACTGGAGCCGAAGTTCATGGTGCAGCAACAAAAATCCTTGATCAGTTCAAGGTAACAGGCGTGAAGGAAACTGATGGTCGAGGCCCACCTTCACTTTCTGACATCTCAGCAGGAAAGTTACCCGGTGTAATCAGTTTGCTCCGATCGCACCACAGCCTCAGCTCAGCTCCACACTCCCTGGCTAATCCTTCTCTAATAACACTGGTCAGCGCACTAACAGGTGAGGTCATCGGGCAGGAAATGCGAGTCAGCTGAGATAAAAGAGTGCGCTTTGTGGTGGGAAAGGAAGGTTGGCTATGTGGGGCCATGACCCCTTCTCCATCTCTCCCCTCGACAGGAGCTCAAGCAGGAAACGACCAATAAGCCAACCTCCCGGCCCTTCCACAACATCTGTGAAACAAGACCTGGTACTCCATGTATGCTGGATCTCAAAGGATGTTGATATCTGACTTCGATTGATTGATTTTTTTCACAACAGAGCTTGCAGTGTCAGTGTAAAAAATCTCAGGTCTTTGAAGGGCTCTCTTAGCCAGTGATCTGCAAGGCAGTTGTAAAAGGGTTGACTTTGTGATGAATGGTCTTGTTCCAGACCCTGAGTGGCTTGGTTGCAGTTAGTACATGTGTGGCTCTGTCTAATGGCTGGAGTGAGTCATCAGAGGACTGTGGTGGCCAAAAGCATCAGGTTGAGAGCAAAGCCAGTGAAACACCTTTTATTCATATGCACCGTTAATCATAAAACAGGATGCAATTACGTCTGCACATTATGTAACAACTCTTTGAAGCAGAACACCTGTTTTTTTCTAGTGTTCATAACATAGTTGACAGTATAAAGTGTTTTGTGAAAGAACAAACAAACTAACAACACATTTTGGCCAACAGTTGAGTGCAAACAATACATTGCAATAATCCAATATTCAGACAATAAAGGTTATCAACACACTTCAAACATTAAAGACACAAGTCTCTGCCTTTCTCTGTCATCAGGCTTTGTTGTGATGCAGGCCCCCCTGTGGTCATATATAGTACTACAACAACAAGTAGTAGCATCAACAGTAGCATCAAAAAGGACACAGAAAAGAAAAACATGGACACTGCAATCAAAGCAGAGTCACACATAAAACAGAGTTGACCTTTTTCAGAACAATAAATAACTGCTAGACTTTTGTTTTGTCATGTGCAGGTATGTTGGGTGTGGTTATGGGTGTCGATATAGCTCAGTGATAGTCCAGTCAAGCAGAATGGTACAGCATTTGACTGCAGACAAAGAAGTCAGAGATTCAAATCTCCCCTGTACTTTACGCCACTTGGATAAGTGTCCGCTGAACGAATGTGCTAATCTTGGAACATGGCACAATATTATTGCATCACACAGTATTTACTGAATACAGCGACATTGACCCAACGACTGTGCTTGTTTGCCTCTGCATGGCATCAGTCCACTGGATTAAGAGGTGAACTGAATAAGGCGCCTTAATGCTCTCCACACTTTCTCAGTTTTGAGAATTTACGGCACTCCTTAGTTACGGTTGTGTTTTGAACTTATGTACATGTTTCAACTGTAAGCCCAGTCCTGACGTTGCCAAGGCACGATTTCCTCCAGCCAACTCTGAGGATCAGGCGGCACTCTGCCCGCCGTCACATTCTGACACTTCTAGGTCCCAACCAGGACACTTCTAAGTCCCAACCAAGAGAGAACTGCAAGAAAATATAAAAGGAATACAAAAACACGAAGAGAGAGACAGAGTGAGGGGTGGAAGAGCTGGATCATTATCAGCAACTTGTTCATTATCTTGCCAAATATGAACCCTTGTATGATTGTGCTCTCTTTGGCGTTTGGGCAAACAGAACGTCTTGACTTTGTAGGTGGACACACAGAAACTTCATGGCACTGGTATTCCCCAGGAAATAGCTGCTAGCGAGGCAAGAGCTGGAAGAAAAAGAACAGGAACAACATTGACATTTTCCCCATGTGTGTTTTCTATTTAACACCTGACAGTGAAGAGTGTACAGGCAGTTCTTAACTTTCAATGATCCTGTTTTGACGTAACAGATCCCACAGCTCTCCCAACCCATCTCTGAAGTGGATTGTATTAATACTCAGCTTTGAAATCATGAAAGATTACCACTCTATCTTTACCCCAAGCTCTGTCTTGATTAGCATTTCTAACTTTCTTAGCAAAAGGCTAGCTGTTGCATAATTTTTCTGAAGGACTGCATTCTTTTGCTGATGTTCCAGGTCTGTCCATCATACAGATAACACATGAAGTATGAATCCTTAGGATACAAATGGTATACTTTAATTGAGGGTTTTGGTATCACTCAAATATCCCTGTAGGCCTAGGTCACTTTGGATTAAAGTATCAGCTAAATGAATACATTATTACTATGGAGCATGTTAAAACAGTATCTAGTCCTAGTGTCTTGTGTGTAGAAGAGAGTGTGAGAAAAAAAGAAACACCATTATAGTTGCAGCCAATATTCAACATCTGCAGACAGTCCTACCCCCTAAGGTACCATTATGATCCCGACAGTTATTCCCTGTTGTGTCTGTACTCGTCACCTGTAATCACCTGGAGACAACGGTATGATTAAAACGCGTCTGGGTACATTGTGTGATGTTTGTATCATGAGAAAAAATTACATTGTGTACTTAGTTTCATAACAGTTGAGTTCGTCGTGAACTTAACCTATAAACTAAACAGAAATGTTTATGGTTTATTTGGCAAAAGTATGCCCTGACTTTGTGTGTATTCTGTGGAGCCACAAAGTTCTCAGACGATGTTGTCAGTTCACGCTGTTCAGGGCATGCAAATACCCCACCAAATACCCCATTTAGAACTTGTTTCTAAATGAGAAATTTGACACAGTGGCTTGATTAAGGGGAATGTCTGTAGAAACAGCTCGCCTCTGACTCTGTGGAATTAGGAAAGCCATCTGGAATTTGAATATTTTCACCCTTGTGAGTCGCGTGGCATTGCCATGCGTCCTCGGCTACACCCCACTCGCGGAGTATTTAAACCAGAGGTCTTCCCTCCATGCCTCAGTCTAGCCCTCGAGCTGCAGCTGTGCATAAACTGAACGACGCTAACCGCAAGAAAAGGGAACTGCAGTCTCGCTGACTGAACAAAAACAAAGGTGTGGAGTGCGCACGCTGTTGAATTCAAGCATCATGTCTGGGGAAATTACTGCTAGAATTGGTCTTCTTCTGCTTATAGTTTCCACGGTAAGTCTTTTAGATCCGTTTTTTATATCAATTTTTTTTATTCCAATAACAATGATGTAATGTCAATGTAATTTAATAATTTTAACTTGATTTGCACAAAAATAAGATTGCCTTTGTTTTAATGTCTAGTTGTCAAGGAAATCCTCATTATTTTGCAGATGGACTCTTAGGTTATTGTAGCCCATGTTAGGAATAGGGAACGCAGTGTGCACTATTCTGATCTTAAAAACATTCCTAAGGAGGTGTGGTCTTGTGAGTACAGCCACAGCACCTCGTGATAGAACAGTAGTAGAAGCAGGGTATCCCTAAATTTCTGCCTTGAGTAAGGAGTCCTCGCATATCATAATGAGTTTATATTGTTTATACCAGTTAAACTAATGTTACTCCCACGTTACCCATCTTCATGTTGAGATTTAATTAAAATGTATTTAAATACATGTGCAGATACATGTATGAAAAGGAATGTATGAATTTAATCAGGACTAACAAAGGTCTGAAAGATATGTTATCATTCAGTGTTTTCATATCCAATATCTTGATGCTGAGAAGTGGACAGTATTTATTACCTCACAATATGAATAGTTATCTCATAAATCCACGTGGGTTAATTCCCTGAAATCCAGTGCAGTGTCTCCGTCTTGTGGCAGTAAAGAGCTATTACTAGTGGTGAAAAATCTAACTTGGAACATGGAATCTACATGCAATAATTCCCTTGTTTGTTTCATGTCTACAGACAATGGCACAGAACTGCTTCCAGCCCTGTGACTGCCCCTTGGACCCCCCTCCATGCCCGTTTGGCACCAGCCTGGTTCTGGATGGTTGTGGCTGTTGTAAGGTGTGTGCCAGGCAGGCGGACGAACCCTGCTCCCTCCTGGAGCCCTGCGACCACCACAAGGAGCTCTACTGTGACTACTCTGTGCTGAGTGATACAGATACTGGAATCTGCATGGGTGAGTTAGTTAACAAGCTGTTCAGTTTGCGGGAACATGACACTATGTTTAACTTCACAGTCTTGTAATTTCCCAATTCTAATTCTCCAACAATTTCTATCGAAATGAGAAATGAACGTATCTACTCACATTGTACACGTGCTGAACATTGAGGGATTAAGAGTGAATTTGACAAAAAGCTTTGGAACTAAAGACTGTGTCCTGTGTGTTTAGCCCAGGAGGGCCAGACATGTGACCTGGGAGGGGTGATCTATCGCAGCGGAGAAACCTTCCAGCCCAGCTGCAAGCACCACTGTGTCTGCATGAACGGCGAGATTGGCTGTGTGCCAACCTGTGCCAGTGACGTGCGCCTGCCCTCTCCCGACTGCCCGTACCCTCGTCGCATCCAGATCCCTGGCAAGTGCTGCGAGGAATGGGTGTGTGACCAGACCCCCCAGAACCACCACTTCCAGTCAGCCATGGCAGGTGAGCCTGCCTCTCTCTCTCTCTCTCTCTCTCTCTTTCTCTCTCTCTCTCTCTCTACTCTTTATCCCCCTCTCTCTGTCTTTCCCTGTCTTTTACTATCTCTATCTATCTCTCTCTCTCAAAACTAAATCTAATAATTTCCTTCCTGACAAATATTCCTAATTTTATAGTCTTCTCTATGCCTTCCCTCCACCAAATCTCTAACTCCCTCCCTTATCTCTCCATCCCTCCTATTTTTCACCACTGAACCCGTCTCTCCTCCACTATCAGGACCTGAGATTCACCCCTTGGTCTCCTCTTCCCCTCTATCAGTCTACAGGGAGGTGTCAGCCCATGGGCCGGTGCCAGAGAGCCCCAGGGAAAACTGCATTGTTCAAACCACTGAGTGGAGTGAATGCTCAGCCACTTGTGGCATGGGCGTGTCATCCCGAGTAACCAATGACAACGAGCAGTGTCAGCTAGAAAGGCAGAGTCGTATCTGCATGATCCGACCCTGCCATGTGGAGCAGGAAAAGGACATCAAGGTAAGAAGATACCAACATCAACAACATAGATCTATATTTCACAAGAGGACCATTATGTTTCGGCATTAACATGCCATTCGCGGTGTTTTGAAATACTGGCCATAGCAGTTATTCTCTCGGTAATCTGATGACTTTTTTTGTGTGCCCACAGAAGGGGAAGAAGTGTGTTCGGACACCGAAGACCCACCGTGGCATGCGCTTCGAGCTGTCCGGTTGTAGCAGCACCAGAGTCTACAAGCCCAAGTTCTGTGGGGTGTGTACGGACGGACGGTGTTGCACTCCCCACACCACCGTCACTGCTGAGGTGGAGTTTCGCTGCCCGGAGGGGGACTCCTTCCGACGGAAGATGATGTTCATCAAGACCTGCTCCTGTCATCACGACTGCCCACGCGACAATGATATTTTTCTCGCTTCACACACACGCCGAATGATAGGGGACTATGACAATGACATGTGAAGGACAGGGCCTGTCAACACACACACACACAGTTTCTCTCCCTTCACTAATCCGTTCACAGGCAGCTTGTTGGAGTTCTGGATCCCTCATCTCTCCCTGATATCCACATGCACGTCACATGCCCTAGTTGTGAGACTGAAAAGAAGAATGTGGTAATTTTGGGATATGAAGTAGTAGAGCTTGAGAGTGATACCTTTTTGTTTTTCCTTTTGTTTTTAGTTTAACGCGCAGCTCTAAAGTAATTTGGTTCTTTGAATGGTCTGCCCGTATGTATGCACACATGGATATGCTGTATGGCTGACTTGACGCACTGAAGGATTTTGTGTAGAGACATTTACCAGATCTTATAGGATACAGAATATCTCACGCACTGCTTTAGTGCCATGGGATGACGATATGGTTGTACAGCTGTAGACTGGGAGGCAGGTGGGGGGGGGGCACAAATGTCACATTTTGACATGAAATGTTTTGAAAATAAGACATTTAGTGTTGCAAATCTGCTAAGTATCAGTGTCAGTTTATGATACAGTAATTCTTAGAATATGTATTTGGATTTACATTATTGAGGTAATGTGTATTACTGTGTACACCTGACATAAATTGTTTTCCATGTTTATCCTTTAGTATTTAGATATTTGGACACACCTATCATTAATCATTGAGTCTCCTTATTTGTTGAAGGTCAAAAGGTGACCACTGACATAATCTGTCTAGTTCAAGGGGTCTTATGTAAGAGCTTGGGTCTCTCTTTAACTTGTTTTCTCCACCCCTAATCACACCCTCGCAGTAAGGTCAATATACCTACAGTACAAACACACACAGTGTGGCTCGGCTGAATAATTATTGTTAATAATGTTTTTTATTGTTTATTTAAAGAGAAAAAGTAGGAATAATAGAAATTCGGCATTTGACGAATACACCATGTGTAAATACTGTAAGACTGTGTACAGTTTTGTACTATAATTTATGTAACTGTTGTTTAACACAATGTTGTAGTTGTTTTTGTACTGTATCATACTGTTTTTCACTGTAGCCACCTGGCTAAGATACAAGTGAGTTCCTATTTGTTGCACTTTCATCTATTTCCAATAAAGAAGTTCTATATTTTTTATACATTAGTGCACCTTGTCTATAAATAAGTGAATTATAACAGTAGCTATCAGCAGTCTATCTCAAATATTTTTTTTCTTTATTAATCTTTTATCCTCATGCACAAATCAGATCAAATGTTTTTTTCATAGCCTTTCCATAAAATGTCCCAAAGAGTTTAGTTGGCCACAGATCAAACAGATAACCAACCTAAAGCCTCAGTGAAGACGAGGGAAAACAAGCAGAATTAAGAAAAATGAAAATAAGAAACCTCAAAAGCGTTTTAGAACATATATTGAAAAGTTTCAAAATGACACAGCAATTTTTTTTCATTCAAAGCTGTATAATAATCCAAAATATATAGTATGTGTTTCGAATGGAATACTTACATAGAGGATTGGACATACCTTGTGCTGTGTCAAGACAGGAAGTAAACCTTCCATAAAGCGTAGTGGGTTAATCATTACAGAGCACATGAAAAAGGACTTGATAAGCTGCTAAGCTTGCAAGTCTGTGTATGAGAGGCACACCAACACTGCAGTTCCCCATTATCAGTGGCTGAGGCTTGCAGGCAGGCAGACAGCCAGTTCTGGGGAGCTAATCTGCAGAGTGGGTGTATCTCTGCAGCTCAAGACCCTATCTCAGCCAGCAGATAAACACCAGTATGAGGGCTGGCCCTCGGATCTCATACATTTACTGCGTCTCCTTTTCTGCATGGTCCATCTGCATGCAAGCCCGTGTGTACAGTATGAGTAGTCGTGCTTGTGTTTCTGTGACGTACTTCACAGTGCAATGCAGCATTTTTAGATGACGAGATCCCCAAGAGGAGCTGCATGGGTGAAAGGAAATGTCTTTGCATGTGACAAAACTTTTCTATGTATACATAGAGAAGAATAGCCGTAAACACTCACTTGCACGCGCACACGCTCTCACACACAGTCTCACACACGCACATACACACACACAAACACAGAAACACACTGTGCCCTACTTCTATGCACCTGGACTTTAGGTTTGGTAGAAATAAAACACATATCTGGAAAACACAGTCAATATACGTACAGACACAGTATTAAAACGTTCATATTTCTGTAGTTATAAGCTGTTCTTTTCTGATCGCCATTTTTGTCTGTTTTCATATAGTTCATACTGTTGTGTGAAGTACTGCAAGTGGCACATTAGCGATGATGAAGGGGAACGAACAACACAATAGCAGTCACTGACCTTATCTGTGAGAGGTGAATGTGGAGTGTTTTCTGTGAGAACTAATGTTTCATTTTGACAATTATAGCAGCCAATCCTCATGCATCATCACAGAAGATCTTTTGCATGAACTGGAGAGAGAATGTACCATGTAGGCTGATATGTAACATTACTCGCCTAAAATGTTGAGACAAGTGCTTGAGAACAAAGACAAACTAAACTAAATGTGTACACACATTTTGGTTTTCTTGAAGCACATGACCAAAATTAAGCACATGACACCAGTAGCCTGAGGTCAAAGGACAAACTTGATATGGTTGTGTGACAGATTAGCATAGACAGAGGACCGAAACCACCGCCTGACATTTGGGCAGTCAGTTAGGCAGTCCTTTCCTATGATTAAACTGCTCATAGGAAAGTGACTATTAACCTTTTACCAAAGTATTGGTTCAACTCTGAAGGAAGCCACAAGAAAATATACCAGAATAATTGAATGGTTGCATGTGCAAAGATGACAGGTTTATATTATCGTAGCATAATATTGGCAACAAAAAGACGAATTAAACTACATTAAAGTGCAATCTATAAGTTGAAAGAGAGCTTCAATTACATAAACATGTTCAATTGCGTGTGTCAATGCTCCGTAGTCCATCCCCCGACACCCTCCACAAAAAACGGATTTATGTCCAGGTCATCTGGGGTAAAGTAAATAAATAAAAACGCTCAACCTGATCTAAATGTGATTAATGACACAGTAGAGAAAACTATAGTGCACTACCTGAGATCACGCGCTTCGGTCCAATCGTCTTCATCCAGAGGCGGGTAAATGGAAGTCGCGCACGCAACTGTAGGCTGAGCAAATCCCCATTTTTTCTCACCACAGTGACGTTTTTTGACGGAGGAAGGTTGTGTGCGAGACGGGACATACAGTATGAGAAGCCCCTATGACACGAAAGGGTATTTTGCACAGCCCTCTGATGAGCAAGAACTGAAGACAACAACGCGCTGTCATCCTCTCAGGTAAACCTAAAGAAGCTTTAACTGTCAGCTGTACGTAGGCTCCACCAGAAATCATGTTTTGACTGTTTCTCCATCACGCCTAGGGTGATGGTTGCCTTTTAAATGTTAGTATTTATTTTGAAGCAGTGGCGCAGTGTGTTTATTATATTATCTAGGCCCATGTACAAAATAATGTAGAGTCTTTACAGTCTCTCAGCGATGTAAATAGCCATGACAATCTTTACATGTCATAGTTTGTTGTACTGTCGTCAGCAACTGTAGGTGTAGCCCGTCAGGTGGGCCAGCGCGTGGAACTAAATAAAATGGGAGTGAATAAGATTTAAAGTGGATTAGCCTTTGAAATAGATTATCGTAACCGGCAAGATGAAAGCACGCACTTCACACCGACCGTCATGCTACATTTTTGTACTTTGAGTGACAGTTGTAATTTCACAGATTTATGTGCTACATAATACTAACCGAAAACGTAACATTTCAACAATTGTTCCATTTGTTCATTGAATATGCTAATCTTTACGTATGGCACGCGCCACGAGTTGTCGACTTGGTATCCGCAAACCGCGCGCAAAGGGATGTGCATAGATACAGTAAGGACGCTGCTGAGTTTACCAGAAGGTACCAGTTTCTGCGAACGCAAGCACCCCCGCCTCCCTTAAACACCACTGACTCACAATGAACACATTAACATTGGGGATGATCTATTGATGAGGCATTACTCTGTGCGGGCTGCAAATATCGAAAAATTACGACACTCATGCACACCTAGGTCTGTGTCTCATATTTTGGCCGCTGCATTTGCTCATCTCCTGAGAGGTGGGGTCGTAATACATGTATTAGCTTCTAATATTATATAATTTAATCTCACATAACAGGTGAGGTGTATAACAACCATAAGTTCACACTATTTTACAATCCTATATATTACCTCATACCTGAAATTACATATGTATTGCCTAGGCAGACCTTATGGATTATCCCAAAACAATATGTGTGGTCTCAAACTCTTGAGTGTTGTGGTCACTGCAGCTAAAAACCGATAGATCAAAGCTTTCTAAACACATGGGTATGTGACTAAGCGCCACCTGAACTCCCTGCCCTTTGTGAGGGTTTTGAGTCAGAGGACCTTTACATCATCACACTCTCCTGTTTACACAGCAACTCCCCTAGCTTATAGACATATCAGCCCTCCCACAATCTTGACCAACCCATGATGTAATGAATGGATAAACAACTATTTAGACCTTCTACATGTTAAAAGGTTTTTATTCTGTCCAAATCCTCATCGGAAGATGCTTCCGAAAATCTCCCTCTCCAATGGTATAGGCCGTGTATCGACAATTAATGGTCCAACGCTCGCGCTCTCATTGGGGCGGCAGGGCTGGCATAAGGGCCTACATCATGTCATTTTATCCATTAACATCAGGAGATGGAGCTTTGCAGAACATTGGAGACTGGGAGTGCTGAGCTGGAGACAGTAAGAATATTTGCCACGACATGATGAAACATGAGCCTGTCTTGAACGTAATAGGAATTAGATTCCATTCCAGTGAACATTAAATATTGAATACACTGCCAGCGTGCGATAAGACCAAGTCAAAGTATTTATAGAGCGGCCTTCTATTTTTCTGCAACCCTGATTAATCAGGTTAAAGTTAACTCCTCTAATGAGATGGGACTTCATCTCTTTTTTGTGTTGGGCTATCTCATTAAGAGGATGTATCTTCCTGTTTCCCTATAATCCTTCGCTGCCTACACATGCTGAAATTAACTCACATACCCTTTACTTTGAAATCAGACTATAAAATAACCATAGTACAATTGGATTGAGATATAATCAAATATTTCACAGAATTACAGAAAGGAAGGCAATCATAGATAATGTTAAACATAAACTAAAGCTGCAGTATACTAAAAGGTTATTATCCAATGTTAATGTTCTAATCTAGAACATTAAGGAGGGTCAAACAAATGGAATGAAAATCTGCCTTTGTTAAATGGTAAGTAACACCACCACGTTGCTATCATGCTACGATGTTTGTAATCCTGTGTGTTTTTGCTGACACTAGTTTTCTTTTTTTTTCATATCCCTGTTTCCTCCTGGACCAATGAACGATATGGGGTGAGTATTTCATATTATCTGTTCCATCTGCTGGGATTTATAATGGCAGAATAATGCTATGTTGTTGTTGTCATGCCATGGAATGTTGTGTGTGTGATTCTTTTAAGCAGCACAGTTGTTCACTAAATGCATAAAACAGTGTTTGGAAGGGGAAACTACTTATTTGCCTTCAATAGATTTTTTTTAGTGCATGCTGTTTCAGGAAGCACTGTGTGGAAAAAGGCGTATTAAAAAGAGTGTAGACTAGGAGTAATGTACTCTACAAAATTGCTGAAGTAGTTCTTCCACCCTCTTGGCTACTTTGGAACATTTCCTCCTCCGTCTATTTACTTCCAGAGCTGTACCATTATCAGATGGGTTTCCAATTCCTTTCATGGTTTTAAGAGATGAGCTCAGAGCACTTCTGTCAGACCAAATTGCACTTATGTTCAAATGGTATTCTGTCTGTCTGAAACTCACACATTTTTTTTTATCCCACATCATCATCATCATCACAACACACATTTCCTCCTTGAGGGGGCTCTAGTTGTCACAATGAATGGATCCACCTCTGTTGTGGTTGCCAGGTGAAGAGACACATGGCCTATTGGGCTGTTTCTGCCACAGCCAGTCTTTACAACCAGACAGGTGCTCAGGACTCAAAGCCTTATCTTCCCTGTCAATGTCCAGGAGAACAAAAGCCCCCACACAGATTATTTTATGTATTTTATTTAACCTTTATTTAACCAGGCAGAATCATTTAAGAACAAAAATTCTTATTTACAAAGATGGCCTGGCAAAAAGCAAAAGATTATTGAGGGAGAGGGGAAGGGGGCTATGGAATACAAATCAGGTTAAAAGCACAATGGCACACAACATACAGAAGAAAACAAGCAGGGCATTTGTACATAGGGAATCAGAGAGGATAAAAATGTTAAAGCACAAGAACACAAAGCAAGACAGTCTATTTACACCAGACAACAACCACAATCAAGACGTAGACTGACTGGCAGAAATGAACAGAGGATACAGGCAGGTGAGAAACAGACATGGATAAAGGAGCCATAGGCTAATAAGATCACAAAAAGCAAATCATGTATTCTGGATGAAATGTAAAATGGCTGGCACAGCTGGTTAATCAACAGAAACTAGAGAAAGAAGGTGGCTTTAATAATCAGTGGTCCGTCTTCAAACTGGGAACAGAGAAATAATGCAAACTGATCAAAGATGATTGAGCTTGACGAAGGGAACATAATACTGTCCTGACTATGGTACAGTGAGATGAAGGAGTATAAAAAGTGTGGTGTGCAGATCTGAATCTGGGAGCAAGGCAGCATATGCATATTAGTTGTTTCTTTTTTTTTTATACTGAAAAATATTGCTTTGTAATTGTAGTATTAGCCAGAGACAATGATGTCACTGATGGGGGATAAAAATACACTAATTTTAGTCAGAGGTGGAGCTTCTTGTTATCTACTCAGAACAGACATCTGTGGGGCAGCATAGCTTTACGTTGTGACATCAAAATAGTAATGGAAACCAAACCCCCATCCACATACCGTATCCAGTAACATCTATGCATTTGAACAATGCTCCTCTGATCCTTGATCTTCTGCTATTCTCTCTACAGAGTATGGGTATGTTTCTTTGGATAAAAGCTTCTGTCAAATGAATAAAATAATGCAGACCTCATTAAATGGCTAAGGTCTGTAATCTAGGACGACAGTAGATACAACTTATCTAGGAATCTAAGTGCTGCATGTCTGTAAATTGGTCACCAGGAGGCAGCAGTCAGTCAGGCATGGGAAATGGATTAACAGGTGGTCTCTTGACTCGTTTATGGGATTAACTATAGGGATTGTAGACATGGAAACCGAGCAGTAAAATAGATAAAAAACAAATCATCCCAGCAGAGGGTTGTGGTTTTCAAAAACACTTTTACTGCATATGCACGATACAACAAAAAAAAACGATTTTATTTTGTCTCTAGGGATAGCTTATGTAACACATGACAGAGAACACTATAGTGGTCCCTTTAAAGTTAATATTTAGAACCTTGACCTTAAAGACCTTTTTTACTTTAGGATTATTAACACAGGTTGTGTTAGTTGTGATATAGGAATAGGAATTCCAGAACATGAAATGCCATTGGTTAGATTAGATATTATTACACAGATGCTGTAATGAACAAGGAAAGCAGGTTTAGAACCCGCCAAAAATGTTTTCCTAAATCACTGTTTAGATGCATTACATTAAGATTAAGATTTAAGATACATTCATCATTGTTAGTGCACATCCCATCTCCCAAAAGGAATCCTTTTTCTGACTGATTGGAGTATAATTATGCATGTTGATATGTCTGAACTGCTCGATTAGATCACAACTATACTATTGACACCCTTCTCAATCTTACATTTTCCTGAGACAAACACAAATACCTAAGCATGCACAGACGTGATTCAAGACTGTCCAGACTCTTAGTTTTTACAAGGGGGTTAGGGGAGCAGATGGAGACGATAGGATGCAGCCACAACATTGTCTGATACTGGACATTGCATAGTAGTCACATTTTATAACCTCCACAGCACAAACACACTCCTGCACACATACACACACATCCTTTGTCTCACTGTTAAGTACGAGAATTCAACTTTCCTGAGACCTAATTCTGAGGCTGCAAAACAATTACAAAGTGTTCCAGAACTAAACATATCCACACAGACCAGTAGGGATCATTTCAATGTGTCTGCTGTGAGGGCATAAGCTCACTCTGAACAGAGATGAAACTGCAGACAGACTGAGCTAATTAGAGCCTGAGGTGCTTCAATGATACCACATCCCCCCTCCCCTCCTCCGATCAACACAACCGTGAAAACACTGCATAATACTTGGGTCATATGTGGGACTAGATATACTGGTGCTTGAAAAAGAAAAAAGGTGTGAAGACATACACATACATATAGAAATGACTTATAATTGTTGTGCTGTTTGATGTAATTTTTCACAATGATTTATCTCTGTCTTGCTTAATTCAGACTGTTTTTTATTTAAAATAATTCAAATTTGGGTTTCTACCATAATCTCTGTGCATTGGGCCTAGGCTAAATTATCTGTACCTCAGTGTTGTCATAGTCCTCATGAAAGATCCAGCCAGCTTGTTAGTGTAGTGGTGCGTTGGACCAAGGTATTATCAGGGCAGTAATTGAGTGGAAGGGAAGTGAGGTAATTAAAGAGCACATGCTCAGCTGGAGGCCAGAGTCGCAGATGTCTATAAGAGTGGGAGGTAGAATTGGGGAACATTCTAGAAAAGATCCGGTAGTGGCGGTGGGCGAGAAAGGAGGGGTTGCTTTTGTGTGTGAGATGAGAAGTGGTGGGGAGGGGTTATCTCTGTGCATGTGGATTTATATGTTTATGTAATGTTTGTATGTATGTCTGTGACTGTGTGTGTGGGAAGAGGTACTATTGTGTGTGTTAGCGTATTTATGCGCACATGTGTGTGTGCGCACAATCCTATGTTTTAGTGTGAGGTTGCCTTCTGCTTCCTCCTCTCTGGGGACCCTGTCTGGTCGGTGTTGTCATTTAATATCACGAGACGGTCTTGCAGAGCACCTGCTCCTTACATTTGGGGGGCAGGGTCAGCGAAAGGGGGAGGTGCAGGAGAATGGGGGGTGGCTTTTGTGCTAGAATGAACGATAGGCTACGTGGAAAATATATCGCATAATACACTATGTACAGTTCGCTTAGCAGCACAGGCACAGCTAAAGAACGCTGAGTGCAGTGAAATTGAACTGTTGAAGCTATTGTGTTTCGGCGTCATACCCCATTGGAGGGGGCTAAAAGTGGCTTAGATATGCCAATTACAACAACGCTAGCTGCGTGAGACCCAATCTGAGCCTACATCTTTTCAACTCGACGTACTAGGCTACTTAGTTGGCTTGTAGCCCATTTTTTTGTGTTCCTTTTGTGGGAATTGTGTGCTTGTAAGCTGTGTTTTTGCACACTGTAAAATATAACTTAGAACGCTTTGTTGAAATACTGTATTTATAGCATGGTTCACACAGTCACGTTATTAATAACATTTTGCATGCCACCCGATCTGCTCCAATTGAAAATGATTTAGTTTTTTTGTTCAATCTGTCCTAGATGGATGGTTATTGGTATTCATTATCGTCTCCGAAGGTTGCGCCAAATACATGGAGAAGCCTATAGGCAAGGTTTAGAGCAGACTTGGAACTGCCTCGTTTTTAAAAGGTATTAGAACATATTGTTTTCAAAAACTAAAAGTTAATCCCGGCACGGGGTTTACATTGCACAGGGCTGGCCGGTGCGCCATAACTATTTATTCCCCCTTTATAAAAAAATATATTGTTAATTTCCCCAGATCTCTTGCTGACAATTTCTGTAAGAACATAGAATAGGTTGACATATTTCCTTGCATGTTAATGTGATTTATTTATCCTCTCCTTGAAATAGACATACATTTTCTTAGCAAATGGGCACATTTCTGTATCCTTGGTTACGATGGTGCAGCCTTGGCGCTTGCCTCTGAACACCAGCCCTGCACACCGTGATTGGATTAGACTGGTGGTTGCACGTCGCCCATTGGCCAGCGCTATAAATACACTAGCCTCATTGCATACGGAGCTCCCCCTTTTTACTAGAGCCTAAACACATTTTTATAAAACATTGTTGGATAATAACACACATGGAATTAACATTCTTTGTATCCGATGCGTGAAAATAAAACCAACCATTATTTTTGATTGAAGACTGTTTTTCTTTTTAATGAAAGAGAGGAAAGGTAAGAAATGTGCAACCTTCTACATCAGCGATGGCTTATGTATTGTGATGCGATGCTCGCGAGGAAAGAAATCTGTTGACATTTTTTTCACATTCGGCGCCATTTTCAGACAACCTTTAAACACCTGCCACCCGCTTCTATTAGAAAGTCTCGAATGGTCCATTTGGATTTTGAAAATAACATTTTATTTCAAGAGAAAATGTATATATGGTTTGCCTTAACAATGAGTGAGGAAGAGGTGGCACATTTGCTTCCTAACCATCAGAGACAAAATTCTAGTCTGACAACGGGTCTAGGATGAGGTCGCTGACAAGAGCATCATTGTGGCATGGTAACATGTTCATAAAGATTGAAGCGTATTTGCTATTTTCATAATTAATACAATTTTTGCCATTTGACACCATTAAACAGTTTCTCATGTAAAGGGGAATAGAAATCTTAGAATTAATTGCATAGTGTGCAAATGGCTTGGGAACGTTGAGTCATCAGCGTTGAAGTAGGGCCTAATTGCAGCCAGACAATTCATTTGATCAAAAGACAATAAAACACCATCGAAATCTGTTTGAGTTTTTCTCTTCCATTTAGACACAAACCTTTTGATGTGTCTTTCGATATGCCTTTTTTTATCCAATGTTTTAAAATAGAAACCATGTTGATCACACACTTCCCCACACGATTGTAACATACTATAGACTAACTCAAAAAGTAGATCATCATAATAAAAATAATTTAAAAATCAGACTCTATCATAATTCCCGTAATGGGCATCCATTTATCAGTTTTTAGTGATTGGATTGAAGGAAGATTGATATATTTATTTGAAAACACTGTCTCTTATTGTTAAAAATGTCCCATGTGGAGCCATCATTGTCAGCTCTGACGCTTCAGTTTACAGCCAGTGATGTAATCTGATACCATTGTGGTCAGAAATAACAAGCTAATTGGAATTTTGTGGTAGAAGTGTTTACCAAGGGAGTGTAGTTGCAAGAATAATGTTGCTGTCATATAATGTATTGTTCATTTTATTTTAAATGTACCAGACATTTGTGTGTTTCAGTACTTAAAGAGTATGTTCACTAGCAGGCCTAATGTTCTGTACTGGGAGAGTATGGCTGCTGGTAAGGTTGCTAGTGACTATTGGGCACTGTTGGTTACTGCACAGGTTCCATCAGTCTGTGTCCTGTTCAAAATGTTAATCTGACACACTTGTAAATACATCTGATTAGATGTACATTTCTTATTTATCATGTCTATCTTTCATGTTCACTGGTTTGGGGTGCTTGGATGAAGATTGTGAATGGGCCTGGTTATATGTATTGAACCCATATATCCCTAAAGATGGCAGTGACAGTCTGTCTACAGAGATGGTGGTTTACTGCTTACGGAGATGGAATACGCTGTAGCTGTAGCAACAGGTCTGTTGACCCCAAATCTGTATGCATGTGAGGGACAGTAAGTGCAACAAGTGAGGAAGATTGTCATTAGATCAAGCCACGACATATCGCTCTGTTTGTCAGAATTGCGTGGCCCATCTGCTAAAACACGCTAGTGTCATTCACATCTTCATGAAATCCAGAAGATTGCAACACATTTTTTCAACCACATGGGTACAACTCATTTTTAATGTCTTACAGTTAATGTACTTGGTTTACCTCACTTACGTTCTTTCTTTCTCTCGGTCTCTCTGTCTCTCTTTTTCCTCTCTTCTTTCCCAGTCTCACACACAATCCTTTTCACCTTTCACAAATTGATTAGTGGTGTAATTTTCTCTCGTTTGCATGGACCCGTAGTTCAGTACATCACAGGAGCGTGTTGAAGTGTGTCTCTCTGAAGGCTTTGTTTGGTGGACTTCAAATGCCCATTGATTACTTCGATCGCTGTCACTAACTCCCTGAGCCATGGCCCCCAGGCCTGTCCAGTCTCCCAGTGGAAGGAAACCAAATATGGCTCATGTTTGATCAACACATTTCTATGGTCTCATGGGCCCTCACCAAATCCTGCCCTGACACTTCTCTGGTGTCACTCATCAGACATTTCCTGCCTCTGAAGTCATTTAGGTCAGGCAGACAGGCAGGCCATCATTTTTTGGTCTGGTCCTGACTGTTAGAGAGGGGTTGCTGGATGTGCAGTGGGACGTGTGGGTGGTGCAGGACAGGATGGCCGGGCCAGGATGACTTACACACACACATCCAGCTGCCTCTGCCCTCCACATCAGCATACAGACCCTGCTCTAATCCCACGCAGGGCCCGATTAATTCTAAAGCCGCTTTCAATCCTTAAGCTCACTTTCTGCACCCAGCTACAATCTACCGAGCATTTAGAATTTTTGATTTTGCTTAAGCGGTTTTCTATTTAAGTTTTTTTCCAAATGCATTTTAGTGGTGATTTTTCTTTTCCTTAGCACGCATAATAGAAGGTGTGGTCAGGGGCTTTAGTTATGAAGATCGATCGAGAGAGAGAGAGAGGTAAAAGCTTTTTGATTCAGCAGTGAAAGGTGATTTGGAGCAGTTGAGGGCTGTGTGTGTTCAGGCGCGTGCAAGTAGAAATTAATGCGTGTGGTGGAGGGACTGTGTTTCACTCCATATGCCCTGTGAGCAGCTGGGCACAATCAATCCTGGTCATACGGAAGCCCTGGTTAGATCAAGACTTTGTACACCTGGAGCCCACATATCCTGTCATTTCTGCTTCGTCAGCACCCCTCTTTCTCTCTCTGTCAGCCCCACACAGCACGAGGGAGCTGGCATCATCTCTTCTTCCAGTGTACTTCCTGGGGGCTGAACCTGCAATTCTTGTTTTTTTATCATCATCATATCTCATACACCAGCTGACTTTTTGAAATAATACAGTGGCAGCATTAAAATAGACCTAGTTGGTTCCAAAGTGTCATGATGAAATACAAATGCACAAGTGCACACCCATTATGGTACAGGTACAGCATGCAGAGTGTATAGTTTGTGTGGGCACACAAACAAACCCACACACACACAAAGACAGCATACAATAGTTTTAGAGCTCTTCTTAACAGTGCTCACACATACAACACACTTGTCCATTATTGACCCGGTTCTTGGCCCTGTGTAGTTCTCTAATCAGGTCGAGCACCTTAAAGAGTTATCATGCATTCAAGAGCGACTTCGAAATATAATACATGCCTTTTTTTGTTTGTTGCAGTGCTCAACTCTTTTGTCGTGCAATGAACAGGCAGTATTTTCTCTTGAAACTACTTCGCGACTTCTCAGACTTAAGCATACTGGCCTAAATGTCACCACCCTATACCCTAGGACCCTGTGATACCCAAGGACCCTGTGATACCCAAGGTCCCTGTGATACCCAAGGACCCTGTGATACCCAAGGTCCCTGTGATACCCAAGGACCCTGTGATACCCAAGGTCCCTGTGATATCCTAGGACCCTGTGATACCCTAGGGCCCTGTGATACCCTAGGACCCTGTGATACCCAAGGACCCTGTGATACCCTAGGACCCTGTGATATCCTAGGACCCTGTGATACCCTAGGACCCTGTGATACCCTAGGACCCTGTGATATCCTAGGACCCTGTGATACCCTAGGGCCCTGTGATATCCTAGGACCCTGTGATACCCTAGGGCCCTGTGATATCCTAGGACCCTGTGATACCCTAGGACCCTGTGATACCCTAGGACCCTGTGATACCCTAGGGCCCTGTGATATCCTAGGGCCCTGTGATATCCTAAGGCCCTGTGATATCCTAAGACCCTGTGATATCCTAGGACCCTGTGATATCCTAAGACCCTGTGATATCCTAAGACCCTGTGATATCCTAAGACCCTGTGATACCCTAGGACCCTGTGATACCCTAAGACCCTGTGATATCCTAAGACCCTGTGATATCCTAAGACCCTGTGATACCCTAGGACCCTGTGATACCCTAAGACCCTGTGATATCCTAAGACCCTGTGATATCCTAAGACCCTGTGATACCCTAGGGCCCTGTGATATCCTAAGGCCCTGTGATATCCTAAGGCCCTGTGATATCCTAAGGCCCTGTGATACCCTAGGACCCTGTGATACTCTAAGACCCTGTGATATCAAACTGGCTGAGAGTGGCCATGTTGTGTGGCTGTGGGTTAATTAAGTCTAAGGTCTCATGGCTACTCCTTCGACCCCTAGAAAGAGAGGCCAGAGAGCTGGAACACACCCCTTAACATCTGCTATGCCAACACATGCTCCCCCTGCTGTTCCTTGTGTGTTCATTGTGTGTGTTATGTGTGTGTCTTTTCTTTGTGTGTGTATGTAGGGTGATCATGGATGGCCATTGCATGATTTTGTTGCAAGAAGAGTGCAGTGTCACTCTTCTTAATCCACTTACTTGAGGTGTGAGTGACCAAAGGGGTAAATCAGTAACCAAGCCAATTGGCTGCCCAAGCGTCTGAGGCACACACTGTGTGTGTGTGTCTCAGTTGACTGCGTTGGCTGGTATGTTGACAGGTGGAGTCTGTTTTAATGGGATTCTGGAGATAGTGAATGTGTGCGTTGCAGTTGGATAAGGTAGAGACCTTGTGTGTGTGCGCTGCGCAGTCTTTTATAACAGGATGAAGTGGCACCGCAGGGAGGCTGCAGGGTGACAGGGCTCAGGCCCTCATGGTGGTGGCAGGCAGGGGGGAGGGAGGGAGGGAGCAGGAGGGAGGGAGGCAGGGAGCAGGAGGGTGGATTAGCAGCAATGGAGTGCTGTTAGCCTACCGGTCACACGATGCACAAAAGCAGAGAGAGAAAGAGAGAGAAAGAGAGAGCTGAAGAGGATTTAGTATCCCTCCGCCCCCAGCTCTGATCCATGACGCATGCATGCCTCTCTGGGATGTTGTTGTTGTGTGCTGTGTGGTGTGTGTAGCTTTGGCTAAAAGACCAAAGGGAGCCATTTAAAGATCAGATAGACCGTCTCTTGTCCTTGGTCACTTGCACGTTCTGCACCTCTCCTCCAACCTTCTCTGCTTTCCACTGCAAGGTGGTTTCTACAGGAAGGAGGTGTACCACTGTGCTTGTGTGGTAGCATAATGTGACTGGACAGAGCCACGTGCCAAATCCTGTTACCAACATGATAGTGATTTGCCATCTACCTGCACCCTGTGTATCAGATGTGGAGAATGAACCTTGGACCACAGAGAGGGGATGTGAAAGCTATCGCTTTCTACATTGTGACTAGTAAGGAAGTCACATAATCAGGCCTAATGAGAACCCCCACACACACACACACACACACACACACGCACGCACACACACACACACACACGCACGCACACACACACACACAGACTACAGCCTCATACACAGGAGGAATCCCTGTGAGACAAGAACTAGACAAATATGAACGCAAAGACATTGTGTGCCACATTGACACCAAGCCCCTTTTCCATCACATAAAACTAAGTACATCAAGTACTAAGACGTACTAGTCAAGAACATCATCAGATGGACCTGAAATAGAGACATGAATGGGTATGAGGAGAATAAGCAGAGTTCTGGTTGGTTGCTTCTTGTCTCCCTTGTGCTCCCAGAGCCTGAAAGCAGTATCCCTGTTTAAAGACTGGAACGATGATAATGGCGGTGATAATTATGGCGATTCTAGTCTCCGAGCCGCAGTAGAGTAATGAGGGGGAAATAAAATACGAAAAAGAGGGGCAGGGGAGGGAGAGAAATGCAGGGAGAGAGATTGAGAGAGAGATACGGAGAAGGATGTGAGGTGAATAAGATACTGGAGAGTGAAAGCTAATCAGCTCTAGACCACAGGACTGTCCGGGTCTCCTGACTCTGTGTGGGAGAGTTCTTAGAATGATGTGATCAAGTAGACCAGCAGCTGCTCTCTGCTCTGTCAAATCTCTTCTTACAGCAGCGTGTTGTCCATGAAGGAGAATCTGAAGGACCCTTCTTCACCTCATCCACGTGGTCCCTTTAGTCTCTCCTCTCGTTTTCTGCCCTGGGGCCTGTGAACAACTGCACTTCTCTCCCAGGATGAACTGCTAAAGTGGACAGCACTGGACATGAGAGGTGCAGTGGGAATAGAACAGCAGTCAGGCTGTAATAGTGCTGCTGTTTTGTCCTATGTGGCATTTCCTCTCAGAACTGCAAATAAGCAATAAGTGCTTCCTTTGATTAACCTCCCATTGTGTCCATCAAACTGGGACCAGGGGCTGAGATAGACTGTGTCTGCGGGTGGGGGTTGGGTGTATGTGTTGAAGGCCTTGATGGTGAAAGATAGAGATAGAGACAAACTGAAACCTGGACAGGGATGGCAGCCATAGCGTGCTTGTGGTCGAGGGCAGAGCGATGGTGCTAAGCCTACATCCTCTGATCCTCCACAGCCTTCTGGATGGCTATGACCAGACTCTACCCATGTTCCCATGCTGAGTCACCAGCGAGGACTCAACCAGCACAATGACAACAGAGCCCCCCCCCTCCTCCCCCTCCTCGTAAAAGCCGGCGTTGCCACGGCAACCCCTCTCCCCGCAGCTTCGCCGGGTGAAACCTGTTCAGTTCAAAATTCAATAGAGAGACAATCGTTGGTTGTGTTTGATCTTACTTCACACCTCTACCATATACCCTCCACGGACATACTGTTGTAGCTGGGCCTAAAGGACTAGAAACTAAATAACAAGCAAAGAGACATTAGTCAGCTGTCTCTATATATATATATATTTTTTTTTAAAGGCATTGTTAACCCATCTACGTATCTGAGGTGAACCCTTTCTATTCTAAAATGTTGCTATGGGACCACAGCCCCAGCAGTTCTCCTGCGGTGCTGAACCCTGATGATGCTTGGCTCAGCCGTCTGTGTATTGAGGACTGAGGCACAATCAGCACCTATGAAAGACCCCCCCCCCCCTCCTGATGTTCATGAAGGGGGCCTGTATCCTGCGGGTGAAGAGAATCGTTATGGAGGCCACTCTTGCCTACGTCTTTCCCTTCCCCTGTGTGTGTATATCCGTGTGTGAGTGTGCGTGCGTGTGTGTTTGTGTCCATTTACTTTTTTTGTTGAATAATTACCTGCATTGAAGCCACCATTCCACCAGGTGGCTGGCTGATATTTAGTGTAATGACCATATGGTAACATTAAAATTATGATCCCACGGTTTGGTAAACCGTGTAAACCCTCTTTTCTACACATGCTGTTCCAGCGTACTAACCGTCACGATGCGCGCGCATTTCCCCCCCCCCCCTCTCCAGCCGTTGCCATGACGACAGACGAGGCAGAGAGCCAGCAGAAGAAGCCTAGGCAGCAGGGAGAGCCGGAAGTGCAGGACCCTGGGCCCTCGGAGCCCCAGGACGCCTCCCCCGCCGCCCCCCAGAGCCCCGGCTCGCCCTCCCCCGAGGAGGAGCAGCTGAAGCCACGCACCCGCACCTCCGCCGGCCGGGGCCTCTCGCGCCTCTTCTCCTCCTTCCTGAAGAGGCGCTCGCAGTGCGAGGGGGAGGCCGGAGAGAAGGACCACAAGGGGGAGGACGAGCCCAAGGCCCCCATCGCCGACCCGGAGCCAGAGCTTAGGCTGGAGGGCGACGCCGCGCTGGACCAGCACTCAGTCAGCAGTGTGGAGGCTCAGGTACAGAGAGGGAGTCAGGTGGCTGAGCGGTTAGGGAATCGGGCTGGTAATCTGAAGGTTGCCGGTTTGATTCCAGGCCGTGCATATTGATGTTGTGTCCTTGGGCAAGCCCTTTCACCCTACTTGCCTCGGAGAGAATGTCCCTGTACTTACTGTAGGTCGCTCTGGATAAGAGCATCTGCTAAATGACTAAATGTAATGTAAATGGAAGCAAACAGACCTGGGTCCAGATCCAGCAGAACAACTGCATCCCTGTGGATGTTCACAGTGGTGGAATGGGTTTTCTTCTCTACCTGGTTGGTTATAATTATATAGAATTTCTTTGAATGTCAGACATTTGATGACAAATTGTGTTCCGCATTTTTGGGGACAATCACATTTTTTGAATGGGAGACAAATTCTCATTAACATAGTTGACTTGGTAGCTAATCTAGTCAGTTATTTTGACATAGGTGCCAATGCAGTATTGATTCATTCTGTGCCATCTGGATTGGTTAGAACCTGTTTGTAGTTGAGTCAACTATTAACTGTGCTACAGCTGAGCCTATAGATCCGATAAGACTAACGTATTGATCTCAGTCTTTGCTTTGAACCTCTCGTGAATAATCTTTGAGTGATCGAGGTTGTTACTTTTGGTAGCCTTAAGTTTTATCATTCTTTAGTTCTGTTTACAAGAATAACAGTTATGGTATATCTTCAGTTACACTTTAAACCTAAGATCCTCAAAATATTGTTTCTATTGAACACATGGAGTTCTTCATCTTGAAGGCTTAACTGACTGTATAGGCACAGACTAATAGGCACCAAAGGACTGTGGTATCATGTTCTGATTGGCCGATGTGAAACAAAGCCAATTCAGAGCTCTTGCCATCCTCCTGAGGTCAGGCCTTCACAGAGGGGACTTACTTAGTGTTCCCAAGCCCAGCCAGGCATCTCCTGTCTCGCTTATTCTCCAGGGAGACAGTGTAGTAACCTAAGAGCATTCTTTTCCCCACTGACATACTTTAAAGGGATGTTTAAACCGGCTGTCTGCCACTGTGGCTCTTTGTCTCTTCCTGTCTGTCTGTCTGTCTGTCTGTCTGTCTGTCTGTCTGTCTGTCTCTGTCTTCCTTTCTGCCTGTCTGTCTTCCTGTCTCTGTCTACCGGCCCTGCAGCTTTGTCTTTCTTGCTTATCGCTAGTTATTTTAAGACTTGTCTCCATCTTCAATAGCAATGTTTCTCTTTCTTGCTCTTTTTTTGTTGCCTCGTGAGCTTTTAATTATTTAGCAGAAGAGCCATTGTTGAACTGCCTGTGGTTTAGAGAAGCTGAGCAGTTGACCTGATTACAGCTTTTTGGAATAATATCATGAGATCAATGTGGTTTCAGAGTATGACTTTTAACATGTTTGTTTAAGGTATTGAGATATTGATTGGTCTTAGCTTGGTTACTGCATGGTATATACAGTTTGTGATTCAGCTTAAACTGAAGCTACAGGACGTGAAACGGTAGTCCTTTAACAGTCCAAACATTGCTTTGGTAACGTTGATACCATGTCTGGATGCATACAGTGAGGCTATTACAATGAAGGCATTGCTGTCTGTGTTCCGTCAGCCTGTCCAGGTAGACCAGAAGGAAGACCCTGACACCGAGAAAGAGTCTGAGGACGAGGGGGAAAAGGAGAAAGACAAGGAGAAAGGAGAGGACAGTGAGCAGGAGAAGGAGAAGGAGGAGGACGAGGAGTCCAAGCCGGAGGAAGAGGCCGAAGGAGAGGGAGAAGGAGAGGGAGAAGGAGAGGGAAAAGACAAGGCTGCAGAGGACGAAGTCAAACCTCCCAAAGCCCCCCGTCGACCCAAGATCATGCAGTGCAAAGTCACATTGCTGGATGACACTCTGTATGAGTGTGAGCTGGACGTAAGACACTCTTGTTAATGAAGTCAATCCATTTAGAAGTCATTCAAGACACATTTAGTATGCCATTAGCAAACTCATTATCAGTCTGTATTCAGTCAATGTCTGTGTTTATGTTTAACAGCTGCCTGACAGACTGTCAGTGTCCTTGGGGAAAAATACTCTGATTCTAACCCTCCCTTTGGGGCACTCATTTGTTGTTCACAAATTCATTTTTCACACATTAGGACCCAACTAGATGATTTTCGTACTTAACAACCTTGGATCAATTCTGGCAAACAGTGTCCTGGTGTACAGTATCTCACATACTGGATGGGTGACATCTTGTTTTTTCTCCTACAGAAACATGCCAAGGGCCAGGATCTCTTCTCCAAGGTGTGTGACCATCTTAATCTGATGGAGAGGGACTACTATGGCCTGGCCATCTGGGAGACGCCCTGCATGAAGGTCAGTATCTAACATTTACATTTACATTGGTCTGCTCAGCCACCTGACTCCCTGACAGCCAACACTGACTCTAACAGCCAACACACCATGTCATGTGCACTCAGAGACTGAGATCTACCCACATCAAACACCATCTGACAGATCTGAAGTGTGTGCGTGTGTGTGTGTGTGTCATAATGCATGTCTTTACCTCCACAGACCTGGATGGACTTCACCAAGGAGATCCGCAGACAGGTGCATGGTAAGTTTTTCCACCTCAGCTTAGTTGGAGCAGTCCTGCTCATTTATGTCCTTATAAATACAGTGTGTTTAATCTTTGTCTCTCTCTCCAGGCACTACCTATGACTTTACCTTCAATGTGAAGTTTTACCCTCCTGACCCCGCCCAGCTCTCTGAAGACATCACCAGGTAAACTCCACCGACTGCCCCCTCCCTCTCCCTTCTCTGTCTATATACAAAGAGAAACATAGAGAAAGAAACATCATTACAGCAGGACTGAACAGAAACAGATCGATCACATGACACTTCGCCATCCAGTCGTTACCTGCTAGCTCAGTTCATCATCCTAATGAATCCATTTCATCCCGCCTCCACATCCACGTAACAGCACTTTTAGTAACGGCTAGGAGGCTTGAGCCTGCCGTGACCTCTCCCTGACCCCCCTGTTGTGTTTTGGGCAGGTATTTCCTGTGTCTGCAGCTGCGGAAGGACATCTTAGCCAGCAGGCTGCCCTGCTCCTTCGTCACGCTGGCCCTGCTGGGCTCCTACGCCCTGCAGTCGGAGCTTGGGGAGTACGACCCCGAGGTGCACGGGACGGACTACGCCAAGGACCTGCGCCTGGCTCAGGGCCAGACCAAGGAGCTGGAGGAGAAGGTGATGGAACTGCACCGCACATACAGGTGAGCACCGGGCGGGCTGGGGGACGATGGGAGAGACACATGCTCGCTCGCACTGCACGCACACGCACGCATGTTTGGGTGGGTGTGTTGGTATGTGCTCGGGTGTGTGTTCTTGTGTTACTGTGTGTGTGTGTGTGTGTGCTGGATGATCTGGTACGCAGGGAAGCACATGCATCTACTCACCTTATTCCTGTCCACAGGGCGATGAGTCCAGCGCAGGCAGACATGATGTTCCTGGAGAACGCCAAGAAACTCTCCATGTACGGGGTGGACCTTCACCAGGCTAAGGTACAGATGGGGGTCAGGCGGCTGAGTGGTTAGGGAATCGGGCTATTAATCAGAAGGTTGCCGGTTTGATTTCCAGCTGTGCCAAATGACGTTGTGTCCTTGGGCAAGGCACTTCACCCTACTTGACTTGGGCAGAATGTCCCTGTACTGTAAGTCGCTCTGGATAAGAGCGTCTGCTAAATGACTAAATGTAAATGTAAGGTACAGTGGAAAGACCAGACACTACCTCCTTACCAAACCTCTCCAATCAGGGAGAAGGGATGACTAGGATGTTGAGGACTGTGACATGGGGTTTGTGTTGTGTAGAAACCCTAGACCAAGGTAGGCCGTCTGCATTACAGCCATGAAAGCCTAGTCAGTGTTTGTGTCCCAGAAAAGGGACAAACACATGGCGTGTCATATTTGAAAGCAGAAAAGGAGGTCAGGCTGTTAGCATCAATCTAGGGATTTAAATAAAATATGGAGGTACTTATCCTGAAATGGAGGTGCATGCTGCCTCTCAGTGGATGACAAAAGTCATTGCAGGTCAACTGCAGGATTAGAGCCATCACAGTGACTCCCTCAGTGACTCACTCAGTGACTCTTCTACTCTCCTTAAATGTCATTTAATGCTGTTTCTCTCTCTTCTGATTTATCTATTCCTCCATCTCTCTGTCTATGTCTATGTCTTACTCTCTCTCTCTCTGTCTCTCTGTCTCTGTCTCTCTCTCTGTTTCTCTCTCTCTTTTCAGGACCTGGATGGGGTGGACATCATGCTGGGAGTGTGTTCCAGTGGTCTGATGGTTTATAAGGACAAGCTGAGGATCAATCGGTTCCCCTGGCCCAAAGTCCTCAAGGTGTCATACAAACGCAGCAGCTTCTTCATCAAGATTCGTCCCTCAGAGGTACAACAGAATCCTAAACCCTTTTGTTCCCCTCAAGAATGAGCTGCTTTAGAGCGGAGCTAAAATAGAACTTGTTCCCTGTTTTTGTTGTTAACAGATGGAACAGTATGAGAGCGCCATCGGCTTCAAACTGCCAAACTACAAGGCCTCCAAGAAGCTTTGGAAAGTTTGTGTGGAGCATCATACCTTCTTCAGGTAAGAGGTCCCCACTGGGAATGACTGGGAATGGCCTTAGTTGGCTGGGTACCCTCCCCGCTCACAGACAAGAGACAAAAATTGACACGTCCTGGTTCTGTGCCACACAGGCTGACGTCCACTGAGGTGGCTACCACTCCCAGGAAGTTCCTGGCGCTGGGCTCCAAGTTCCGCTACAGCGGCCGGACCCAGGCCCAGACACGCCAGGCCAGCTCCATGATCGACAGGCCAGCCCCGCTGTTCCAGCGCTCGTCCAGCAAGAGGAACTCCAGGAGTCTTGATGGAGGTGTGTGTAGATGCATGTGTAGACGCGGGCCCTTGTACGTGTGTGTGTGTGTGTGCGCGGGCACAAGAGAAAACACAGATACTACTCTGACTTGCCCCTGTGTACTTCAGCCGGAGGTAAGTATCCTCCTGTACTTCAGTTCACCCAAGCGAGGACAGAAGAGGACGACTGGTTCTGTTTAATGGATGCTGGATGGCTTCCACCCACCCTCTACCCCTCAGGTACTGTGCAGCACAGGGTTGCTGTTCACTCCTCTGGCAGTCACTTAAGCTCTGAGAGGCTCTACGCTCTGTTTTCAGCTCCTCTCAGCCTTGTCATCTGGGACACTTGCTTATGTAACCTGTCCTGATAGCATCTGTTTCACTTTCTGCTAACAACACAAGTCGTGAGTCACTGATTAAGCAGAACCACACCAAACAGCTTTCCCTACTCCCCCGGGACTATTACCTCCCACCTGCCTTCTGCTGTTCAGCTCCTCTCCTTAACACTTAACCCCGGCCAGTCTCGCTCCTCCGCTTGTGCCCGTGCTCAGCTCGTGGCACAGCAAGACCTCCTAGGGGGCTTGTGGTCGACCCTGCCAGGTCCAAGCTGACCTGCCGGCGCCCCGACGAGTCGACGCACCATCTGGCTGCGTACGCTCCCTCATCCGGGAGACACGGCCTCCTCGCCGCGCACCATGCGCTGTGTGTGTCTCCGCTGTGCTTGCTGCCGTCTGCAGGCCTGCCGGTGCTGAGCTCAGCGCGCGGCCCCCCTGCTGTGTGCTGACTGGTGATAATCCTCAGGCTAAGAGCACAGCAGGGGGGCCGCTGCTCCACAGTCATGCACTTACTACACCTTCTAGCTGGGGGTGGGGGTGGGGGCTCGTTGTTCAATTCCCTAATACTCCATTGCACCAAAATGTTACATAATGCTTTTCAGATCTAATCGGAATTGTGTGAATCGGAATCGTGTTCTTTTCTGAATTGTGTTTTTTTTTTGGGTTCATTCGCTGTGTGTGAGACAGTGACCACTCCCCTGCCGCCTCAAACTGCCTCTTCATTCACAAAAGAGCCAGAAGAGTGGAGGGAAGATTCCAACTCCTCCTCCTTCCTCATCCTCTCCTCCAACCCACGCCCTGCTCCCTCAGGTAGCCAGTCAGAGCCCCTCTGCGCTGTACAGACTCGCCCTTCACACCTGCTGTGTGAGGCCGCTGACCTCACCATGACCTCATCATGACCTCTACAACCTGACAGATCCCCCTGAGAGCCCAGTACTGTCATCGATCCACCCTCGTCTGCAACAGCAAAAACACCCTGCCACAGCAACAACTATTATTCCTTAAAGGAGAACCAGCTTAACCCAAGATAGTTCAGTCTCAATTGACTCTTGTTGCCGTGCCAAGACACACTCATCTGTGAAATAAATAACAATAGCTGCAGGGTCAGTCTGATGCATGTAAACATGTAAACGAATCAGCAGCTGTGCAGACACCCAGTGCTCCCCTCTGCTGCGGCTCATTTCACAGTTCCAGTCTTAAGGGCCCCTGGCATTGTTAGACCATTCAACTGAACTGAACTCTTTGCACATACAGTAGTGGTGGCTCAGCAAGCCAGGGCTTGAGGATTCCCCGGAGCTGTGTGTGTGTGTGTGTGTGTGTGCGTGTGTGTGTGTGGTTGCCAGGGAAATGACCCATATGATCCCAATTCACATATGGGAGACTTCATAGAGTCATAGAAATGCTTCCCATGTCTGTTATGGGTGTCGTTGTTTCAGTGAGGTGAAGCTGTAGGTTTTTGTCCTCTGAACAGAACATGTCAGTACATTTAGGATTATAAGACAAACTTAATTGTCAATGTACTGCTCAGTGTCTCTACCTGCTGATAGTTCAGTAGCACAGTGCTAGTCTTACAGGGTGCTGCCAGAACTGCATACAGGGAACAAGTTTGTTCGATATTGTACATGGGTTAATCTTTAGATTTTAGTCAGTTGAAGACTCTATAATGTATCCCCTGCGTTTCATACTGTGTCTTGTGATCTAAGTAGGAGAATATTTTGGCACCATAGGCGACCTGTGATTGACAGTTTTCCTTCACTGTGTTGGTTTAGTCTTGTCTCAAGCCAAGCGGCACGACCGACCAAACAACGACAAAGCACAGTACGGAGAAAAACTTCACATCACCACGGTAACAGGGACGAGGAGCTGGACACATCCAGAATTGACAGAGGAGGATGATTGGTTTGTGCTACTGGATCGCACCCCGGTGCGCCTCCTACAGGTCTCCAGAGGTAGCCTCACCAAAATGTACTAAACTCTAATTCTCATGCAGTCCAGTTGCCAGCTAACAAGACTAAAAAAGACTCACTCTTGGTTCGACTTTTAAGCTTTGACTGGTCTGAATAGTGTAATGTGTTCCAAGTAGTGCTTCACTGTTTTTCAATCTTACAAGATTACGTTGACTTTTGTCAAAATGCCCTGCTAATTTGAAAAAACAGGAAAACCGTCGTAATTCGAACCGCTGCTCCTCCTTCACAGTCAACACTAACCTAAGCTTTGAACTAACTGTGATCTAACTGTGACCTATCCTCGACATATACGATCTACTCTGGCCTGTTTTGACAGACCGATCTTTGTCACAGACCTACAACGCCCTTCTCTTCCCTGCTAACAGCCAATTTATACTGATCGCAATGAGCGTGATGGAGATACTGCAGATGCAGAGCACTCAGGAACTGCATTCTCCAAGTTATCTCGACATCCAGAGGGCTGCTGTAGCTCCTGACATAGCCTAGCAGGTCTGCAGACGCGAGCCCTAGCGTACTTGCGGTCACTATACATTGTCCTTAAGCTTGGCTAAACAGTCAGTGAATGATTTGTTTGTCTCATCAGCCACGCGGGTCTGGCATGTCCCAGTGTCAGGCTCTGCTCGCACCCCTCCCAGAATGGTGCTGAAGATCATTCAACTGAGGCCTCCCACCAAGAGAATCAGGTTTCTTGAAGCCCCACCTAAACAGACATGGGTGTGGATCTCAGAAGATGATTGGTTTTGGCTATTGGACCATGTCTGTGTGATCCCTCTTGAAGGTACTGAATGTTTTGGCCAAGCTTTGTTGCGCTTCCTCATTTGAACGAGACGATAATGCCAAACCTAACTTTGGATTGTTCAGCTTGCTCTGTGTGTGCCACCGTGTCACACACACATACTTCACACCTCAGATTAAAGCTTACAACAATATAACAGGCTCAAGCAACATACCAGGACAATGTGCTGGAGTATCAAGCTGACTAATTACTGTGCTTGTTGTGAGATTAATAATATCGCTGAATGAGAGCGTCTTGGCACACTGATAACTCTCTCTGCACAGACAAGCCTCTAAATTCAGAGAACACCGCAGACGCTTGTTTGAGTTCCAGACCTCATCCTCCAGAGAGTTCTCTGCTCCTCTCCGACTCCCTTGAGGATTCTTTTTTCTTCCCTGCCAGTCGCCCCTACGAGAAGAGCCCCACCTCCGGCCTGTCCCAGCGCCGCTCCTCCTCCAGACACTGTACCAGGTACCATCCGCAGGGCCTCCCAGCGGAGGCCACGAGCTGCAGAGGAGGGGGGGAGAGGTGGTGGTGCGCAGGTCTGGAGCAGCCCGTGGCCTGTGGACCCGGTGGAGGACACACTGCTCCAGACCCTGCAGGACCTGTGGCTGTGTCACCAGAGCGTCGCTCAGCTGCAGAAGCACTGGAGGGCTGTGAGCCACAGCCTCAGGGAGAAGTGGGAGCTGACTGCCCGGCAGACAGGCCTGGTCCCGGGGCAAGACTGGGGCCTGGAGACCAAGAGGCTGGCCTTGCTGGAGGAGGAGGCTGGCAGGCTGCAGCAGCAGGTGGAGCTGGAGCTGGGTGGGGCCAGGAAGAGGACTAGGGCTCTGGAGGAGAAGATTTGGCAGCTCCAATCCTACGTTCAGAGGCAGGATGACCTCTGGTATATCGTGCTCGACTTTGACCCTCCCAAACCTCTCATCTTACCTCCAGGTACAAGAAATAAAACCGCATTGAAGCATCGCCTGCCCTCCACAGACCCTGGCATTTAGACAGCGAGCAGACTCTGCCTATTTTTGTGATGTCAAGCTAAATGTCTGGATTATGTGGCTTTGCTTTTATTTCTAAGGAGTGTGTTCCAATATCAGTCACTGCCCTGGGCCTGTTTCAAGTGCTCGATAAAAATCAATATGACATCCTGTGGGAGACAATCAGTCCCATTCCTCCCTCTGCAGTTATGTGCTCCTTACTCCAATAGGGTGGGAGGACAGAGGCTTAAAATAACGTAGGGCTACAGCAGAGAGAATAATGGCGCTAACTTTCTCAAACTTTCACCATTCAAAACTTCTTCCAATGTATTTACACTCAGCTTTGCTCTTTCGGAAGTGCGTCATGCGAAGGAGCTTGTCACGACCAGCAGAGGCTTCGCTACTTAACATGGTGCTGCTGCACTGCACGCCAGGTGTCTGTGTGGAGCTTGGGACACCAGACACACCAGACTGTTGGGTTCTCTCTCTGATTGGTTGTAATTCTCCTCAGTGTTAGTAAAGGATGACTGGTTTGAGATGTTGGATCGCTCTCCTCCACCAGAGCCCGGCCTCTCCCTGATTCCCACAGGTACTGACTACTACATGAGGGCAGCACTCTGGCCTGCATGTGGGATGTATTAATGTAGCAGTGTGAATGTATGTGTGAGTAACCAACGGATGAATGTCGAACTGTCACAGATTTTGTTACTAGCAGAGGTTGGACTGTTTACCCCCCTCCTGTTCCCCCTCCTGTTCCCCCTCCTGCTCCCCCTCCTGTTCCCCCTCCTGTTCCCCCCTCCTGTTCCCCCTCCTGTTCCCCCTCCTGTTCCCCCTCCTGTTCCCCTTCCCGTTCCCCCTCCTGTTCCCCTTCCTGTTCCCCCTCCTGTTCCCCCTCCTGTTCCCCTTCCTGTTCCCCCTCCTGTTCCCCCTCCTGTTCCCCTTCCTGTTCCCCCTCCTGTTCCCCCTCCTGTTCCCCTTCCTGTTCCCCCTCCTGTTCCCCTTCCTGTTCCCCCTCCTGTTCCCCCTCCTGCTCCCCTTCCTGTTCCCCCTGTAGCCATGGCATCCACCCCAGATAAGAACACCCGCCCCGTCAGCGCCCCCATCATGACCCCTGTGTCCCCAGTGGAGGCGGCCCCCTCACCCGTGACCTCCGCTCTGCTGCGGGGCGGGGAGCGCCGGCAGGCCTCCACCCCGACGGGACGGCGGTCTCGCTCTGTGGAGAGGAAGGCTGAGAGCCGTGTGGCTGACTCCACCAAGACACACAGCCCCAGGCCTGAGTCCACCCCAGACATCAAGGTATTATACACACACATGCACACGCACCAACTGAGATATAAACAGGACACCTCAAACAAATATCTTCACCTCAATCAAATATCTTTTTCTGTAGTAAGTCTCCTCTCTCTTCACAGGATGTAGGCTATTCCTCTAGTATAATTTGTCTTTGTCATGAACTTAGTTGACTTTGGTTGGGATATACCTTGTGGGAAATAGTAGGACACAGCCTTTCGGGTGCTGGGTGTTGTGGTCGATAAACATTCCAGAGAGATCTAGCTTTTACGTTTGTGAGGGTTTGGCTTGCCCTGGTGTCAGTTGTAGCTCAGTGGCGCCGCCCTGCTGGTGGCCCCGTGTCTGAGCTGTGTCTGTGCTGCTGCAGACGGTGGCCAGGAGAGAGCGGAGGCACGCCCCCGCTGTCACAGCCACCAACGGAGAAAGGGAAAGAAAGAGCCAGGTTTGTGTTCAGGTCCCTGGGCCTGACGCATGATGGGGTGCATGGACTGTATCGCTATTCCTGTCTGTTTGTCTAATGCAGTGGTTCCCAACCGTGGTCCTCAGGGCACCCCTGTCCTGCATGTTTTAGATGTTTCCCTGCTCCAACACACCTGATTCAAATAAATCAAGCTTCTGCAGAGCTGGATAATGACCCAGTCATTTGAATCAGGTGTGTTGGAGCAGGGAAACATCTAAAACATGCAGGACAGGGGTGCCCTGAGGACCAGGGTTGGGAACTACTGGTCTAAAGCATATGAAGTACAGTACAGTACTGAAGGAGTGGGGTTGGGGTTAATCAAGAGTACACAAGCACTAACGCGCACATGCCTCTCTCTTCCCTCCTGTGGGGGGGAGTAGCAGTCGCCTCGAGACAGAACCAGCATGGAGATGGTGCGAGTGAGGAAGGTTAGAAGTCTCCTCCAGTCAGTGTTTCTGCATGAGGAGTCACCATTGTAATCCTCGCTTTACTTGCATCGCTGTTGATTTGTGTCCTCGTTTGGCTTCTCTAACCATTTTTACATCACTGCAATAGTCTATTGACAGTACATTGTTTTTTGTTGTCATTTTTTATTGCTCATATTTAGTTGTGGCTGTTTGTACTTCTGCCTAGCCTTGTAGATCTACTGTTTGTCATAGCTATACAAGAATGGGCTATTTACGTACCCCTTTCTTGAGGGCTTACAGTATGTGTTCAAAGTGATCAAAGACTTCCTTGGACAGTTATAGCACCGAGAAGTTTATTTTCAGTTTTCTTCTGCACTTTTCTTTTGAGGAGTTTGAGCAGCCACAGATATGCATTATTAACCAGGTCGTTCCCTCCTTCAGAGAAAATACAGAAAACTTGTTGACATAAGTTCCACAACCAGTGCCATCCAAGGAACTAGGAAGTGAGAAATACATTTGATTTAAGGAGAATCTTCAGCTTTAGCAGAGGCAGTGGACGTCAGGAAACTACAGTACCCAGACTCTGCACACTGCTGTGAACATACATAGTTACAGTATATCTGTCGACAGCTAGCGTGTGCCACATTTATAGCACATTTCCAGTGCAGGGTTACCTGTTCATCCCTCTGGATCAGCCCACCACACTGTCTGTCTGTGACCAGAGTGAAGTCAGCCTGAACCCTACAGGATGCTGCACCCTGATCTCAGCTGCACTTCTGTCATAACATTGTGATTTGAGCCATTGTCACGTATCCCATCAGAAATGCACTGTGGGTGCAGCCGCAAGTCAAACAGTAGCAGTGAAATGACAATGAATTGCACTCCCACGTCTTGAGACCAACCAAATGTTTCCTTTTTTTGTTGTTTTTCACAGAAGAGAGCTAAGAAACTTGAGGGTGAAACTATTTATATCAGACATAGCAATTTAATGTTGGAGGTTTGTATCAAATTTCGGAAATGTCCTTTTGCTCTTTGACTATTTATTGCGGCATGTACTTTCTCTCTTTCTGCTTGCACGTCAGTGTTCCTTTTTTCTTTTCTGCATTGATGCCTGTTTCTCTGTATGTCTGTCTGACTGTACACCAGCTCGTATTGACACCTATTTCTTTCTCTGTCTGTAAACCGTCCGTTCAGCTTAACCCTAAAGGCTTGGCATGCACTATATTTCTGTCTCACTCTAATGCAAGTACTCATCTTTCTTTGGCATTGCTACTTTCCTAATCTTCATTTCCTGGTTGCATTTTGCTAAATATATGATTGGGAGTGCTGCCTCTCTCACTATCATAGCCTCATACACTTGCCAATCAGTAAATCTGTATTGGTGCAACTGCCAAGTCATTGGCCTGAGAGAATGTGCTTGCTTCTTCTCATTTCAGCCCTTTATTTGATATTGCACCATAACTAGATCATTTTTACCCTTTGAAGTTTGAGTGGTTTATTTATCAAGCAAAGTCTTATATTTTACACCACTGCATAGTGTTCTTGTACCGAAAAAACCTACTTATAAAAACTTGTAGAAGGAAATTCACCTTTGATCTCCCCAGTCATATATTTCCAGGTGGTTTTGATGGCCAGGTTAACAATGTTGCCATTGTCATTTCCATATGTGGCTACAGTACATTCCACTAACTTCATGGTGACTAACCAGAGACCTGAAGACCCCCCCACACACACTTATCTGCGGTCCTCATGATCTTCTGTCTAACTTTGTGACGCATTGTCTCCCTTCATCTCTTTTGACCTGTTTATGATGTGATGGTTGATCCCCCCTGGCTGTTTGCACTCAGAAGACACTCATTCACACTCACATGCACACCCATACACACGCTCTGTGAAATGGTCACCTGGTCAACCAAGCTCATTTACATCCACCTGTATTAAAGCACGAGGGCATGGTGCTTCTACCACCTCACAACTCAGCCGTATCTTTGGCCGTTTCAAATTGAACGTTTCCGCTTGCTGCCAAACCAAAACAGCTGTCACCTTATGAGAAACTGGGGATGGTTGACAAAACGAAACTGTCATGCTTCAGGAACCAGGCGACCATTTCCCAGTTGGCAGAGAGCCACACAGATGCTCTTTAGACAGGCGAGGAGCCCAGAGTTCTCCTCCTGGGCTGGCTCACACGAGCCCAGCCTGTTCTGGTCCAGACTCCTGTCCATTTAAAACGTCATCCACTGCTGGCTGGCAAGCAGATGTTTCCTCTGAATACTCATTAGACAGTAGACTTTATGCCTTCTATTCACGTCTCTCATGCTGCAGATTTGTAACAAGCAATTACTCAAAATCAGGATGTTTGCTCCTGCACATGAATATGGATAAGCACAACTGTAGTTGATGGATCTCTGCACTTGGCAGAGATTGGGTATGGAGAGAAAGGAGTCTTGTCTGTCCAGAGAGTGTCTTGTTGCTTGGCTGGAGGCCTGCTTCCCCTTCAGAGGGGCGTTGCGTCTCTCTGTAAGAGAGGCATACCTCCTCAAACAGCATTAGTAATGACAAACATGATGTTGCATTTGTTTGGTTAAGCGGCTTGGTTTTTGTATTCATCACATGGGAATAATGACAGATCTTTTTTCCCCCTCAATCCCCTCCAATCTGGGTGCTCTGTCCCTTTTCTGGTCGTCTCTTCCCACGCTTCACACACTCCCTCTCTTGTTCCCTTCTTTTCTCCTCTCTTTTCTATATTCTCCCCTTCTCCATGTTCTGTCTCTTTACGTCCCGCACTCCACTTCTCTTTTTTTCTCTTTGGGCCGTCCTGCCCTCCCCCCCCCTCTCTCTCTCTCCTAGGATCTGGATAAGACCCAGACAGAAATCATGCGTCACCACACCAGCATCAGTGAGCTGAAAAGGAGCTTCATGGAGTCCGTGCCAGACCCCAGGCCCAGCGAGTGGGACAAACGCCTGTCCACCAACTCACCGTTCCGCACCGCCAGCATCAACGGCCAGCTGCAGCCAGACGGGGTGAGTCCTGTCCTGGGAGGGAGGTAGAAGGAGAAACTGGCTACTTGGATACTGTGAGATGTTTAAAGAAATGCTATTCAGAGCTGGCACCAGTTTAACCATAGTCTCTCTGTGCAGTGTCTGTGCTCTCATTGTCCATGGAGAACACAAGAGGTTCTTGTGTTGTGTCACTTGTTGCACTGCGACATTAAACAATATTTTCCACTTGGTGGTGCTATGGTCTTCTCTCACATCATTGAGTTAGTTTCGATGCAAATCTGATCCCAGTCATCAGAGGAAGCCTGTTGACTGACTCATGTCTCGGGCATTTGTTAGAATAGAGTCCCTTGCTGAGAACAGATGGGAAAAACATTGTGCGAAGCCACGTTTACTGGAAATGTGTACAGAAAGGTGCAGTGCATTTGGTCAGTTCAGCTCTCCCTTTGTGCACAAGTTCAATATGTTAAGATTCTGTGTGTATGTGTGTGTGTATGCAGGTGAGGACACCCACCCGTTCACCTGCATACAGAGTAGTTGGTGGCATGTCAGAGGTAAAGGTTCTCTAATTTGGTATTTACCAGCAGGGACTGCAGTGAGACAAAGCTAGTGGGCATTTCTTTATGAGCCAGATAAAGAACGGCCTATAGCGTGAATGCAACAGGAGGCTGTGGCCGTGGGCTATAGGCAGGAAGAGCATCTGACCTTCTTCAGTGGATTGCGCTCGCCCCCGCGACCTCATAGGCGCCTTCTTCTCAGCCACGCCCCCCTTTTGACCCTCCCTTCCCTCTCCACCGCTCAGCTCCATGAATGGCTGCTGCCAGCTTGTCGCCGTGCTTGATCTGCCAACAGCATGGCTGGGTTTATCCCCGAACTGAAGCTGCATGACTGTGATGACTTGATTTTTCTAAGTGACTGAAGAAAAACCAAAAGAGAAGCGAGTAGCAACAGCAACGACCGAAAAAAACTGACCCCCCTCCTCCTCTTCATGTCATTGTCTTTCCCCCCTATTCTCCCTCCTGTATCTATCCCTCACTGGATGTCTTATGTTTTATGTTTTCTCTGTCTCCCCCTTGTCTCTCTCTCTCTTTCTCTGTCCTTCTTACATGCCGTCTATGTCCTTTCTCCTCTCCCTCCTCTCCTTTCAAAGTCCTGCCCCGGCTCCCAGTCCACTCCACCTCCTCCTCCACCTCCTTCACCTCCTTCGTCTCCCTCACTCCCAGCCTCGCCCCTGAAGCCAGAGGTGGACACAGAGGCCCAGAGTGCAGCTCGGGCCACAGGCCAGCGAGCTCTCACCTCTGCCCTGAAAACACAGTTTCTGTCCCAGACTTGAGCTGCCCGGAGCAGCCTGAATATCCTGCCAGTCCCTGAACAGCCCCTTCCCATCCTGGAGGGTCCTCCCAGTCCCAGGCTTTCTCTCATCTAGAGTTCTGATCTTTTCATGTCCAGTGACTCTGCACTTTTCATGAGATGTCACAGCACAATTTCTATCCTAACCCAATGACAAACAGTTCAAGGTCGTTACATCATCGGCCATCAGTCTGAGAGACAGAATAACTCAGTTGAGTTGAAGTCACCTGAACTTGTTATTGCATGCAAGACATTTATAAAAACCACAATATTTTTCTATCCTCATGAACACATGGTAAACAGATACATCCCCCATGTGGACATCAGTCTTTTGACTGACCTCTGTGCATCTGACATGTTATTCTATACATTTCTGACAGCTCTACAGTTTCACTTGTCAGACAAGGCAGTGAGGATGGCACATTGTGGTCCTGCCTGCCGTTCCCAGGCCAGTTTATATGGCGCTTCTCCCCACAACGGTGTGTAAGAGGCCGATGCACTGCCAAAATGGGTTGCACTAGCTAGCATTTTTACCTGCCAGAGAATCCCTTTCCATTCTCCGCCATGGAGCAGAAGGCCATAAAAACCACCCAGCCCTTGTTGTCCTTCTCCTCCTCCTCCCCTGCTGCCCCAGGGGTCTCGCGTGGTGAGACCACCCTGGACACATCCTCACTGCCACGCTATGTTCTGGCCTGACAGCCACCGCCAGATAAGCACCCACCCCACACATTGGTCCGTAACTCTGATTCGGACCAGAGACTTATTTAACAGATCGCCCTCCAGGATTCCTCCTCAGCCTTGACATCCCTCCTCTGTTGTTCAAATGACAGGAGGACACTATCCATAACCATCCCAGTGACTCACCATCCTCCTACACCTCCCCTCCCCCCCTTCCTCCCAACCTCCCTCCCTCCCTTCTCTGCCCCTACCCCTCCCTCTCCTCCCTCACGCCCTGTCTGTTGGTCATTCCCCCACACGTTCTGTTCATTGTTCTCTGTCTCTCTTGGTCTCCCGTTGCTGAGCACAGCGAGGGAAGCGTCCTTTGTTTGCACGGCAGGTAAGATTACTGAGGGGGGCCCGAGTAGCAGTGGGACGGCCACTCCTCAGCCAGGACTTCCTGGAGGAGGACGAGGAGGACGAGGAGGAGGAAGATGAGGAGGAGGAAGAAGAAGATCAGGCCCGAGGGCCCACTGTGAGAGTCTCTATCCCCACGCCAGAAGAGGAGTGGAGCGAGACAAACCCATGCCAGCTGTACCCAGCTAGGCTCCCGCAGTCCCCCATCTCGGTCCTCCTGTCGGGCCTGCTGGTGATGGCACTCACTCTCCTGTGGCTGGTGTTCATATGAGCCCAGGTCAGAAGAGCAGCGCCCCCTTCTGGTGACCCCACCAAGGGCACTCGTCTGTGGAGAGAGAGTCTGGATTCAGACGCTGGTTTCCCCTCTCTCCTTTCCTCCTGTCCGTTGTTCTTTACTGTACCTGCTTCCTTTCCTCACCTCCTACGCAACATACAAACCACCACACACACACCAACACAGACTAGAACATGTCTACTGAGCATTCAAGTCACTGAAAGACAATGTCCACTAAGGTCCTCCTTTCCAGTATTTTTCAGGAACTGATGAAACATTATAGGCATCTTGCTGAGATACTCAAGTCAAATTTTTTATGGACTCAAATGACCAGTATTCAACAGGGAAAAGCCAACACGAGTCACATGGGATGACAGACTGGACTGCTTGTGTTAACCTGTTGCTCTACTTAATTTTCTCTCCTCTAAGACTCTTCTAAGTCTCTTCCCTCAGCGCCTCTGTGCCATACGACTCTAGCACAGTGCTCTGCTGTAGAACAAGATTGACATACTAGATACAGGAACTAGCTGCACATATATTTGGCCAACAAGTTGACAAAACCTCTCCAAGAATTCAAAGCATCTCTCTGCGATAAAGCATAGAGCCACTGTTACCGAGCTTTACAAGAACTTTGTTTATATTTCACCGGAGGCTAGCAGGGCGGGGAGAACACTCCGACCTGGTTGAAGAGACAGCAAAACTCATAAGTTATTATTATTATCAACAAAGTTATGTAACTAAAATGGCCTTAAACTAAAGCTGATGCACTCCTTAGACATGGTGTACTTTGTTTACCCGAAATCTCTACTGGTTACCAAACAAAAAAGAACACTGGTTGCTAAGCGTTGCACTACTGTTGATAGTATGCCACTTCCTTTGCTTGATGTAAATCTAACCTGCGTGTTGTAACAATCACTGCCCAGAGAGGGGGTGTGAAAGAATACTTTAGATTGAGCTACATTTCATACAGTTCAGGTGTATAAAAAGATTTAAGTTTCCAAGAGATATTTCAACATTGCCTGGTGTCAGCACAGGTTGGCTGATGCTGGTTGACACTCAAGCTAGATAACTATGTAAAAAAAACTTATTTTACACTAACTACATACTCTAGCTTATGTGCATAAGGTATGAAGCCATCGAAATGATCTTGCCCTTTTCAAGGATCACTCTTGAACTTGTAGCAAAGTTGCACTGAGACAGGAGCAGGGACTGTAATAGTTTAGTAGATAACCTCTTAAAGAATGACAATTGTTCACTGTCATGTTTTAAAGCCTTCAAAAATGTTGACTTTGATACACTGGTGCTGAAGGCTTCCAACAGATCTATTGGTCGGTGCAAAAACTCTCTCAAATTAAGAATAAAAGTGACCATTGACCTAAAGCTTACGTACTGGACTATGACTAAAATAGAAGTATGTGGACACAACTCTGGGATAGAACTACAGTGTATGTTTATCAATCTGAGTGAGGGTGCACAATACATGCACTGTATGTATATATGTCAGTATGTGTGTCTGTATGTGTACTTGTGTGGGATCTCCATGTTGTATACTGTTGAGATTATCAGAACATCGTCACTCCAACGCAGCAAGCCTGGAATGTTCACTGTGACACAGCCCACAGGAAATGAAGTCGTTCTGTGCTGATTAGGCATTTTCTCCCCTTTTTGTCATTTAGTAGATTCATTTTTATTCTCTCGTTTTTATGCTTATTTCAGTGACGGTAATTTGTTGGAAACTTGGTGGCAGGTGTCACTGGCCGGTATAAACAAATAAAAGCACCTCATTAGGCATGTGTATTTTTGAAATATGTGCTGGAGTTGTAGGCAATTGGGTTTTGTTGTGAATAACTGCTTAAGTCAGTGCCTGCTTTTCTTTCCCTGTACTTGTAGGAGAGCAGAATTGTCATTGGGATGACTCATTCATCAGGAGGGATCTCTAAGGGAGGCCGTCCTGGTGTTCAAGTGAAAATAGTCTCTTTATCTAAGAGGAAAACCTAATGTTTGTACTGTTATGATAGGGATCATTTTGAGCAATGAGAAGTAAGGCGTTTTTTTAAACTAAAACTTTCGCAGTCTGTACAAAATCAAGCCAAAAAATCAAATGTTATTTGTATTATCTGTTTAAACGTGAGAAGTCTTTCATGAAAAGCCCACAGATATCATCAGCTGAGACTCAGCCGAAACCATCAGACATAATATATACGCTCTCCTTTCAACTGTGGAAAATTAGACCAGACTTCAATATGTGAACAGCTTAAATCAAATGACTTTTTTTCTGGTACAGTGCCCGGCAATGAAAGATTAAAAAGCAAAATGAAAGTAATTCATGATGCCTCTGCGCTGCATAATTTGCATCTCTGAGCTGGGGAGTGTTGGTAATTGGCATGCCATGTCGCCAGGGCCTGCCTGGGGCTTGATCCTCCTCATCCCATTCCTGGAGGGACTTTTATTCTGAAACTCACACATCTCGACCCATTGAGGGGGATGTCAGCTTACTGGTGATTGATCACATTGTGCCTCTGCCTCCAACCCCCTGGGAGCTCTGTTTTATTCAAGGCAATTAGTTTTTCTCTCTTGACAAGATTTTCCGCTCAACTTAATTGTTTGTTTTTTTTGTAAAATACGTTTTCATTTTTCTGCATTAGATGAAGAAATATGTCGGTCCTACACTTGCCGGGATGTTTAGTTTGAAAAGGCAAACACCCAACATGCATGGAACAGACAGTATTTCCTACATTTCAATAGTTCTGCACAAATCCTTTCCTTAAACCGCCTAGATACATATATGGCTGGGATTAGTAGTTCTGTTTTGGATGTCCATATGCTAGTATGAACCTGAGCTTCTTGACTGGGAGGATCAGTAGAGCCAGGTAATTGGGGGTGATTACCAGTAACTGACTAGCGATATGCTGTGTAGACTGTATAGGCTTGGTGAAATGAGAATCATTTGAGAGGATTACAACTCTACTTGGTAATGATTATGCGACTACACGAAGGCACGGAATGTTTGTGATGATTGTGACGCCTGAGTGAAAAGCTCTTATTCACTGAGTATATGTTCCCCTAACAGAGCCCTGTAATGAAGACGCAAACCATCACGATCTCTGACGTCACCAACTCGGTGCGAGGCACAGTAGACAACAAAGAGATCCCCATTGTGCACACCGAGACCAAGACCATCACCTACGAGTCAGCACAGGTACAGCACAGCATCCTGACATGCCTCTGGAGACTTTCAAACCTTTGCCTTTTGTAATGGTGAAATCACCTCTTTCCCTCCCCTTCTTCTTCCTCTCTATCTCTCGATTTCTTGCTCGTTTCTTTGTCTCTCTCTCCTCTCTCTGTTTCCATAACTTGCTCTCTCACATTTGTATCTGTGTCTCTCTCACCCCCTCCCCTCCCCTCCCCTCCCCTCCCCTCCCCTCCCCCCCCCCCCGCCCTCTGAAGCCTGCGGACAGCCTGGCAGAGAGGGACACTGGGATGCTGCTGAGTGCCCAGACCATCACCTCAGAGACAGTCAGCACCACCACCACCACGCAGATCACCAAGGTAACCCTGTCTCCAGCGTGCGGATTACGGGGGTACAGGGGGGGGGGGGTTTGACCCCCCTAATTAAGACTTGGACCTCCCCCCCCTAAAAGAAGTGAAAAACAACAGGTCGGCAGAGTCGATACATTTATATATCGTTTATGCCTGTAATCGTAAATATTACTTAACGCCCCCTGATTGTTATTTTGTCTAATTGTTTTACCCCCCCCGATTGTCATTGTATAATTTGCCCTCTGCCTGTCTCCCTACTCTCCTGTAATGCACTCATCCCAGCACAGGCCAGGGAGACAGGTGCCTCCCCATGGCAACAATCAATAGCAGTCAATAGAGGACATCACCACAGAGCTGTAATGAACTTGTGTTTCATATCAATCATGTCATTGGTATTGACTCAGCATATTGACTCCTTGATTTTGACGCCAGCTCGGACTAAATTATTGTTGGTTAGCGGGGCACTTGTTTCAATCCCTCATGGAGAGGGGCCTTGCCTGTCCAGGGTTAGGGTCGCTGGTTGGTAGCCAGCTCTGTGTGTGTGGTGTGTTGGGACACGCCCACAAACATACCAGGGTACCCGAGCATGGGGAGTGGTAGACACAGAGGTGGAAACAACTACCAACACACAATGCACAACCCCCAGGGTTTGTAACCGAATTGATCTGCTTTGTGAATCCGTATCTGTTTTCTGTGGAGCTGTTGTTGGATCTGGATGATTACGTGAGAATGAGGGCTGTGGAAGTGGAGGGCCTGTGCTCTCTCTGCCTTTCTCCCTGAGCCCAGGACATCCATTATTCCCTTTCCTCAACCATGTTTAAATATCTGTCTCTCGGTATTTCTCTCCCGTTGATTTCCCTCTCTTACTCTGTATCTTCCTCGTGGATGTTTCTCTCTTTCTCTCTGTATTCCAGACAGTGAAAGGAGGGATATCAGAGACTCGCATCGAGAAGAGGATTGTCATCACTGGAGACACTGAGATCGATCATGATAAGGTGAGCAGACACCAGCTCCCAGCTCTGCATCAGCTCTGCATCAGCTCTGCTCTCGGTTTAGTTGCAGACCTTTTGGTATGAGTTAGGAGAAACATTCATTTTTTTTCAGCTCGGAATGAATCGAATTGTTATTGTTCCACATCTGTTCCACATCTGAGAAATGTGATGTAGTCCCAGTCTGTGTTTGTTGAGGGGAATATTAATCACTTTGTCCTCAGTGTGTGTTGCCCTGTGTGGTTCGTTTAATTCATTTGGAAAGAACAAAAATATATATACACGTGGCTGGGGGTGTTTATTTGCAGCTCTGATTTGTCTCAACTGATTGTGTTTGCAAATGAAGTAAGCATCTCCCGCACGTAGGCTTTCTGTTTCTATCATACGCAAATCTGTTTGAATAGTAACCCTGGAAACCCTTTTTCCTCCCCCCCCCCCCCCCCAGGCTCTGGCTCAGGCCATAAAGGAGGCCAAGGAGCAGCACCCAGACATGTCTGTTACCAAAGTGGTCGTGCACCAGGAAACAGAGATCACTCCAGAGTAGGCCCCACCACACCCCAGCCACAGTAAGTTGATACACACACACACACACACACACACTTAGACCTCCAAAGCACCCTTCTTTCTGTCTCTGTGTGTTCTGTGGTTGCCTCTCCATCCATCACCTGGTATTTCTGTGTGTTTGACCTTAGTTCTTGGTAGATACCCTGTTCACCTGCCAGCATCATCTTTACAACACGCTCACGTTATCTGTCCATGCCTCCCATCAGCCGGCCAGCCTCAGATTACACACCACCGCTCTGGATGCTCCGGTCTGACAAGCAGCCCCCCCCCCCCCCCCCTCCCTCCACGGTCCTCTCTGGGAAACAGATTGGAATGGAAACCCCAGAGAGAGTGAAAGGGAAATGTACTGCCCTGCTCTGAGCTCCGCAGTAAATCCCTCCCTGGCTGTGCCTGTCTCCACTGCTCACAAACACACACGTCTCTCTGCAGCGTCCCCTAGCCAAGCCTGATGTGTTGATGTGGCCAGATATGGCCTTTTCGTACACGGGGAAGAGAATGCCACAGGGCTTTGGTTTTAACATGAGCTCGCTAAAAGACGTGGAACACGGTATTGTTTTGTTCCAAACAAAGTCTTGATGAGTGGAGGACGTTAATGATAGCAGTCTCCAGTCTGATTACTCTACTGAAGCCATTACAGACTTTAATGATATGCTAAGTGGTCTAAGAGAGACCCACGACCCAACATGTAAAAAGATAGGAGGATAAATGATAATCAAGGCGGGGGATGAGGTTTCAATCAACGGTTTAACTGCTCCGAGGCTAAATCTAGTGGCCGTAAAGCGCTGTGCAGAGAGGAGAGGAGACGGGAGGTTTCAAACCAAACTGCCCGTCCTCGCAATTTAGCAGCGCCGTGAAACGGCATGCATTTTCAGTTTACTCAAGCATATTCCAACATGAAACAAGGAGTCGCTGCATGAGGTCTGTAAACACTGGTGCCCATGTGGCTTTAATTGTGGCCTAGTTTGTGTGAGTTTGTGCCGCCAGGCTGGGGCCTCTTAGCCAGCTGCCGGGGTGGTATGCACTGTATACACAGAGTACCCCCCAACACCCCCCCCCTCCCTCCCTCCCTCTGCCTCCTCTGGGGGTTTAGTATGGCAGCGGGGCCCTCCTGTTATGTTCCCCCCCGTGTCCCGCCTTGAGTCCGTGCTAGCCAGTGCTGCTCTTGTTCTCACACACGTTAAATCAACTTCACTGTGTTTACTTCAGAGAGGCCTCCAAACACCGCTCACAGTGCTCCACCCTCCTCCCCTCCACCTTCCTCCTCTCCACCCTCATCCTCTCCACCCTCCTCTCCTCCGCCCTCCTCCCCTGATCCCATCCACCCTCCTCCCCTCCACCTTCATCCTCTCCACCCTCATCCTCTCCACCCTCCTCTCCTCCGCCCTCCTCCCCTCCACCCTCATCCCATCCACCCTCCTCCCCTCCACCTTCCTCCTCTCCACCCTCATCCTCTTCACCCTCCCCTCCTCCATACCCTCATCCCATCCACCCTCCTCCCCTCCACTTCTTTCCAGTCTGGCTGGACTCCTTCTCTCCCTCTGTCTTGTTGGCCTTATTCCCCAGACATGTTTACCATCATTGTGGCATTAGGGCGGTCAGATTCCTATATTAGAAGAGTTGCGTCAATGAAGTGGTGACGTGATCATCATGTCTGGTCCCAGAGTAAAAAATGTTCCTTCTAGCCAGCCTTTGAATAGGATCCATTTAAGTAGTTCATATTCTCCCTAGTAGCCCTAAAGTCTCAAAGTAAATATAATGTCATACTTACAGAGATATTTGCAGTAACAGATTAAGATTGATGCAACTCATCTGATATAAAGCAAAGTAAAGCTCCCGGTTCTCCGCTTTTATTATGATTTACTGTTTGAGGAAAATGTTGGGCATGTTTAATCCACTCTACACCTCTCTCACTTTCTCTCTGTCATTCTCTGTCTCTCTCGCTTTCTCTCTCTCTCTCTCTCTCTCTGGCTCTCTTCTTTCTTTTGTCTTTCTGTTTCATAGCTGCCAGTGGAAACAGGGCACCAGGAACAGAAACACATGCAGTTCTTGCCCACCCTTCCCCGATCGTGTCCCCTCTCCTACACGTTTACCTCAGAACCCCTCCCCCCATCAACACCCCCATCCCCAACCTCTCTGCCTTGGACAGACACACCAGACCAGATCTTCTAACTGCCAAAACCTAAATGACCGAACAACATCAAACTATCTTTTTCTAAGTGTAATGAAGTAAAAGAAATAACATTATTTGACTTTTTCACCTCTCCAATTTGTCTGGAGATTTTAAGGAAATTTCCGAGGGCATTCGATCTTTTAGTCATGTCGAGACTTAGTTGATATTTTTCTATGGATTTTCTTACCACTGTAATTGGTTATCAATATCTTCAAGTTTTGAGGGACGTTCTGGAAGGCAGGATTGTGGGTGATTGATCTGGGACTCCACCATCACAAAGATGAATTCCTCTTCAAGTTTAAAACACAACCGAGTTTGGTGTCATCTCTTGTACAGTAAAAGTTTATTTTATTTTCCCTCTCAATGTCAAAAAATATTTTTTCAATTTAAGTGTAAAAAAGATTGATCAAAACTGCGGGAGACCTTAGAGTGTTTCTCCTCTTTTGAACGTAATTATCTGGTGAATGATATTTTCATAGATTTATTATTTTAGTTGTTATTGTTGTAGTCAATCGAATAGCTAAGGATTCAGGAGAAGGAAGTGTATTTAAAAAAGCATAATTTCATTAATTTATTTATTTTCATCTCTGTCTTACTTTTGTGAATGTGTCCAGCATTTAGATGACCCCTCTGTTCACCACTGGTCTATAGTCACATGTTTTTGTATTAGGTCACATCACAGAGCATTCCAGTCACCAGCTACAGCTGGGTTTTTTGGTGGGGGGGGCATGGCAGAGGCAACTTGATGTCCTGCATTCATTTGTATGTATTTCTACTTTTCTACCAAAGGGGGCAGTGTGTACTCATCCACAGAGAGGAACAAGCATACAGTCTTTCTGCAGACAGTTTATCCATGCCAAACCCAAACAGGATTGGGATTAATTAGGGTTGATGTGATGCAGAGAGCAGCCATGATGGGTGACAAAGTAACTGATAAATGAGAAACAAGCAGCAAACAGAGACCCACATCACAGTGGATGTAAACCTTTCAAGAGATCTCTGTACGTACAGTAGCCATGATGCTAGCAACTGAAGTTTTTACAACATTTTTGTAAAGATTTCTATTCTTTATACCTTTTATCTTTGAGATGCAATGATTTGGATGTAAAGAATTGACCCACAATGATGTACACACTGTCCCTTCAAGCATGACCAACATTTAAGCTAAGATGACAGACAGCAGCATACAGTTTGTAAATGTTTGGTCTATTTTAACATGATGCTTTTATAGTACAAATAGTGTTCTGTACAGAAGCCAATGTGTTGTAGTTCCTTGGGTGTGTTGTCCTCGTAGCTGTGGCACTCCATTTTCTGCATTAGTCTGAAATGAGAGTTGTGACCAGCAAACACAGGCCCGTAGCGCGCTCCCTCTGTCTCTCTCACTCTCCCTCCCTCTGTCTCTCTCACTCTCCCTCCCTCTGTCTCTCTCACTCTCCCTCCCTCTGTCTCTCTCACTCTCCCTCCCTCTGTCTCTCTCACTCTCCCTCCCTCTGTCTCTCTCTCCCTCCCTCTGTCTCTCACTCTCCCTCCCTCTGTCTCTCTCTCCCTCCCTCTGTCTCTCTCACTCTCCCTCCCTCTGTCTCTCTCACTCTCCCTCTTTGTTTCTCTCTCTGTGTCATCACTGGAGGAGATGATGTAATAAAAGAGCACCAAGCACTGAATAAAAACAAACGTAGACTCTGCAGTCGTCGTTTCTTGTCATACCACACCCCAGCATCTCTTCAGACCGATTTGAACATGAGTCGATTGCTTGTAAATTCACGTAAAATGCTACAAAAACCGACCTTTTTGGTTTTTTTTGGGGGGGGATATGGAGAACTCTGCAGGCTGTTGGGAGGAAGGTGGTGTGAGATGAAGAGGGGGCGCCGATGGTGCGGGGTGCTGCAGGTGCCCTGGAACAACATCCCCTCAGACAGCTCCCTGCGTCTGCTCTGAAATTACTCAGACCCTCAGACCATCAGCTCTGCTGGTAGATAGATCACATGGTCGACGTTGTCCTGATATAACGGAGAACTGCTGGGTGCAGACATCGACAGCTTCCGGACGTTATTCAGTCACACTTTTTTTTACTGAGAGGGATGTAGAGTGACATCACTCTGTAGCTGTTTTGAGATCAGTCCTTTAGTCTTTGTTTCGGTCCCTTTCACAGTGTACAGTTCTGGATACACCCAGAAACAAGGTTTCTAAGTGAGCTCATTGTTGTCCCACATGAGGTAAACATGCTGATATCCTGACATAATCCTCAGTGTCTACCCAGAGTACTACTGGAAAAACTGCAAGCAAGGTAACTGTGAGCCAGTAGGATTCCTCGTTGATGTCAACTGGCATTACATCCCGAAGGACCAGTTACTGTAACTGAAAAGGTCAAGTGTAGAGCCCAGGCTAGGACACCATTATTTACTTTTCAGTCAATAAAAATAACAGTTTTTGGACTACTAAATGGATGGGATAGTCAAGTAACGCTCTCTTGATAAATAGTTTGCTGTTAAATGTATTTGACAGACCATATTTTACGTTTACTGTACAATGTCATCGCAACCAGCTTTCTGGCAGTAAAGAGCAAGCTATTCGCTGCTTTGCGTTCATAGAGTTTGAATGTTTCTTTAATAAAGTGGAATCAACACTGAGTTCATACTATTCTTAAATAATTCTTGCAGGTATGTAGAACACAGACAATTGCACACTGAGAATGTTCCAGATGGAGTATTCCGCATGGTCTGTATTTGTTGCTACAATTTCACTACTATCGTGTTGTACATACAAATCATAGCTGAAATGTAAGCGTGCATGGCAGAGCGCTCTGGCGAAGGTCTGCGGAGCCAATAAATAATGTAATGAAAGAAAGTACCTCTACTCTCAGGGCAGGGGGCAGAGCCCGACAGGTCTGCACATGGCCTTGGATTCATATTAATAAACACACCTGGAGAAACAATGACTGTTTTTTTAAAGACAGCTGGTGCACCATATGTAACTGAAATCTGGGACCGGTGATTAAATCTGCACCCAAAATGTTCACGCGTTTGTCAGTTGTGTTCTTTCTCCTTTACGTTGGTTTGTTTATTTTCTCTCTTCCTCCCAAACTCCCTCTCTCCCCCTTTCCCTCTCTTTCTATCTCTCACCTCACTTTAAGTAGCCTTACATGAACAGACAGTAAAAGTACAGTTTGTGTGCAGACAGTACTGGATTGTAAATATGTAAGAAGATTTGGTTTCCTGTCGACTTCTCCATAAAGGACTTAAAAGCATAGCCGGAAGAAAGCAGGAATAATCCCAGCGGAGTGTTCTCTTGTCTCCTCTGCCGACATGGATGTTTTGCACAATTGTAGAGAGATGCAATTAAAGTGAAAGAGGTTTTGGGGACTCTTGTTACGTTGAACATGGTGTGCAAAAACTGCAGGACTCATGCTCTCCTCAGCATCTAGTGGAAGAGCACAAGCCTCGTAGGAAGATGAAATAATAATGAAATATTGATACTCTGATTAAATAACTTTTTGTACCCAGAAGCACATTTTTATCTAGATTGGATTTAGCTTGATTTGGATTCTGAAATGGAACAAAATGTCCCTGAGGTTCCACTCCAAAGACACTTAGGCTTCCTTTTTATACCTTTGTGTGTTCATCATTAACATTTGTATGTTTAGCTTTGAATTTAACTGCCGAAAAGAACCTGTAACCAGTGCTGTAACCATATCCAGCTCTCATTTTAAAACAGTAGTTTGGTTCAAAACGGTTCCCATTAGTCACGACCACATCATCTCCTGAGGCTGGTCTCAGGCCCAAATGCCGTGCCGCCTTCAACCTCTTAGTTATACCACTAATTTAATTCAAGTGCAGAAATTCATTCTCTTTCATCTTGCCTGTCCTCAAACATGTCCAAATAGAGGATGTTTTATTGGAATAAGAGCTGCCACACCCCCCGTCTCTGTATTTATCACCTGAACATGGTCCAAAGCATAAGTGCTGCGGTAGTTATTGCCAACTGTACAAACTCACAACCACCTGTTCATTGTCATGCCCTTGGCGACATCCAGGCGTAATGGTAGCCCGTGTGATGGCAGTGTGTGTCCAGAGGGGCCCGGGGCAGCTCCGGAGGAGCTCTGCTGAGCTAATTGAGCAAGGTTGGGTAATGGAGGCAAGCACCAAGAGTCTGCCGTCTGCAACCCTTCAGCCTCATCCTCCTTCTCTCCCTCTCTCTGAGCCCCTCAGACGCTCCGCTGCATAGTTAAATAGCCATCTGCATTAGGAGCCGCTCCATCACACCGTACTGCTGTTTACCTCTGCCTCCGTGCCTCGTCTCTCTCTCTCTCTCTCTCTCTCTCTCTCTCTCTCTCTCTGTGCACCCCTCTCTTTCTCCCCCTACAACCCTTCCTCACGTTATCCACTGTTTCATTAACGGTGGCATTTCATCCGCCTTTATTTCGGCTTTCATTCCACTTGCTTATAAGATCACCCTCCCTCTCACTCTCCCAATCTCTGTCCCTCACTCTCTTTCTGTCTCTCCCTCCCACGCCCACTGTCTCTCTCTCTCTCTTTGACCTGTGTCATCCCTCTGTGGACAGCTCTAACCTCAGGCCACCATCATCATCTTTTGATCAAAAGTGACACATGTCCTGGCCGTGCGCTGCTCGTCCCCTGTGACTTGCCCTGCTTGTCTTCTCCCAGGTCGCACGCTCACTCTGTCAAACCAGACGAGTCCTGCACTGCACAAACTGCCCCCTCTGTCTCCACCTGCCACCGACTCTCAGCCATACTGAAGCCATCCACGGAACGTTTACCGGGTTTTCCGGGTTGTGTGGTTTGTTAATGAACACCGAGCCAGACTGTTTGCCTCGGTGTCCCTCCCTCAAGCTTGAGGATCAGAAACCTGCCGGCAGGTGTTTTGGCACCTATGTCATCTTTTCAGAGATGTGGGAAAACCGCCGTGAGGCCACAGGCATATTTATTACCGGATTAAATGTTCAAGCACTGCATGGTAGGAATATAGAGAAGCCCTGTCAAGACCCCCGGCACTGTCTCCCAGTCATGCAGGTCCGCTGTGATATCAGGGACAACCCACACCTCACCGTGTCAACATGAGGGTAGAGAGCCAGGTTCTTTCTCATGTCCTTCGAAGGCTGTGGGACTGTGCTGGGTACGGTTAGTTGGGGAAGATTTACAATAAATATTTTACAGTGCCATTACTCAAACCGTGACTGATAGCACCAGGCCCCCTCCCCCTCTCCCCCAACCATCGCTTGTACCGCAAAGATGAGCTGCCAGTAATGATGACTCTGGTGTTGAAGGGAAGCTCACCCCCTTCTCACGACTCCTAATCTCCTGCGCCTCATTAACTGAACCCCCTCCAACAAGGCACCACAGTCTCTCTGCCACAGGAAGACACGAGGACAAGACTGAGGTAACATTGAGCTGAGGCACTGCCTGGGAATGGCCCCGCAGGACTGGGGTGATGCTGGGTGCCTGCGGATCACCTGTCAATCAGAGCCTAGCACCACACTCCCCACCCTCCACCCTCCATCCTCCAGCCTAATGCGCTGAGAAGAAACTCCAGGGGTTTAGGGGCCGTGTGAAAACATCCGCCAGATTGGAAAGTAGCAGCACAGAGGATGGGGATCATAGCCTCGGTCTGTGTCGTTCCAGGTGAGAGTGACCTTGGGGGAGAGCTGATGACGTTAGCCTCTGTGTCTCTGGCCAGTCTTAGCTCAGACAGGCAGAAAAACTATTTTAAATTGATTTTTAGAATGGAGTTAGGTAAGAGGTAATCATTCTCACCTGTCCTGGAGCAGCAGGTTGAGTCTGTTGCTTTCTCACACACTTTTTCATCAGCTCTTTCGTTCGATTGTCTCGTATCTACGTATCTCATTCTTTCTTTCTCGACTCTCTTTCTTTTTCTTTCCTCCCGGTGTCTCTCCCTCACCACTTGTGCAGCATTTCTCTCTCTCTTTCTCACTCTGCTTCTATTCCATTCCCTTTTTCCCCTCCTCTGATTCCCCTCCCCTGCCAGCTAAATCTCTGCCTCCACCTGCTCACTCAGTGGGTAAGTGTCACATTCTCTAACCGACTGGGAAAACGACAGGAAAGTTGGGGACCGGGTTTGTTCGTGTTCTCTTGGGGTTCAAGCGCTTTCACATGCTTAGTTTTCCATGCTCCATCCTCCATCTGTGTCCCCAACCTTTTTTGTCACATCTGTGGGGAGGGACAGTCACATAGCAGGTGGGCACAATGTGCTGGCTTCACACAATGTGACCGCTGCCACTGTACAGGCACAGATAGGTCTCATGTGAACCATCAAGTCTGTTGAATTTTCCATTCAGATGTTTTTACTGATTGTGTTGGTGTGTTTTTTGTGTGTGTGTGCGTGTGGGTGGAGGTGTGTATGCATGTGTCTGTGTGTCATTGTTTGTTTGTTTGTGTGGTTTTGTGTGTTTGCGTTGTCTTTGCTGCCTGGTGTTTTACTTCCTCCCTGCCCATTGGCAGTACAGTGGAACAGATTGTTAGCATTATCTCCCTGGCTGTGATAACATTGCATTTGTAGCATGTGTTTTTATCGCCAGCAGAACAGCCCTTCGTTGGCTTTGTTACTGACCCTCTTAGCAGATCCCATGACTGGCAGCCAGTGAATAGGTCCTGCTCATCTTGAGACCAGGATCTGGCAGGCCTGCCCAGAGGTACCCAACCATGTGGAAAAACAGCTTTACTTTTTTACAGCCGTCGCTCTCTCTCTCTATCTCTCTGTCTGTCTCTCTCTGTCTCTCTCTCTGTCTCTCTCTCTCTGTCTCTCGCTGTCTCTCTCTGTCTCTGTTTCAACTGTTACTTCTTTTCCACCTCTCCTTCTCTCTCCTTTTCTGACCCAGTCTTCTTCCTTTCCAAGTCTGTTTTTAGCTCCTGATGATCTGCATGTTTCTGTGTCTCTTCCTGCACCCCTGCTGCTTTCTGTTCTCTTCTGTGGGAAGGCTGGCATCATGGACCCTGCTCCTTCCCTGGGGACGTCTAACCACAGCTAATGTGAGCTGATTCAGAGGATTGCGTCAGATTACACGCACACACTATGTCCTCTGGTCATAGAACTAATGTGTCTGAGAACAGGACATGTGTGATATACATTCCTGTATTATATTTCGGTATTCCTTTCATTTGCAGGGAGCTAGCTACCGTCATCTGTGAAAAATAAGGGAAGTTGTGAAAAATACATATGTGTAGTGAACAAAACATAGTGAAACCTCTGTCATTGCCCTTTGTCCTCTGTTTACAGGTGTTTCCACTTGTTGTCCACATGTTTCCAGGGCTATGTTACAGTAATGTCTTCAGATACTTTTTAAGATTTGGGCTGTACCGCTCCTTCAAGTATCCACCCTCTCCCCGCCCAACCAAACCCAGAGCAAATCTCATGTGGGTTGAAAATTACAGCTGGCTGCATTCTGTTGATTAGAAGTAGCTGGAGGTTAGTCAGGTCCACACAAACAACTGCTGGATGATGAGAGAGCTTGTCGCTGCATTCCTGATTTGTCCTCCTGTTTATGATTTTTGTCCCACTGGTCATACATTTAGATTCCTTTTGTTAATCCTGTGGGATCACCACAGATTGTGGGATTGTGTGACGTGTGTTCACAGGTTTGTTTGTCATGTGTATCGGCAGATCCATCTAATCGTGAAATCCTTTAACAAGGGGATCGGTTGGCTACATACCTCACATAAATAAATGAAAAGGACTTGAAAAGGAATCTATTTCCACTGCCTCCTGGGAAATTAAATGAAGTGGTCAAAGACACAATGAATCAAGCCACAGTTCAGGGCTACCCTTAGTTTGGCAAGTTTTGAAAGGTGATTATTTACTTGTCAAGCCAAAACATAAAGCAATTTTGAAACCTAGCCAGAGGATTCTGAGGCTATATTTTGCCAGTTGACAGTTTTGGTTCTAAATAAAGCTAGTCCATCAACTTCAGTGGTGCCTTACTGTGTTCTTTATGTTGTGCTCTGCTGTGCTGCATCACATCCGGTTGTGTTGAGTGGATGTGATTAACATGAGTTAATGTAACCCTACACCAACTGTCCATTCTGTAAGTCAGACTCAATAACTGTTTCACTGTTTAAGTCTGTTATTTCATGGACACAGAGCTAGTCTATACAAACGTGTTTGTTTCTGTCTGCGTCATTCTCATTAGGATTTGAGTACCAGCTCTCCCACTGAGTTGGTTTTTTGAAAAATCTCTGAAAAGGGAATTCTCTTGGGCAAGGGAGCTTGGGTCAATAGGAGCATATTCAATCTGTTTCATTTGCTTTTCAAACTTAATTCTCAGGTGAGAAGTGGAACAGCAGATGGAATCTGTATGTGTAAACACAAAGTAGATCTAGTCCGAAAACTTGTGTGTGTGTGTGTGTGTGTGTGTGTGAGGGGGTGGATTAGAAGTGGTGGCTGTGTTTGTGTGTGTTTACAAGTGTGATTGAGTATATGTGTGTGTGTTTATGTTTGTATCCTCCTCTGTCTTTACCTCTGTGTTCCTACTGGAGGTGTTTGCCGCAGGCATTTGATGTTTAAAGCTCGCTTTCTTCTGCCTGCTGTGCATCTGGAATGAGCAGAGACAATGTTCATGTTTTAGAGGCAGCTGGAGGCTGCTGTAGCCCAGGTTAATGGCCTTCCCCAAGTGGGCCTGGGTGTAATGTGGGCCGCAGGCTGGGTGAGCAGCAAGACCTTGGACTGTGGCCTTGCAAAACCCTTCAACCAAGGACAGGAAATGGAATGTATAATGTATGGTATTATGTATGGCTTTATTTATTTATGGGAAACATTAACACTTTTTTTTTGCTGCATGATTATGAATGATCTCAATACCTTTGTCATTTCAATCTTATTTAAATGTTGTGTTATATTCATATGGTGACTTTGTAACATCTGTCCAGGGATTACAGATGATTAATAGCCCTTTGGCTAACTCTGGTGCATGTACAGCTATGTTTATTTATGTGCACTGTCCCCTGTTAAATACACCCATAAATACATATACATAGATAAACTTTTACTGCATATCATGTCTTGGCTGTGTAAGGGGTTTACATTGGCCAAACAACCAGAACAGAGCCCTGATCAAACATGAAAACACCAGCTTGACCTAACATTCTATGTTCAAATTAAGAATATACTGGACAGCTAAACATTTATAGAATTAGATTTAGGCCTGCTGTGGATATTGTTTGAGATTGTAAATCATTGAAAAGTAATGGATTAATCCATTGGTTAAAAGGTATGCATATAATCAGCTTGTGAACTGCCTGGAAAGTGTTTTCACTCGAGTTTGATTTGCCGAAACAAGGTGAACATCTTTTGATCTGCTGTCAAAGCCTTTCTCTTGATCTCCAAAGCCCATTATCTATCCATCATCTCAGGTCTGGACCAGGAGGCTTGTTTCCACTTGATTTGCAGTAGGTTCACCTTCAGTTTGAGGACGAGATGAGCGCATGCTGCAGCAGTTGGGAGAAGAGAGGCGAATGCTGACACTTCCGGCGCCCAGGGCTCCAAACTCTTCAGGGGACAGGCACAAAATGCCAGACTCCACTGAGGTGTGTGGCAATCGAAGTTTGGCTGCTGCCAAGGGCAACCAGACCCAAGCTGGAACCATGTGGCTCAGTGATGTGTCATCCTCACACCAGGAGGGCTCACTGGAAGCCCGGTTTGTCTGTTGACTTCTACGTCCACCAATTGGAGTTGCTTTTTAATGTTCGTATTCATGTCGATATTTATCTTCTTCATATACTGTTTCTATATATTTTGGTTTATGGTACCTCATATGGAATGCATCTAAGTCTGTTTGGACTTGAATGAGGAACACATGCATATTTGAACACGTATTCCAACTGAGTTTTGATTTGTCTGTCTGTATCTAATCTTCAGTCCTTAAGTCATTGTCTCTCCCAGTGTGCCTTAACACAATATCTGCAAAGCAATGCTGTTATAGTACTTTATGAAAAACCATCCCAAGTAAAAGATTCCTTATTGCCTTCCGTTTGGTTTTCATTTCATCATCTTATCCTGCCCGAATTAACATACCAAACCAAATTCGAGTATCCCACATAAGCTTTAAATTACTTGCTGTTTGTAGTCATATCAAATGTCATGGGAAAGTATAGCACAGAGAAACATATTTTGCTCCATTGCACCATCTAGAGTAGTCCAACTGTTCATTGTGGTGAAGTATCTCTGACATTGTCTATAAACCTAAGGGTTCAAGGAATTTTTGTCTTCCGTGAATCAAAGGGATAAGAAGTTTATTGAAGTCTGTCTGGGTGGAGAGCCTGATGTGTGCTGTGCTCTCCCTGGCCTTGGGACAGTATGGTCTTGCTAGTTACAGCAATTTGCATCTTCAGTATTGTCGGCTTGAGTTATATAACCCCCCGCTCCTGAAATACGCTGATTCAAACATCCCTTGCTCTCAGTGTCTATGCTTAATTGGTTTTGCAAAGCCTTTTATCAAACCCCTTGGCCTTTGTTTGAAATCACTCTAATCGTGACGCCATGTTTTTTGAGCACTCTGAAGCGTTTTTGGTCCTTCATAATGAATGATTACTTTGGTTGTTTGGGTCAGCCAACCCTGCATCACTTTCATCAGATATTATTTCACTGTGTGCTGTTCTTGTGTGTCTTTATGAAATAAATCACTGTCTTCCATTTTATAAATACATCCCCAGGTCACCCTTCCTCTCCATCTGTTAGGCTCCGTCAAAGCTTCAAACACTGATAAAGACCTCTCCTAACGTCTTTGAAGTTTTCAAAGACGACATGACTCAGACTTTTGACTTGACAAGCTCTTGAGGGAAAATACATAATTACCTCTACTAGTCATTTATGTGCTGTTTGTTGACATGACACGGTATACTGCTGGGACAGTTTAATGCAGTGTGAAATGGGGTATGTGAATGTGTAAATGACCCTCGTCCTAACCCTAAAGGATGTGATCAAGCCAAAGCAAGCAGATAAACAACAGTGCATTCCTTTGGGCCACATCGTTGTGCTTGTACTTTGTATAAATTGCACAGTTGTCACCACAATTATTTAAATTTGTATATATCTGCTTTCTTTTCTTCATGCAACTTTCTTAACAATATCAATACAAACCTTATGACCTCTATCAATGAACTGACCTGTCCCATTCTTGTAGAGAAACAGGTAAAAAGCAAACAAACGCTTCATCATTGATGGAGCTGACATTTTGTTTGCACAGCTGTCTGCCATTGAAGGAAGTGTCATGGAGAGCACAGATTAAGCATCACCCCAAATCTTCACAAAAAAGCCTTGAGAAGGGAAAGAGGGTGGAAGAGAGAGAGAGAGCAAAAGGGCTGAGGGGAAAGCTTATCTCGACCCTCGCTGAAAGCACAGACGACTGCAGAGCTGGGCGGAGGCTGCGGAAGGGAGGCTGGATTACTAATTCGTCAGAGAGAGGCTGTTCTCCAGGCGTCTCTTTTCCAGCGCTCATTTCCTCCCATGCTTTTGTGATCAAACCTCGTCCAGGAGGACAGGGGATTGAAAACCCTGCCAGTGTGTAGTCAAGCTTGTTATCAAGGTCTTCCAATGCCTTTCAATGCACAAAAGAGAAACACATTGGATACTTTCTGTTGTTTCCCCGCAGGATGACATATCTTTTTGACGTCACTGTTTAGCAATTTATGTAACAGACAGAACATTTCTGGAGCCAAATAGAACTTCTCAAAAGCTGGTGGAGAACATATCCCCCAAATCACCACTCCTTCAACACTCTTCCCAACAACACTTTTAAACCTGTCGTCTGTTGCCACGGAGTGGTAACTGTGGCAGAGGCCTAGCAAAGCAGTAGTATGCAGCGTTGGAACAAGACGCAGCTCCTCTGACTGATGGAACGCAGCAGATCTTATCCTCCTCACAAGCCCAGGACTGTCTCCACCTTATCACTTTGGAAATGTGTGTCTCTGATAGCAGTCATTTGGCTTTCACTCTCTCTCTGCTAAATGCTACTCCTGAAAAACAAGACTGTTTTGTATTCAAACGGCACATGGTATCATGTTCGTGTGTGTTCCCTCTCTCTGGATTACATCCTCTGATTCTCTCTGCCGGCTGCTGGTCTGAATCGTAGAGGAAAATACATGGTTCACTGATCCCTTTCCTCTCTGTGACAGCATGGCTCAGTTGGGCTAACATGTTTTTTTTTACTGTGCACACGGTCCTACATGTGATAAGGCCCCCCTCTCTGTTGGACCCATATAGCCATGTGATTGGACAGTTTAAGTTGATGGACGCAGGCAGATTGTCTCTGGCCCATTATCGGTGGGAGTTGAAGATTAGGGCAATTATAGTCCCCTGACTATTCCAGCATGCAGCAAGAGAATTACATGGGTTTCATGCTAGCCCTAGGACACACATCCTGATCTACACATTCAGAGGTTGAGATGTATTAAACAGCAAAGATTCAATCAGGGGAGGGACCACAGAGGTTAAAATGTTTTGTTTTTTTATTCCATTAATTCATCCATTCCAACTCACAGGAGATGCCCAAGATTACCTGTATAACTGTTTATTCTCTAGAAGTATATATGGGACTGTACAGTATGTACTTCTATTGTGCAAAAATGGTGTTACATTCAATTTGTTTTTGATGATTAGCAATTATTGTTATTGCTTTTGGCTTTCATTCTGTGTGATCTGACCCTTACACACCCTGAATGCTAAGTGAATGCCTGTGATAACCTCAACTCTTTTACCAATATGACCTCCTCCACCTTCCCTCAGGCTGCATGGTCCTCACATGGCCAGTGAAAAGACCAGAGAGACACACTTTCTGTTCCCCCTCCTACTGCACAGGGACAGCATACTTATAGCTATAGCAATGTGTTATTACATCAGGCCTGGTTTGACAGATACTGTCACATACTCACCCAGAGAGAGAGCTATTAAAAGGCAGTTCAGAGAGGTATTCCTGCCCAGGCTGAAGTGAAGCTCCTCTCTGGTCTTCATCAGACTCCTCTAGCCGTTGAGCCCCTCCAAGCAGGGCCGTCTCATTCTGCATTCGTCTCAGGCCCGGACAGAGCTTGTGAAATGAGCAAAGAGATTTTTTTTTTTTTTTCATTTGGACTTGGATGCTAAACCCATGCTGGGATTGACAGTTCCGTCTAATGCATGTGGGAGAAGACTAGCTGCTGTTTGTTGCTGTTTAATCAGTCTTGGGCTGTAAATCAGTCCTCTCTTCTGGAATCGTCGTGGAAGATAACAAACTAGCCCACTGCCCTGCTGTCACTGCATCTGAATGACCACAAACCGTCTCAGATTCATATCCACCCTCGTCTGCAATGAGCAATCTTTTATTGGGTATAAGAATGTATTGGAAAGACCATATATTTCCCATGATGCAATTGGAAGTCCAACAAGGGCTTTCGGGCCTGCATACCGCGGCAATTGCTTTTACATTCATTGCTTGGGGGTCCAGATGACACAGATATGAGTTATTTAGACTCTAAGGCGAAACGAGTACTATGGGACCTGTGTTTCTGTTCAGCTCTCAGATTAATGACAGCAATAAGCCAGTGCCTCATTATGGCGTCATGAACCCACAGCAGAGCAAAGGAGGACCCAGAGTGATTCTTAAAGCGTTCTGCGGGGATCCAGTCTGGACAACGGGCCTGAGGGATAGTTCCTGAGTCAGTGTACGAGGGAGGGTTGGCTGGAATGCTCACCTCCCCAGTGGCATCAGGCTGACATGGTACCATCTTTCCATGGGAACACCAGGCAATGGAAACCCTGGTGGGGCCCGCGTGTCAGAGCAGCTCAATGCTTCTGTCAGATGATTCCCACCGATTAGCCTACGGTCATCCAGCACTGGGTCAGCACAATTTAATCTCCAGTAATGAGAGCGAATAAATCTATTCTCTGGAAAGAGACTTTCACACTTTACTATGTTTTCTGCTTGAAACAGGCCTCCGAGTGATATCAGGTCGAACTATTTAATTCACTTTCCCTTTTAATGGCTTTGTCAATGATTAGGAAAAATAGATTCATTTTAAAGTAAGATTCCCCTCATGTTTCAATGACCCAATACAGCTTGTCTGTAAAGACTTTCAGTAATATTTCAGAACTCTGTTGTGTAGAACTGTCCTTGGGGCTTGAGGTGCTTCACTCCTGTTCTACTGATATGTAGCAAGCAGGTGAAGGGTATCTTTGATCTTACTTTGGTTTTATGATAGACTGGGGCTTGAGGTTATATTTAGAGTGGTGAAGGATATTACTCTGTACTCCTGGCCAAGAAAGGTTGTATTTATGTCAAAATGACTATCAGAATTGTTCCGGTACTTCCGAAATCCCTGTAGACAAATCTTCATTGGTTTCCACTTTTCTTTTATCTTCCATGGCACCTCTCCCTGTGATGCATTTCCATATTTCTCAATGTTGGTGTCCTTGACAGACCTCATCCTCTCCCCCCATCTCACACAACTTCCCAAACGGCTTCCATGCGCCCTGGTCTATCTGTCAACGGCCACAATCACCAGAAGAGAGAAGGGAATCGTCTGACATGTCCAATCCTCCTCCGAGGCCTCTTCATACCTTCACAACTTGTCCCATTGGTAACTTCCCTTTCTTCCAATTTTCTCCTTATTTGTCCATGTGTTTTTGTTTCTCTTCTACACCAGGAAGACAAGTTACTGTTCATGAGATCCCAGTGCCTCCTTATCTGGTTTTGAAAACATCTTTGTAAGCACTGTGTTTTCTAACAGCCTAACACTTTCTTCATGGACCGTTTGTTAGAAAAGGGAAGACAGTTTAGACAAGGCTTTTAGAAGTTTGATTACTCAGAGCCTTCCTTTTCTATTTTATCACCCTCCCCCTCCCCCCCATCTCAAATATTAATAATGAAAACACTAGGCGCACATTGTTTGAGTAGACGAACAGGCAAGGCAGTTCAATGTCAGGTTATGTTAATGCATATTTTGTCTGATGCTTTTCAAATGCCTGGACACCTGAGGTGAAATTCAATATAATCTGCATTCATTGGTTGTTTGGCATGTAGATTGGTGATTATTTATGCCCCAAGGGTTCCTTGGGATTGGTTACTGCACTGCAATACTCTATTAGGAAGCTGTGAAGAACACAAGGTTGTATCATCCTCCTATACTTCGTTTGGACCACTCTGCTCTTTCTGCATGATAAACAGCTAACAGTTTGATGAAAAGCCTAATTATCACCTCCAAGGGATGTCGGTGAGGGTGTGTGTGTGTGTGTATGTATGTGTACATACATACACGGGGTTGTATTCAAATATTTAGATGTGTAGATGTATATATATATGTCATGGATATGCAATCCTAATCTGTTCCCAAAACCCCTCTGTTTCACTCGATCCATCCTACAATTCAGAGACTTTCTTTTTCAGTGTGACATATTCTCTAGTGGGTTGTTGATTATCTGTTCTCGAGGGAGACTAGCTGTCAGTCATGCTAGCAGTTCCTGATGGTTTAGATAGCTTATGGGTGTTGATGTTTCCTGGGGTAAGGTAACTGCTAAGTGAGCGCTGTCACTGTCATCCTGGCATACATGGCTCTTCCGGACAGATCCTTCAGGAAGAGGTCTCGTTCTCTGTCCCAGCAGGACATCGCTGAAGCAGCCCTCAGCCTCTGGACCTCAGCCTCCCTCCTGCCAGCCCCTCCTGCCCTGCCTGTCTTCCCTGCCGCTAAAAGGTACTGACACACACACACACACACACACACTAGCTGTGCTCCAAAACATGCTTTCACTGTACTGGAATGCTCAGCCATGTCAATAGAAAAGCATTATACAGCAGTATCGTCTGAACATCTGTGTTTTTTGGGTGTTTGAAAGCGAGATTTCGGCTGTTGTCCTTGTAAGCGTCTTGCTAAATCATGTGACTGAGCCAAGCTGAAAACCCAAGCTGTTTCTTTAGTAAAATGTCTGGGCAATGCAGATATTCTTGAAGCCCTCTCAGTTTGACTTGTCATAACAACGTTTCAAATAGCAACAAACTATGTTAAAAGCAGAGCTGGGTGGCCAAGTCATACTGCCTAACTAAAACAAGCTTTAATACAACTGTTTTGAAGGATAGTATTGTTATTACTGGACGATAGATTCGAAATAAAATGTCCTGTAACACACCATCGAGAAAAGTACTGGTCTTGGCAAATGCCGAGTTTAATCCCCATCCCGACGTGAGGTGTGAATGTTATTCCCAGCGTTTAATAACCTGTCAGGAAAGTGACTAGGATAGAATCCAAGTGAAAAAGTAGATGTCAGTATTACTTATGGATAGAATTATTGAGCCGCGTTGTAAGTAGCTTACAGGGTGTATTTCCTCAGATCGTCTTGGTTGGGTGCTGTGTTTTGGAACATATTTTTAACCATGGGTCCTGTTTCAGCATAGATGGAATGACTGTACATCATTTTCCTCACTCTACTGTCCTCAGCTTTCCTTTGGCAAACTCAACAGCTTGAGTTCACTTTTGTTTTTACTTTTACTTGCAGACTTTGTAAGAACATTGTGTGTGCGTGTGGATGTGTTGGTGCTTTCTTCTGGGAGTGTGGCTTAGAAGAGCATCCGTCTAGCAGTGGGCTGTGCGAGACTGGTCTGTCTTCCTGCCGTGGGGGTGTTTGCTGAGCCAAGGTCAGAATGCAGACACTCAGCATCACCTCAGGCTAACACTGGATTTCTTGCTCTCACAACACATGCTGGCTTGTCACAGAGTCCACTGGGGAAACAACTTGACTTTAATGACCATCACATTGGCAAAGACAGATCATCAAGTTTGTGTGTGTATTTTACAATCAAATTACTAAGGTGTGAATCTCGTTTATGATGTGTGTTATAAGATCATTATTATTACCCTGTCCAGTTAGTGTTTCTGCACAGGTGCGTGCAACCTTCATTTGGCCCCAGTACTCAAGAAGGTTTTACAAAAAAAAGCCAAATGACTATAAAAGTCCCTCGTGATGTGAATAGAAAACATCCTGTCTGATCCGTCTTCATTGTCCCACTGAGACCGTCCGTGTTTCCCTTTGTGTGTCTGGTGGGATTTGATCGTGATGGTTTGGGACTGACGCGACGTAGCCTGTCCTGTACCCTGACGCATCTCCTCAGCCCTGCTTTTCTTTTCAGCTCCGCTCTGACTCAGGGATGGAGGGGGGGGGGGGTTCGCTGAGATAACCTCCCTCTCTGACAGACCCAGCGGAGCTGGGGTAGAATCCGTGACGACCCCAGGGAGCCGCAGCACTCGCCCTGTCATAAAGAGCATTATCTCACTGTTGCACTGGCATTGCGATAAGGCTGGTGTTTGGTCTGACAGCAAGATAGCATCAGCAGTTTATACAGAGAAAAAATTGCATGAGTGCAATACTGTGTGTACCTTGTACCAGCTGGAGAGAAACAGACACAGAGACAGAGAGAGAGAGAGAGAGAGAGAGAGAGAGAGAGAGAGAGAGAGAGAGAGAGAGAGAGAGAGAGAGAGAAAGCGAGAGAGAGAGAGAAAGCGAGAGAGAGAGAGAGAGAGAGAGAGAGAGAGAGAGAGAGACAGAGACACAGAGAGACAGAGAGAGAGAGAGAGAGAGAGAGAGAGAGAGAGAGAGAGAGAGAGAGAGAGAGAGAGAGAAAGAGAGACAGGGAGACAGGGAGACAGGGAGACAGGGAGACAGAGAGAGAGAGACAGAGAGACAGAGAGAGACAGACAGTGACAGAGAGAGAGAAAGAGAGAGAGAGACAGAGAGAGACAGAGAGTGACAGAGAGTGACATAGAGAGAGAAAGAGACTTCAACAAATAGTCATTCACTCAGACTCAGATTAGCATCGTCTACATAGAGCAACGTTAGCAACGTAGAGTGTATGCTTGGAACCCTGATTTTGTGCAGCGTGTGGATGACAATCTTGATACATCATATCAGAATGAGAGCAGAGAAGTGTTATCTAACCAACTGCTTGAGTTGGTATTCTGGGGAGACAAAGAGACAGTGTTTGCTTTTCACTTGATAACCCCTCTCCCCCTCCCCCTCCATGCTAGGCTGAAAATGAAGCTCTCGAATGCTGGTGTAACATTGGGAGGTAACAGGCTGGGGGTTGATGTTAATGGTGGGGATGTGAGGGGGACTGGATGTGTGCAGCAGTGGGATGACTGGATGTGTGCAGCAGTGGGATGACTGGATGTGTACAGCAGTGGGATGACTGGATGTGTACAGCAGTGGGATGACTGGATGTGTACAGCAGTGGGATGACTGGATGTGTGCAGCAGTGGGATGACTGGATGTGTACAGCAGTGGGATGACTGGATGTGTACAGCAGTGGGATGACTGGATGTGTGCAGCAGTGGGATGACTGGATGTGTACAGCAGTGGGATGACTGGATGTGTACAGCAGTGGGATGACTGGATGTGTACAGCAGTGGGATGACTGGATGTGTACAGCAGTGGGATGACTGGATGTGTACAGCAGTGGGATGACTGGATGTGTACAGCAGTGGGATCCAGAATGATAACAGGAGCAGGGTTCTCTCTGATGTGCCCCCCGCGGGGGGGCTCTATTCTCGGCATTACAGTCATTCAATTACTTTCATCAGGTCTGGGGTCTCTTTGCATGCTCCTTGGCTGCACAGCCAGCCGGCTTTCCATCCAATTACATCTGAAACAATACCATTTGACTGATTCCATTGTAGCGTGCCTGAGTCAGCAGGAAAATACATGGAGAACAGTGGAGATAATTTTACTCTAATATCTTCCCTGACTCTTCAGAGGCCTCTGTGATCTGCGAGTCTGTGCCATCTAATCTTTTGTATATGTTTGCCTGGGACCATGGAAACAGAATTAGACATCACTTATCTGTAGGGGGTTGCTTGTGGTTATTGTAAATCAATTTGTCTGTGGTATCTGGCCTTTAAGAGTGGAGTGTGGTGGGCTTTGTGGTGGTAGAGTGGCGAGCGGAGTAGATAAGTGACCCTGGGAGATATGCCACTGCCCTGGCCCTTGTTGAAGCTCAATAGAACCCGGTTTGCAGAATAGATAACGAATGTATAATGAGTGTCATCCTTTACATGGCAAAACATTAATCATTCGTAGAAGCCTTGAGAGAAAATACAAGAAGTATAAGGTCAACTCAGTAACACTTAGCGACTCCTCGTCAGTGTTTTACTCTTGTCCTTAAAGCTATTTTCCTGCTTCCGCTGCACCTGCTACTTACATAATGGTCCAATCAGCTCTAGTTCTACTGGTGTCACCCATCTCCGCGAATGTGATAGGTAGAGCTCTTTAAACCCACTCTCCTCCAGTTTGTCGGATTTAGTAGCTGCGTTTGATCTGGGAGACCGGACGTTTTCTTCTGGGCAAGATGAAAAAGAGGAGGTGGAGGAGGACGTTCACTCAGACTCGTGCTTCCCCCTTCTCTCTCTCAGGGCTGGAGGTGGCTCAGACGGAGATAGAGACAGCGCCACAGGAGCGCCTCTCGAGGGGAAGAGGAGGAGATTGTGTTTGACAGAAGCAAGAGGGATGGAGTGGGACCTTCTGTTTCTGTTGTCACGTAGCAATCTCTATGATTCGGCGGCTAAAAATATATTCCATCCTAAACACTCTGCCCCTTGGGGTCCGTCTGAAATCTGAGTACGAGTACCTTAAGGCGTTTTGTTTGTTTATGTTGTTGTACTGTGTGTTTACCTACACTCAAGCCCATTGTGCATTCCTCCCTAAACCCTACAAAAGACAAAAACAGAAGTTAAACTTTAAACGATAGGATTAAGGTGATTACTTTGTTATATCATCGGTCTGCTGATGTGCATTACAACGTATCATATTTGACAACAGTTTGATCTGGCAGCGAAATCCAATTGGAGACACGGGCTATGGATGGTTTCGCACAGTCAAACAGAATTAGTCTAATTTGGGAAAAAGGGCCTTAATATGGAGGTCAGAGAAGAGTTGTCACAGTAAAACTCGTTGGATCACTAACTCAGCCATGTTGAAGAGGCTGTCCGGGGCTATCAGAGGCTGTTTAGATCGTTAAAGACATCCAGGGAGCGTTAGAAGAAACTACGTTGATAATATGCTCTGCTTTAAAAAAAAAGATTAAACTTTTACTGTTGACGTGTGGGAAAAGTCAAATAAATAATAGAGGAATAAAGAAGTAACTCAGCACTAAACCATCCCTGACTGTAAGCTCTCTATCTGTGCAGTGCCTTTCCCCATTGCTGGAGGATTTCCCAGTTCATGTTTTCTTCTATTCAGCATTTTCATCTATATGTATTTTCAGTCCTTTATGCTTAGGTTTTTTTCCCCCGCATAGTGTGCAGCAGTCAGGGCAAATACAAACCATGAAAAATCATTTTTCAGGCATTGAGGAGGCCACTGCAGATAGAGGGGAATCAAACTCCACTCCAAAGCCAGAGACAAACATCCAGCATAGTGGTAAACTCTGCTTCATCCCATTCCCAACCCATCTGCATTCAACAGACTTGATCTCACCTGACAGAATAAAGACGATCTTCAGTCAGAATTTACACACAGGTTAGAACAGAACGCTGTGTCCCAGAAGACAGCGTGCGCAGCGCTCTGTGTTTACTTAACTGGAGATCCACGTCAGGTTGCAGGAAGAGGATAGAGTCATACATCACGCATTGTTGTGACAACTCCGGGAGAGGATCCTCAACGCTCACTTTCCCCTGTGATGATATGGATGTGTACAATTTCATCACCTCAACCAAGTTCAAGGAGCTCCTTTATCCAGCTGTTTTTGTAAATAAGAATACATTTTTACTGGACTTGCCTGATAAAATAAAGGTTGAATTAAATAAAATGTCAATCTGTGAAAGTAGGCTTCAAAACATCTGAGGAGAACGAGAGATGGATGAACACACAAAATGCAACCAAAAGGTTTAGTTATTCAAATATAAAAAATATAGATCTTGAAAGTCCTTATCTTTATGCAGTTATTGAAATGTTTCTTTCTTAGAAATGTATCTATAGCTAAGTTTGTTTCCAGTCATTATTTAATATAAAACAACAGCATATTGAGAACTATCTCTGACTTCAGCTCTCATTGTTAGACTCCCCTCAGTTTCACCACAACAGCTATTCTCTTATCTCTCTACATTCTCCCTCTCCACATACCAGGCAATCTCATTCCTCTGTCTTTCCAGTCTTCCATCAGCTGTCAAAGCTGAGCATCACATGCAGCGCTGCTTGTCAGTGCCCTCACGCAGGGTCTACGGTGAAGTGAACTCATTGGGATCCCTAACAAGAGCCTGTTAGAAATAACATTTATTATTATTATGAAATGCTAGGCACCTAGATATTATTCATTCGCAGAATCACTGAGTCTCTGGATGGCCTTTAAGGTCAGCTCCCCAGTATTAAACTGAGGCTGTAATTGGTGCCTCAGTGATTTGAATTGGACATCTTTGAGTTAGTGTTGATGAGCAAATCCTCCCAGACAGCTATGGCCCTGTCTACTGTAAGTTCCTGTGGACCTCAGAATGGATGCCATGGTTGGATTTTACAGTGCTTTTATGAGTCCATCACTGAAGACACATTATATCCTCTGGGGCTCTGCTCAAAAGTGCAGAGCTTGCAGAATGCTCAAGTTCTCCATATAGATTTTTGAATCATCAGACGTACGCATTCCTAGTATAAAGGCAGTAACCTCTATATACACCTTAAAATGACCATGGAAATATAACATCATTGGAATGGGTTACATCTTAGTATTGATCACGTAGGCTCATCAATCTCTCACTGAGGGCCACTGTGACACAACTACTAACAGGATCCTTATAGTGAAGGACGCATTTCCAACACCCTGTAAGCTTCACTAATGAAATGATGCCTCACAAGCCATCCACTTCCGTTCTTAAATCTTACAAAACATCTCTGAGCATGCTTTTATTGCCAGCATTAAAACATTCCCCTGTTTTTTCTTGACAGAAGTGAGGGCAGAACGTGTCAGGACTGTTTTAACTCAACCCCTTTAAGCCATGTGTAACAGCAGCAAATCTGGTGTTACTCAGTGTATTACGGGGATGAGGCCACACCTCGCTGTTTCATGTGATTTAAAAACTGTTGTGTAATGACTGGAATTATTTTTTTCCCTTATTTGTTTCCCTTGATGCTTAGCTGCTTAGCCATAGGAGTGTCTGAGTACTAAAACAAGGTTAACCTAGCATGCATGAAACAGGGACAGGTGTGCAGGGGCCTTCTGTGACACCAGGGGCACTGGAACACTGTAGCAAGAAGAGAGAGAGGAAATATAGAGAGAATGAGGTAGTGTGGAGAGAGAGAGAGAGAGAGAGAGAGAGAGAGAGAGAGAGAGAGAGAGAGAGAGAGAGATGCAAGAGTTCACATTATGATTCTGACAAGAAAGCTGACACCTATTTAATCCTGCGCTTTGAAGAGCAGAGCATGTGGGAGTTGTTGATAATGTCATCCTATGGCTGCATTGGCTAAGCTTTGCATTGCAAGGGGTCTTTTTTTCTATTGGAGCTGAATTAATGATGGAAACAAATGCATAATTAGACGCTATTGACATGGGCTGAGGATTATTGCAACGGAGCTGTTTTGCCTGTCAACAATTTAAATAAAGGAAAATAGCCACTCGGCACATCCAATGCTAGCGCTAGAAAAGGTGAAGTCTTAAAGCAAAGAGGGGGAAATGTCAACAAATCTTTCAATTTCTCCACTTTTTGAAACGTTGGTGGTGGTGGTTAGGGTTGTTGTTAAAAGGTTTGTATAACCATAAACCTTTTTACCAAGAGAAGTGACATGAAATTGAGTTTAATGGAACTCGTAACTGGATAAAACGTCCATGGATTAATGCACGCACACGTTGTGTTACACAAATGTGACCACTGCTAACTTCGGCCCTCTCAGCTGCATTAACACTTAGTCTGGCTTCATTCTGTAGTCTGCTCCCCAAGCTGACGACGGCCCGATGTCAGCTACATGTGCATAATTTGCTGGTGAAAAAAAAGTTATTCCTTTCAGGCTCTCGCGCCATCTTCGTATATCCATCCAAAATTGATAACCTTATGTAAGGTAGGCGTGTGGAGAGAGAGGAGACTGCAGAGTGAAGTATGGACCAGAGGAAAGGCGAGGGAGGAGGGGTGAGGTTTGATTATTCTGTTTGAATAACAGAGGCTCTCTTCGCTCCACACCAGAGCAGAGCAGATTCGTGACTGGAACCTGGAGACTAATGGTAAACAAGATCGCGTTTCTCGGGAACTCCACAAAGTGATGTCGTACTGGCCACACAAACACGCACACATATTGTAAACGGGCTTGAACCCTCTGTGAAAAATGTACAAGATTACCATTTTTTTATGGCGATGTAATCAAATCTAAACGGTAAACATGCATGTTCATAAACACACGCAGTACTCCTCCTTAATTTGTCACTCTGTCTGTGTGCGGTCTGCAAGGATGTGCTATCTGAGCCAGATGAAAGTAAACATCACTTAGGCTTTAGAGATAGTCCCATCTTACACTCTCCCTGCTCCCCATGCACACTGACTCACTGTTTAAAACATAGGCTCGCTCCTTTCACACATCAGCACATCTGAGAAAGAAAATCCAATTAATACACATACACACACATCATCCGGCAGCAGAGCAGCTGTCCTAAAATAAAACAGTCAGAAGGAATGGGATATGTTTAACAAACACCTCCAGAGCCATCTCCAGAAGGACTGGTGTTGGCATACACCAACGACAGCTAGGCACCCTCGTCAGTTCCAGCATGTCAGAGTCAAAGGCTTTGAAAACCTTCTGCTGGATGGTTATGTTCTCCATCCTGATTGGACAGTGAGCCGTATCAGAACACTGCAGAAAACCAGCCCCCGACTTCCCTCCTCTTCCTTCTCCACCTCACGTACACACACACCCGCGCGCACAGTCAAGTGTCCTGTGGGGACTGTGTGATGCTGCGTGATAATCATGAAATATGAGCTGAGGAATGAGAGAGAGAGATAAAGAGAGAGAGAGATAAAGAGAGAGAGAGATAAAGAGAGAGAGAGAGATAAAGAGAGAGAGAGAGATGAGGGGAAGATGAGGGGAATCTCTGCCAGGGATCCCTACAGTACGGAGTCTGAGAAGTGTTAAATAAATTTAAAAAACACACTGCTCTCAAGAGTGAAGCGAGCCCTTTGTTCTATTGATTGGTGGGCAAATAGCAGACTAGATGTAAGCTGATAGGGTTGACTGTTGACATAATGAAGTTTCAGTCACAAAGACACTTTTGACATGGAGGACGAGTTACTCTCCCCATGAGCCGAGTGATTCGCTGGCGGGGATCCCTGCCTCCCTGCGCGTGGGCACGCATCATCAAAGAAAGAGCGCCAGCCGGCTGTCATAAAAGTCCCACCAGACAGGCAGACAAGCACCAACTGCATACATGGCCACTTGTGCTCATAGAATTCCAGCTAGAAAGGTCACTTGAAAAGGTTTTCAAAAACAAACGACACTTTAACTCATTACTGTTCTGACTGAATAGGTTTACTCAAATCAGCTACTATTATTATTTAACTCTTAAGACAAAGGTTTTTGGCAAATCCCTGAAATGACTCAAATTTTACTAAAACGTGTTACTTTTTGATCTGCGGTCAAATTTTCTACCACTGAGCTAATACCCACCCCTGCCTATTCCCATGATTCCTATGAATTTCCCACTGGCCAACTCTCTGCTAAACATACAGGGGGGGGGGGGGGGGGGTCAGATGCAGCTGGGTTATGTACTGTCATTGACACTTTTGTTATTGAATGACATTGTCATCCAATTTTCCCAGCCATCAGATTGTGCTTTGTTTATCTGCATAAAGGAAATGTGAACACAAAAAATACAAAATTCACGAGAAACTAGTCTGAATGTCCTCATCCTCAAGAGCTCCACCACAGCAAGGAAATAATAGGAAAATCACATTAAGAACACATAATAAAAATAAACAGGGGTGTTTGCTACCTTGGAATCTGGATAATGACCGTACATATAATGTAATTGACTATTTTGAGCACATGCAAGTATAATCCTCCATGTCTGAATAATGCTGGAAAGCCTTTCCGAAACTCCGGGTTTGTGCAGCCTACCTCTTTTGTTGCTGCAGTAAACGGGCTCCATAATTACCCCATTGTCATTAATCCCTTTCTACCTCATTGCCTCATTGGAGAGCCTGTAAAGCCTGTTTTGTGTGAGGCTGTTTCCACAAGCTGGTGACTTGGAGTGCTTGGACAAAAAGGAAGCAGAAACCTCCATTCAAGTGTTTTCCCTGTCGCTCTCCACTGAAACCCTACAGGCAGAGCTGATCTGCATAGTTTGGGGAGGTTGGAAGCCATGCTTTGTGAACTCCAAACTAAAACGTACTGGGAATTAGTCAAGGACACAACATGTTTTGTCATTCTTCACCCCGACTTTCATCCCTGTCTCTTTTCAGAGGAAGGATCTTCTTTGAAACTATTGCTTGTCTACACCTGGATCCCATTGACTCCTGCACCCAGGCCAACGAGACTGCGCCTCTGGGAGCGACTGCAGTAAAAACGATTACAACCAGCTTGAAGCCGTTTATCCGACTCCCTCTCTCCTGTTCTCTCTCACACTCTCACACTAATTGCAAGACTGTTGGGCTGAGTTGGGAGACATGACATTCCCACCCACCAGTATTTAATGGCTGTTTTAGCAGTCAAGTTATGAATGCTACATTGCAGTTAGGCCGGAGAAAGTACCTACAGTACGTTTTGTAAGGTCAGAATTCTTGACCAAATATTCACATAGTAACTGTGGATTGCCTTCTGGGTCGTATATATTAACTTTGAATACAGACTAATACGATTTTTGATGTACATCTCAGATGAAACAACAATAAATACCTTTAAAATGACAGTATTTTCTGTTAATGAATGGTACCCAGTCTAAGTGAATCAGCGAAAAGTCTGTAGACTGCAGAACTGGAAGTTGTTGACCACCACTGACATCATTCTGCAGATGCTCAGGTTTGCTTAATCTCTGCCTGCCAGACACTAATGCACTCGATCTAGTAATGGGCAGCACCTTATGCCAATGCTAGCCAACCAAGCAGGATCTTCCATATATGAGATCCATCCATCAATGAAAACCTCCAAACATCTCAAGCCTCTTCCTGTTTGGCACTGCTCTGATTGAATGCCCTTCATCTGGACTTACAAGGCTTAATGGACAGAAACAGTGAGTGGGAGGTGCACAGTCAAGTGAGACAAGTACTGTTGTCATTGGCAGTAGCTGATGTCACTCTCCCTTTTCCACCTCGACCCTCCCCCCCCCCCAAGCCCTCCTGTAACGATAGGAGCCTCAACCCCCCTCCCCACATGCCCCCACCTCGTCATGTCTTTTGGAATCATGGGGCCCCAGGTCTTGCCTGCTAGCTTTACGAGCTGTTAGAATCGCAGAAGCCATCTTGTAGACGACCAATTAAATGAGAAGAGATCACGAGAGACTGCATACCTGCCCGGAAGGAACCATAAAATCTGAAAGGGGGGGGGGAGTTGGCCAGCATTAAGGGTGTTGCCGAGTATAATTACAGCAAGGGAATTTCTCTTTCCGCTCTCTCCCCTAAGGACAGCTTCAAACCGAGGATGTGACCAGCACAAATCTCTACAAAGGTGCCAGGATCTGTCAGGATTCAGCAATAGTGGCTGTGCCTCAACACAAGGTCAGAGGATGTCAACCCAACAACAGAATTTAGCATAAAAACGAGATCCGTGAAGGAATGGAAGATGGATGAGTGCTGAGGCTTTGAAGATTGCTCCATTCTTATCCTTCCATTTACTCCCAAATCCAACCCTCGGTGTGTTGCTCAGCGGTGATAGGTAATAGTGTGGAAGGAACAGATTTCTGGAGATGGTGAAGGCAACCTTGTGCAAATCCCAAGTTGACACTGTCAAGGTTGTGAGGCAGAGTGAAATGCAAAAATGCCTGTTTACTGAGAAGCAGGGTCATCAGCATTGAGCAAAGATTTAATTATACTGCATTGAGAAAGAGTCTGAGATCATGATCTTGACAACTAGAATGAATTAAATGACTGACAGTACAAATGTGTTTTTCTTAGCTCTGCCTTATATTTAAAACACAGGCATGACATGGCATTATGTTTAATTTTGTGGGTCAACAGGGCCAGACGTGGCCATTGATTGTTCTGTCAGACCATTGATATTGCTTGATATACAGTTAGACCACAAGTTGTCACACACGGCATACAAAACAGGCAGTACAGACAAAGAGAGCGAGACAAATTGAGACTGTGGAATTGTAAACATGTTGGGGCCCTCTCCTCACATCTGTGAGTGAAGGGTGGGAGAAGGAAGAGAAGAAAGAGGAGGGGGAAGTGTCCTCTGGAAAAGAGTCATGTTCTCCCCTTTACGATACCCCCCAACATCCCCGACTGCATGCAAATACACTGAATCGTCCCACTAAATCAAACAGAGATGTCTCTCTGCTGATGCCCTCCAATACTTGAAGCTCTATTTCTCCTGAACACCCCCCTAGACATATGATATTCATTCTAGGAATCAGAGAGAGGTAATCAACAGAGGAGAGGATGGAGAGGCCTCATCTACTGTTATCACTCCGGTAATCTAGTTAATAACCTGGGAAAGGACACTGTAAAATGACACATTAATCATGACTGGGAACCTTGAATATTTCTCTCTCTCTCTAATACACAACGAATACAGCCATTGTTCTGCATAATTATTACAATGTGACATACGGCATCTTCATCATGCAACTAATGTGGTCTCCTAGACCTTACATGTCTAAGCTCCAACCTTTCTTTAGTCTAGCTGCACTTGTCAGAAGCTATCAGCACCTTTAAGGCTCTGCATATTCTAGTGGTTTGGTTTTAAATGGATTACACAGTGAAGACAGTCCCTCTGCCTACAATCTATCTCTCTCATTCAAATAGGATGTGCTTGCTGTATCCTGAAAACAAGTAATGCTTTGGCAAAGAAGGACAAAATTGATTCCTCATATTTCTGCCAACCACAAATGCAATCCAGTAAACAGACTGGCAAACCGCTTCACTCAACTATGACAGTATGTGATATGGAGTTTTTCCCCTCTTAGAAAAACTAATGTTTGCCTGCCAACTCCATGTAATTCATCCACAGAACCCAACTTTTGTTCTTGGAAGTTCACACCCTAAGAAGCAATGACCAAGTGTTGTATCTTTAGATATCTTAACACTGGAAGCTCCTTCACATTGCACCTCCCAAAAGAAAACAGTTTCCGACAGTGTGACAGTATTATCACAGAATGATACATGGGCTGGACTGAGGTTGCATTAGGACTCTCGGAATTCAGGAGTCAATGGAAATAAGTGCAGTGGTATGATCCAGAGGAAGAGCCTACACTCCTCATTGATGCATTAGCATCCATGGGAATTCTTCTTCAACAAGCTGATGGATCCTTGCCAAGATCTCCCTCACTGGAAAGGCCCCGAGCCAAAGCTCTTATCCCACTGAGAGCATTGCTGCTCTAGCTGGTCCAGCAGCTTGTCTACAGAGTCCTCCTTATTCTCCAGCTTCAGGTAGCGCCTGGCATAGCCCAGGTCTATCCGGGGCCAGCTCCGATGCCTCTGCACCTCCACAGACTTGAGCTCTGGAGGCTCTGCTTCCTGCCCACAGATGTTCACACACACGTCTGTGTTGGACTCTCTCCGGGCAGGCTTGGCCCTTCCTAACTGTCCCTGTCCGCAGGGTGCTGCCAGCTTCTCCCCCAGACACACTGCAGTGGTGTGTGCGCCACGAGGGTTAGTTCTGTAGCTCACACTGTGGGAGCGTCTGGGCAGCGTGGCGGGGGCATCCCAGTCATCCACACCCAGGGTGGACATGGAGCTGGCCGACACCAGGCAGTTGTTGAGCTTAAAGAGGGTGGCGCGCTGGGGGTCTACCTCCGTTTCTGCCAGTGTGTTGCAGTCTGTCTTGCTGGAGTTGCAGGAATTGGAGTGGGATGAGTGGAGGGAGGGGGTGGAGGCGGACTCCTGGTGGTGCAGGGCCTCTGTCCTCAGAGTAGCCTGCCGGTAGGTTCTGTCTGGCATGTCTTCCTCCCCCAGGTCCCTGGTCTGCAATAAGGGCTCAGAACAGGCCAGCTGTTGTAGACACAGGATATTGAGGTGGGCGGCGGGGAGACTGCTCAACCACTGGTAGTGTCTCGCCATGGAGTTGGATGCCGCAATTTCCGAGAGGTCGGCCGAAGGTACTGCCGCCGACACGGAGCAGATGACGTTGCGCATCTGAGCCAGGAGCATCTGGGTCTCCCTGTCGCGGTTCTCATACAGCACCGTGTTGGCGCAGATGAGGATGAAGAGGCCCACGCCCATGATGACAGGGCCCAGCAGCTTCATCCTCTCACTGTGGATGAGGCTGGCTGTGGAAAAGAAACTCTTGGCCCCCAGACTCCAGCCAGAAGCCTTAGGCTCCCCAACCCCTCCTCCATCAGTCGGTTCAGGCAAGGCTGAGCGGTGCGTCCGGTAGGGCCAGTACCCTGCCACGGCCAGGGCTGTGCCCACCACCACCACGATGACACCCAGGACCAAGAAGACACCTGGCATGGAGCGGATGCGCAGCTTGCCCTGGATCAGGTTCTCCTTCTTCTTCCGTCCGCGGAGGCTGAAGCGAGACTTCCGAGAGCGGGAGGGGGAGCCTTGCATCTCGCCCTTGGATTTCGGGGTCTTCATGGTTGAGTATCCAAAACTCTTGGTCCTGGTCACGTGCGGAACTACAGCCCCTGGGAGATTACGGAGTGGTGGAAAGGGTCAGGGATTAATGACACAACTTTTAAAGCTAGACTCCTATGTACAGTATGAAGTGTTTCAGTACAAAAACGGCAATGTAATCCTTTTAAGATTCAATGAATAAATCACTGGCATCTTTAATCGCTATTTCTGGAGAAAGAAAACTGTTTATGGAATCATCTAGATTTTAATAGATTAAAAGTCTGTAATCCCAGATTTTTCTTTCTAAATGGACGTAAAACATGTTAGAAATAAATACTTCATATAGCATTGAATTTTATCATTCATTACATATTCATAAATATTGACTTTATTAAACTGCTCCTTTGTTATCTTTTGACAAATTGCCTTTGATGTTAAAACCAAATGTTGTTTTTTTTGTTACCTTTAATTAAAATATAGATGAAAGATCCTTGTCTACATCTAGCCTCCTTTCCAATGCAATCTAAACTGACCGTAACATTCTGTGTTTAAAATACTGAACTCCATGTTAATCATCATAGACAAAAATGTAACTTGAGAGATAACACCTCAGGGAGTTCCAAACTCAGATGCTACTGAGAAACACTTGCACATGTGCTGTTCTCCTTCAGTTCCCACACAACCATAAACAAGGTGCAGTGAAATGGAAACACAGCTTCAAACACACACACTGCAATTACTGTAAGGCTCGGCATATGCAGCAATGCCTTTAAAATCCTGTCTCCACCAAATCGTCTGACAGAGCACATGACCTCGGTCCAGAAGGATGACTATCAGGTAAGCCTGTACAGCCTGCCTATCAGCCTATACAGCCTGCCTGTCAGCCTGTACTGGCGACAAACAAACAGAATATCTCTGAACAGGTCTCTTGGACCTTCACTAAAAACCTGGCACAGGGTAGAAACATGTCTCCCTGGCTGTTTGGTTACCATGCATGCACAAATGAGTCAGTCAGGCCACATCCTTTGGCTTTAGGTTTTTAAAGCTGTTCAGAGAGGATTTTAGAACTTTGAATGACAAATCAAAGAGCAACTTAATGCAATGTAGTATATATATGTACAGTACAGCTAAAACAGAAAAGCTTGACTGTCTCTTTAACTAGTAGAACATAAATATACTTTATGGTAAAAGAAAAGGTTGTGACCTGGGTAAATCTACCTGAGTGTCAACCCTGAAGGATTAAACCTCAAGTGATCGTGTAGCCTACACTCCTGGAAGGGGATAATCTTGAATAAAGCTGACCCAGGCTAGCTAAAAAAGTCCGGTGGAAAGTATAAGTAGTCTTTGTACAGCATGAATTGTTCTGGAAAGATTTGCCACTGGCAAGAACATTCCATGTATATGGTCACTGATATGGCCATCATAAATGAATGATGCAAACCAGACATGCCTATCATTAGTTTGTTTTTCCACTCGCAGTTTAATGAGTGAGGAATGTGGACTATTGCCAACTAATCTAAACATAAAAGTAGTGATCAGGGAATAAGATCTTCAGGTTTGAATTATACCTTACATAACGTTTAATAATGTTTTTCTTTACATTAATTGCTGATTACTAATGATGACACACCCAATTCGTTTTCTTTAAATGGGTAGCTTGCGTATCACTTAGTTCATTAAGTATACGTAGAGACTGATTCTTAGATGGAATTAAATAGGCAAATAAGGTCGCATCGAATTGGAATAAATATGATATTAACATCTATTCTGTGTCTAACTTGTAACAGGGCATGCTACCTCCACCTGTAGGTTGCAAATGTTTAATATGTTTTTAAGCCATTAAAAAACAATTATTTAAACACACACAAAACATTCCTTGCTGTGACTACAAGAAACCTGACGGAACGTGATGTTGCATTCCTTTGATTCTGTCTGACTGTGATAAGCCTTGCAGTGGAATTAGTCATTTCCTCAACTACAACGTCATTAAAACCAGCAATTTAGTAAAACATTTTATATAGAATAAAGAAATAGCATATACAGCTCGCAGCCAATTACAACGTTTGCAGATTTGTGAGGTGAAAATGTTAAATCTCCAATGACCTTCTAGACAAGGCACGTTCGTTTGAAGTTCTCATCGGCATCAAAGCGTTGAGCTGTACCAGTTGTGCATTACCGCTCGACTAGGGTATTAGGCTACTTTTGAATAAGGTTAAGTTACTTGCCTATGCTGCTCCTGTTGTGTTCTCTTGCCGTCTCATCGTCCTCCGACTCATATCAAACAGTGCACTACGATTCGTCCGATTACCCATGCAGTCTGCACTGAACGAAACAATTGCATATAGCTTTATCACTTGAGCTGAACATCCTACTTGCATTGATAAGAGGTTGTTCCACCGTCGGCATGGAGCTTCTTGGTTTGTCCAAAAGGTACTCAGCATAGTCTTCCAATAAATAAAAAAAATGTTTCCCGTTTATAGGTAATCTTCCTAAAATCACATGTGCCCTTCAACCTCACAAAACTAGCTGAACAACCCGTTCGACGGCCGATTTTCAGTGGCGCCTCCTCCAGTCTGACACCCCACGACTTGGATCAAGGGTAGATCCGTTATGCATGTCATGGTTGTTGTGCGTGTTTTGGTATAGGCTACGACACCTTATCAGCATATTACTACAAAGTATTTAAAACCAAATTATGTTAAAGTAATTGGACATTTTAGTACAACACATGCTACATTAATGAACGTTCTCCTTAATGACTCTGAAGTTAGCCATGTCTATCCACAGGAATTTGAAGCAAGGCAACGGGTTGCTTATTTAAAAATGGTGCGTTATGGAAACGCATCTAGTGGGTTACGAACTTGATTGTGGCAAATCTAATTAGATTACATATTTCTCTGCATAAGATATCTCTAAAACTATGCAACAGATTGTCAATTCTTAAGACCGCTGGTCAAGAAAAAGAGGGCAACGCCATCTTGTGGCAAAACGGAATAATTGGCCAATTATTGGCCAAGTACAAGTTGCCGTTTAATTGGCATCCTGTTCACTGTGCCGTCTCCCTCCACTCCCCCTTCTTCCTATCATACTTTGAACTCCAACGTGAAAGGTGGTCCTTCAACCTGACAATAGACAAACAGCTTGTTCATTCCATATCAGGGTTTTTTTTTATTTTCAAATTAACTGTTAAAAAGGAATTCCACAAGGATCAAAAGACAGAATAAAACAAATCCCACTCAGCACATTGACAGCACACTATGTATGCATGTAATACAAATGTTAAGACACCCACTACAACAGTCCATTACAACTTATAAAAGTCTATCCAGGCATTTTTTTTCTTAAACCTACCACATATTTTACAAATGTCTCTAAATACAAGAGGACACTACTGGGGGGGAAAGAAAATAATATATATATATAAAAAAAAAAAGATGGGGAAGCATGTGTACTAAAGACACATTTTATTCTATCACTACTGGATTCATATATATATATAAAAAAGAAAGACAAGGGGTGAGGGGCTCAAGACGGGTAGAGGGGTCATAACATTTCACCTCAGGACTGAGATCGGGAACGAGATCGGGAACGAGACGCAGAGCGAGACTTGGAGCGGGATTCTGAGCGTGAGGCGGAAGGTGACCGAGAGCGAGCTTTGGCAGGTGAGGGGGAAGGAGATTTGGACTTGGACTTTGACCTGGGCTTGGACTCAACTGGGGTGCGGGAACGAGAACGGGACGAAGCCCTCTCAACGGCGCCGCCTTCTTCGTCGCTCTTGACTGGCTCCCGGCTCTTACTCTTGGAGTCAGATTTCCTTGAACGATCCTTGACCCCTGACCTGGAACGGGACCTGGAACGAGAGCGAGACCTAGACCTGGAGCGGGACTCGTCCTTCCTGCCCCTCTTCACTTCCTTCTTGATCTTCTTGTTCTTGGGGCTGTGGCTCCTGCTCCTGCTGCGGCCCTCGTCACGAGGACGTCCCTCCTTGACCTTGTGGGCGCCGTTGCTGCGCTCCTCCTCCTCCTTCCGCCCCTTGCTCTTGTTCTTTTTGCTGTTGGAGCGACTGCGAGAACGCGAAGCAGCCCTGCAGAGAACAACCCAACACGTTATTTCATCCACACAAACACACAAACACATTATTATGATTATATTCCTCCCTCTGCCCTAAACACACTGCAAATGTGATTTAAGTGAATTATTATATGAAAAAGAGAAACAGAAGGCATTCTAGGTGCTGCTATAAACGGGGTTGTTACCTGGAGCGGGAGCGACTGCGGCTGCTGCTCTCGCTGCGGCTGCGGCTCTTACGGGATCTGCGGCTCCTGGAGCGAGACCTGGGAACGGAAGAGCAGGGTTACGAGAAGCAGAGGAATAGCAGGGCAGGGATACGAGAAGCAGAGGAACAGCAGAGCAGGGTTACGAGAAGAGGAACAGCAGGGCAGGGTTACGAGAAGAGGAACAAGAAACCATTTGAGGCGTGAATAACAAAAAAAAAAAACATTGTAGTAGGGGGGTGGAAACGGCAGGACGGGATTTAAGTTGAAGTTTACCTGGAGCGGCTGTGACTGCGGGAGTAGGAGCGACGAGAACGCCGGGCACCGGGGCGGTCTTCAATCAGGCGGATCTTCCTGCCATTGACCTCTGTACCGTCCAGCTTCTCCAGAGCCCTCTTCATGTCAGAGTAAAGCCTGAACTCAATCACTCCCTCGTTCCTGCGACCCTTATTGGTGTCGGCATAGGTCACTTCGCCAGCCTGCCTCATGTAATCCTGAGGAGCATTTGGAATGGTTAGAAACAGTTCCATCAAAATCAGGAGGCACACAAACAAAAAAAATGTATGCTGTGAACTTCTACAAAATGACTTGCATGAATTTATGCATCATCATACTGGGCTTCATACCTTAAGGTCCTGCCAGCTGCAGCGACTGGAGAGGTTTTCCACAATCAGGCGGTAGTCTGTCCTAGCAGGAGGGCCATACCTGTCTCTTCCCCCGCGCCCATACCCACCACCACCACCACCACCACCACCTCCTCCTCCCCCTCCTCCACCACCACCACCTTCAAGGTAACAAGAACAGGAACAGTTAGGGTAGGGAACCAATTAAAAAGCAGTCAATATACTACCCTTCATCTACATTCTATAAACAAAATCAAATCTGGGAGAAATAATAAAGGGGGAAAGCAAAGACACTAAAAGGGGGAAAACAAACAAAATGCTCATTTTACTGAACTGTTTGTTTTTTTCAATCATGAACTCTGACAACTTTAACTATCAAGCTTTGTACCATAACTAGTCTTTTAGGCCAACATATGAGTCTAAGAATCTAAACAGAAACATAAAATTACAAAAAAGGAACAAAAACTGACTGTAGAAGTACTTACGGTGAACTACAGTATGTCCTAACTAACACATCTACACAGACATTTCACTTTACAATTGTTTTTTTTTTTTTTTTTTTCAGGCACCTATTAAGAGCTCAACCCACATCTGCTCCTAACCCCATGGCATCCTCACCACCCGGCCTGGGCCTAATGGCAAAAGCGGTCTTCATTCACAATGGCTCCCTTTTTTGGTCTGCCCAGGGGCCCAGAATGGTCAAACCACACTCTTGGAAAGGGGACACCATGGCCAGCAATAGGGGCAGGCAGTCAGCAAAGGACTCTTTCAATTAAAACATTGAGGTTCTTTGTTAAATCTTTACCTTTATTGACACACATTTTTAAACAAAATAAAAAATCCTGAATAAAACAGCAATAGATACTCATACATACTCATACATGTCATATACTACAAGCACAATCATTGTCAAATATATTTAAAAAGGTAAATCTCAGAGGATAACTTCTCCTTATTAACCCAGACTAATTTAGAAAAAACCCAAAACACGATCATTCACGCATCTGGATTCCCCCAAGATCATTTATAGTCCTTGGTAGCTAAGATGCACACAGTTCCACTATCACATGTAAATCCTTGCTTCACACCCACTTTACAAACAAAAGGTGCAGAGCACCATGAAGTCTGAATTGTTATGGTGCTAGAGTAAATAAAAGCAACCAAACTGCTTACCACATTCCAATCTGTGAACTCAATCACAATTTGTGACAAAGAGTCAGGGACACGTAAACCTGAATCAAACTGAGACTTGATGCAATCACAGCAATGGTGTGGGTATGTTGGAGAGGGGGTGAATATATTATTGGTGGATTATTGCCTGGATGTGACCCAAGGCAACTGAAACTAAATAATACTGTTCCACCACAAACAATTCAAATTGTGTGCAAAGGAGCCACCAAGGACATGTTGGAAAGTCATGCAAAAGATCTTCCTCAATCACATTTCCTCCCATTAATGATTAAACAACACTTCGTTGAATACTTACTTCGTCCTCCTGAGCCATAGCTGCCGTCACGACGCGGCCCCTTGGTGTGCTCCACTATCACTCGCTCCCCACACAGGTCTTTGCCATTCAGGTCATACACGGCATCATCTGCATCACGGGGGTCATCGAACTCAACGAACCCATACCTACGGGAATAAACAGTATGTTAGCTTGTTAAAACAACAAAATATAACGTGTCGCCATTACTTCATGACTTAAGTAGGACAGGCTGAAAACTACCTGTGGTTAACTGACCCAACTCCGTCCATTTTACAGAGGAAGATGGCGCTTTTATCTCTGACACTGCTAGACGGAATGCATTTTGTATTCGATGTAATCTTTGTTTCGCTAAAACGTATAACCAAAAACCAACACAGAGCTAGCTATAGGCTAACAAACAAACAGTTAGCTGACTGACACGTAGCCCTCCAACTAGCTCAACAGCTAGTTGCAATATACTGACTGCACCATCATGGACGCATTCTTCCCGAACTGCACACGACACGTCGCCATTATTAGATAGCTGGCTACATAGCTAGCTAGTTTGCAGGATATGTCGCCAACAAATGACGCCTAATCTGTTCTTTTTATTAGCCAATTGCAGATTCGTTTCTTAGAAATAGATATATTGAACTCGAGTACACAGAAAAGTGACTACATGCATCTTGACGTTTTTGATTATTATCTGGTCGACTCCAGTAGGCCTGCCGACCAGGCCCCAAACACAACGAGGGTTAGCCAATGCTACTAGCTAGCTGCATCCATTACACAAGGGTGCCGTTCTATTTGTTACCCGTTCTTAAGATCCACTTCCAGTATCTTTCCATATCCCTTGAAGAACTTTTCGACGTCCTTTTCTCTTGCTCTATAGCTCAATCTTCCAATGTATACTCTTGACATTGTCCAGGCGAAATATGTGTGCGTCCGCTGGCACACTCAAAGTGAAAAACACACGTTATGGCGCGAGGAGGCTGAACGCTCATTACGTTATACGTGCTTCTTGAACACCATAGGTCGCGCAATGAAGTGGGCGTGTCTCACTTATCACATCTGAAGTGTCTAATTTCAACACCGTTGTGTGTAAAATTGATAAACCAATTTAAATACAGATAATGAATACATGAAACGATTTGTTTCACTTATACATTGAGAGTGGACTTTGATTATCAAAAAATATATCTGTGGAAAAAGCGCACCATAGAACTAATTATTCTACTGGCTAATACAGTAGTAGGGTATATTACGTCGTAGGCCTACGTTAATAGTAAAAGTTTAGTAGCCTGGGCCAGGGGCGTAGCCAGAATAATATTTTGGGGTACGGCTAGAAAAATATGGATAGGCATCTTTTCAGTAAAAAAAAAAGAAGTACTTTGCGATGTGGGGTAGGCTTTAGAACAAATTGGATCGGCCTGGGTAGGCACAGTGGCTACCCGTGGCTACGCCCCTGGCCTGGGCACACCTAGCCCGTACAGACTCCAGAGTTTATTATTCGCCTTATTATTATTTTCCACTCAATAAATGTCTGAAACCCCTTGTGCAGACTATTTGTGTGTACAGTATAGCGACCCACCCCATACCTTATGAGATCGCACATTGGTAATAGGATCAACGCAGGGCATTCCCGGCAGCTATATCCTGTATATATTTAATGGATTGATAGGATTTAGTTAATTATTCGTATTGTTCATTCGTTGTTCATTCGCATTCATCTCCACTGAGCCAGTAGTGTTAGAAATGTCTTGTCAGAGTGGGTTTCGTCACACTGCTTCATATAAATTGGCTGTAGTCTGTCTGGAACAGTTAAGAGTCCACTACGTTTGTTGTTGTGGGAGGGGCTTTTAAAGTTTCTGATGTCGAGCTTTTGTAGCTAGATAAAAAGTTCGCGGTTGGATCGCAGCAAAGTAGCTATGTATGCAACGCCATCTTAACACATAACTTTGCGGAAAGTTTTCTTTGCTTGGGCAACATGGGCGAACAGAGATAATCGATAAATTAACAAGCCCAATATAAAGCAGCGCAAGCGGGGAGTGTGCGTTCGAGATGGTGAAATTGGATGAAATGTTAACGGGAAACATAGCTAACCATGGAAAGCCCGGCAATTTCTAAGTATTCCTGTCTGGATTTTTGGTTTTCGGTTATCGGTGTATGCACTTATTTGTTCGATGTGGGATCTGATGTATGGGTAGCGACAGAGTTGTATTCGCGCGGGGATGTTCCATGGTTTGGAGTGCTTGTCGGCCTCATGGCCCTTTCTTCAGTAGTGGTCCAGATGTTCAGCTGGTATTGGTTCAAATACGACCGCAAACTGGAAGGGTTCAATGCGCAAAACTCAACAGATACAGTTCTTTTTGGCAACCACCGCAAGCTTTCAGGCCTTCTACATGTTTTTCAGTTGGGCTTCTTCTGCAGGTATTTTATTAGTTTGTTTGGTGCAGATTTGTAAACATTGCCTATTAGTGGTCAATGGCTATCTTAAAAGGAAAGTTATCTAGGCTATTTAATTCTAACTCAAAGCCGCATATAGTTGGCTGCTAAACCTTGAAAGTCCCACGCAGGCCTACATCTAACATACTTTCCTTGAGTAGAGGTTCTCAGAATTGTATTTGGCCTAATAAATGAAGGTACTAAAGCACTAGTGAGCTGCAGGCCATTTGTTAAGTGATGCTAACAGGTCGGTCAATTAAGCCATATCAATTTAACATGCCCAGATTCCATAGGCACCCTATTTTAACACATACAGCCGAAGGGAGTTACATGATAAGCAAACTGAGATAATCTTTTTACACGTTGGATGTTGAGAATGAATCTAAAGAAGCAACAACCACCAACTTTTAACAACATCCGTTGCACCATCATATTTTTATGGATGTATTCAAACATGGTTTTAGCTTGGCCCAAGTTATACCTTGATTGTTGTTTATTTTTTTATTTGAGTGTCATTCGTCCTCAGGCACATCTCTGCCATATGGCAAGGCTTCCGGGTGTGGTGGAGAAGGGATCAGATCTCAGAATATGCTGTGTACCTGACTCATGACCTCAGTATGCTTCGGCTTATTGAGACCTTCTGTGAGAGTGCCCCCCAACTCACTCTCATGGCTTACATCATGCTCTACACCAACCATGCAAGGACTGTACAGTGTGAGTAGAGGTGTCCTGTCACACACATTCTTGTTCAAGGCAACTGACTTGTGTGCGATCTACAAGAATCAACAATCTATGTGATTGTAATAGCTATACATTTTGATTTGATGTTACAGTATTTAACACATCGTTTGTAACTTATCTTATAACTATCACATTTTCACTTAGATAAAATAAAAACGTTCACTTGCTGTCTCACTATCCCAACCACAGCTTATATCTGTGTGACTTTGTCTTGCTCTAATCAGTAGTGTGATGACCCAACTTCTCTTTGTCTTCAATCCCTTTCTGTTTTGTAGGTGTAAGCGTTGTAGCATCTACCACCTCTATAGCCTGGATGGTAGTGGACTACCATCGCTCTTTGCGCTCCTTCCTCCCTGACAAGGCCAAACAGGGCTGGGGCTCTTCTCTGGTCTACTTCCTGTGGAACCTGCTGCTTATCGCCCCACGTGTGGCTGCAGTGGCTCTCTTCACCTCAGTCCTGTGCAGCTACGTCTTTGTCCACTTACTTTTAATATGGCTTGTAATGGTGTACTGGGTCTGGTGCCAGAAAACAGATTTCATGGACAGTGCTGGCGGAGAGTGGCTCTACCGGGCCACTGTAGGTCTTATCTGGTACTTTAGCTGGTTTAACGTGGCAGAGGGGCGGACAAGGGGGAATAGTGTTATTTACCACTCTTTCATAGTCGTGGATGGAGGGATCCTGTTGATTACCTGGTGGTGGTACAGAGACCCAGTCTTGACAGACTCCTACGCCCCGATCCTGCTTGCTGCTCTGCCACTCACTTACCTTGTGGGCTTGCTTTTCAAAGTCCTTTACTACTGCTGCTTTCACCCCAAACTGTGGAGGCCCCCAGCGCGGGACACAGGTGCTATTGAGATGCCTGATGGTCAGGTCTCTGTGAGAGCCATGGCTTCCCAGGTGGGAGTTTCCTCTCAGGTTCTCAACAAGAGGATGGCCCATCATGCTAATCGCTTTTACTCGCAGAGAGATGCTAGTACCAACCTTATTGGTAAAACAAACGGATGTGATGCCAACAGTGTTTTGCAACCGATTGCAAACTGTGGAAAATGAATGATAGTTAGTTTTAGAAGGTTTTGATATCACAGCAAGTGTTATGAGAGCAGCTAAAGTTGTACCGTTGGTACAAATTGAGTAGTATACTGTTACTGTTTCCAGGTTATGAAGTAATGCTGGATGTTTCAACTGGTTGGTTTTGTTGAAATATGTTTGTTTATTGCATAACCTCTGTACTGATGGCCAACATTTTGAGAAAAGTGAAACACATATGTTATGCATACCATGTACAGTATTTGACCAGAATACATCTCTTTTTAGCCAGTATATTAAGTACATATTATGTGAAGGGGCAAAGGCAACAATGTCGTTTGTGTTTAAATTAAGACCAGTACAGTAGTGCAACTCAAGTTATTTTTATTTTAATGTTCTCTTAATTTATAAGGCGTACATGCCGTATGTCTCATGATCTGCATAGACATATATACATGTATATATGTCAATGATGATCTGTGCCAACATTGTAAAATATGTAATGGTGATCCATCTGATATTGTAACTATAGTAATGTTTGTTGAAGATTCTATGTAACACCAGGGAGTTATTGTTTGGAAGTTGGAGAGTGTATTTTTAAATTATCGTTCAAGGCACAATAAGCATCATAAGCATGACAAATAAATAATGTTCTTCCACAACCACAATTTTTTGAATAATTAAAGACCCTCCTAAGTCATAATCAGTTATTCCACAATTATGTTTACAGGCTGTACATTGTTGATAAAAAACAAAACAAAAAAACAAGTAATACTCATACACTTCAAAAAGAATCCAAGTTTTGGATCAGTTATGTAAAGCATTTTCAGTTTTGAGGTACTACGCATGCTGTAACTTCTGTTGAGCCATTGGGGGACACCACAGGACAACTACACTTTATACTTTGGACCTTCCTTTATTTACTTTTCATGTGGAAGAAACGAACATCCTGTAATGAATACACATTTTATAAGTAATGTAATGATTACGGTAATTACCTATTTCAGGAGTTCCCAATCCTAGTCCCTGGGCCTCCCTGCCCTGCATGTTTTAGATGTTTCCCTGCTCCAACACACCTGATTCCAATGAATGGGTTGTTATCTAGTTATGCAGAAACCTGCTAACGACCATTCATTTGAATCAGGTGTGTTGGAACAAGAAAACATTTCTATTTAATTTCAATTTTTCATTTTTCAATTTCACTTCTGTAATTGGTAACTTGACAATATTGTCAAATTGTTTGTTCTTACACCAATACATTATATGTTGGAAGAGATAAATATTTTTGAAGGGATGTTATGTAAGCGAAACAAGTATGCAGCCTCTTAGTCACCTGCTTTCAGTTTCATTCGGGGTGGGACAAGAATAGACACATTTCTACGTGACATGTAGAAAAATGGAAACGTGTAGAATTCAACCAGACATGATTCAGAATCAACCACACTTCAAGCTTGACTGCTGGGATTTCATTCTGAATCTTGGTAGTCTAGTTGTGTGCGTGGTGGATGTGGCGTTGGACGTGTATGCGGTTGTGGATTTCTACCAGGAGGAGGACTACGTTTCCCTGGGAGTGCTGGTCTTCCTGCTTCTGGGTTCCTCTGTGCTGTCCCAGGCATACAGCTGGCTGTGGTATCGCAATGACGAATTTGAGACAGTGACAAAGGTTGAAGGCTTTTTCAATGGATTCCGTCTCAAGGTTGTCCACTTGTGTCAGATGGGAGTCTATCTCAGGTGGTGTAACCTTCTTTAACTTATTAACAGAAATGTTTAAATAACCAGAGGCTGTGCTTGTACACATAGTTGTTCAACAACAACATTTGCCAGCCACATACACATGGAGAGAATGTCTCAACTTGAATAGAAAGTTTCTCACAACACTGAACTTAACTTTTGGGCTCATTCCTGAAAGTAATACAATTTGTGTTAAGAATTAATAGAGCACAACCTACAGGAGATGTCAAGCTCATACAGTGTATGTATGATCATTTATAATGTTCATTACACAATATAATAGCAACATCATTACCAAAGTACTCTGTAACACCCTAAACATCAGAATACATTTAGGATGTTTAACATTCGTTTAAAATTGGTTGTGGTTATGATCAGTTTTATTCAATAGACAAATGAGGATGCAGGACTCTGGCTCATCTACACACACAACACAACATCACTCTTTACTACTCCTAGGTTTGCCGGTGTAGTAGAGGTCTCAACACAATCCTTCTGCACTGGGAACTCTATCCCAGAGGAAAGTGCAGTGTTCCTATCTCATGACCTCAACATGTTGCGTCTGATTGAGACATTTTCCGAAAGCTCTCCACAGTTGGTCCTCATGCTCGCCATCATTATCCACAGGGGTGTCCTGGAGCCCATTACTGGTGAGTAAACCATGGCAAGCCGCTATTGGCTGGGTTTCCCAGACTCGTTAAGAAGCTCTTAACGCTAATAGCTTCTTAGGAGCGTTCTAACCCGACCATTATCTTTTTTCAATCATAACACACTTCTCTGATAAACTGAGTGTGACAATTTATGTTTTTCTCACAGTATTAAAGACAGCTGGATCAGTGGCCGCCATCGCTATCAGCGTGACCATGTACCACCGCTCCCTGCGTGCCTTCCTTCCTGATAAGACCAAACAAACTTGGGGATCATCTTTTGTATACTTCCTGTGGAACCTGTTTTTGATTGGTACCCGTGTGATTGCCCTCGCACTCTTCGCGTCAGTCCTGCCCTGCTACTTCCCTGCACACTTCCTGTCCCTCTGGATTATTCTAGTCTTCTGTGCATGGCGAGCAAACACCGAATTTATGGAGAGCTCTGGTGGAGAGCCGCTCTTCCGGGCCACCGTAGGCCTCATCTGGTACTTTAGCTGGTTTAATGTGTCAGCGGGGCCGACCAAGAGGAACTGCCTTTTATATTACGGCTTTATAACACTTGATACATTTTTGCTTTGTTGTGTTTGGTACTGGAGGATCACCACTGATCCTCCCTACTTTGAATCCTCTCTGCCGCCTTATGCAGTGCTCATTGGTATGTCTGTCTTGTATTGTCTTGGGATCCTGGTTAGAGTGGGTTACTATCAATGGTTTCATCCAACTGTTACACATCTGACAACAGATGAGCCTGAGTCTAAAATGAGAGTTCTTGCTCTTCAAGAGGGCGGGGATGAGGTAGATAATAATTTGATGGACCGCAGCATGCAAGGCCCTTCAGAACCTGCCAGAGTCAAAACTAGAATGGAGAAATTGGCTGTTAACTTCTACAGTGGCAAAACTTAAATTAAATCCAGTTTGTATGGAAGATGGACAGAGTTCAGGAACTGTAAAAAAAAAAAAAAAAGCTACCTATGGATTTGAAGTACTGTGAATGATTTCCACAAAGACTCATGTTCAGGAAATGACCTTACTTACAGCAGCAGCCGTTGGAACATCTCTGGACTGTAAACTGTAAAGCGTAATTTGACCGTCTTCACTAAGTTCTTTGGATAGTATAACAAACTAAGTATAATAGTGAAATATATTTTTCTATACATTTTAAATGTTTCGAAAAAATGCTTGGACCTCAGATGGCGTTGGAATTAATCCCAAAGGTGTTTGATGGGGTTGAATCTTTCCAAACCATTTAGGGGTGTTCAAGCACCCCTAAATGTAATCTCAGCACCCCTAAAAAAAAGTATATATATATATATTATTGTTTATTATCACTTGATGCTGGTAGTTCACAAAGAAAAGGACATCCTTAATTAGGGTTATTTAGGCTTTCATACATTCAATATTTTGCAATATAATACATAAATGTATTAATAGTTTTCCAGTGAAATTAGTGGCGTGGCGTGGCGTGTAGTGGCCTGGCCAACACATCATTCTACCCGTGCTTCCCAACTTTACAACTGACTCTGGAACCAATCATCACTCCCGATGCCTAAACCTCACAGCCAATCAGAGGCAAAGTAGGGAGAGGTTTACAGACCCATCTTACATCATCTAGTAGAAACACTTTTTTTTATACAATATTACAAATTATGTCTATTGGATGTGTTAGCTTTACAGTTTTTTCAGAAGTAGTTTAACACAGGTAATCCCATTTGTTTAATTGTTTTTTATGATGTATGCTATACAAAAAATATATTTATGGTTAAAAGTAAATGACATTGTTTACAAGAACACAGATTGTACATAGATCTAGCCTCTTAATTTTGCTCTCCAAGTGCACCAGATTAATGCATTTAATTTTTAAATGTAATACATTTTCCGTATCCTTCTCAAGTTTTTCCACCCCTGACCTGTTTGCATGCCTGACTATAAGCAAGGGGGTTTAGCACTTTTGCACTGTATTCATGTCACATTTTCATTGGGGGCTGAGCACCCCTAAAGGTCTGATCCTAGAATCGCCCCTGGGTTGTCACTTATCTTTCCACATATTTTTGGCCATATGTTGCATTGGTCAACTAAATATAAGTTTAAGTACATTTCAAAGTTTTATTATTTTTTTTAAATGTACATGGGTAATATTAGTACACAGGAAAACCTTGCAGGGTGATCAACAGTGTTCCGGTCCTATCCAACAGACTGGAAACAAACATACACAAGAGAAAGCTTTGCATCTGTTCTTACTTTACATAAGTTAGCCTATTAAGTGTATTCAATATTGACATGATAAAGTTGATCCCTACAAAGCTATATGCCATCATAGCTTCTTGCATTGAGTTGAGATATTGCACACACTAATCTACATAAGCCAACACAGACAGATCTAGAAACAAGATGACAAACAGTACTTAGTTTTTTGGCTTTGGAACAAGTGTGGGGAGTAAAATCCATAGCAGACCCTCATAGTAAAAAAACGCATACTCATACATTTCATAACAACGAACTTTAAAACAGAAATAACATTTATAGAAATGCATGCACTTCAAAACAAATAAAATCAAACCAATCAACCAGAAAAACAATGCAAGCAGAGAAGAACTTATTAAAGAAAGAAAATGCAACAAAACGGATGTATTTTGCAATTGGTAAACTTCAACGGTCTCTAGAAAACAAGTCAAATGATTGTGTGGTGGTTCAAATAAAATGGATCAGTCCATATTTACTTTACATTGACAACATTTACTTTCCAAAGGACTTATTTTAAAAGAGATCTGTCACAGTATCATTTCCTTGATTCACTTAGGTAGTTTTTCTTTTCTTTTTTTAACAGAGAGCTAACATGACCTCACTCTGTATACTTTCGTTACCCCAAATCGGTGTGTCTAAACATAAATCAAAGTACCTTGTAGTTTACGGATTGATTGTCTTAGTCATACAAGCCACTGAAAGCAACAGCAATGTGATTCCAATTTACAAAGGCTAATGGGAATGCTACTGCTTCAGTGGACAAAGCTATAGCAGAGAAAGAGTTTCAGTGGTATAATTTCCTCAGGTAACAATTACTCCTGTGCATCGGTCTAACAGGACCAACTAAGTCGTTGCACTGATTAATAAAGTATATTGTAATATCGTAAAAAAAAAAAAAAGGTATGGTAACACAATAAGAAAAATAACACTTCAGCTTAAGTGTGGAACAACCATTATTGATAATGCATAAAACACATTTAAGTAATTCCCTTAAGATATTATATATTCATAATGGTATTGACTACAAGGCACTATATAAATATTTATGAACACTCAGGAAATACAAACAAATACACAGAAAACACATTCTTAATTGTCAAGCTGCATGTGAGTAAAAAAAAAAAGAAAAAACAAGGAACACAATCTTCTTCAGGCTCAGTATCAATCTTCTTCAGGCTCAGTATTGTTCAGTCACAATCTTACACTGACCAGGGATTATTGGCCATCCAGCTTTCTTTACCAGCTACTTCAGGCAAAACAGTTATTTACCTTGAAATATAGTTTAAGAGCATACCACTGACATACGTGTATTGCACATCCCTTGTTTTCCCCAACATGTAGGCTATAATGACAAGGGAGGGTTTGCAATGCTTTGGGACAGAGACTAAACAGGAGTGTAGATTTATACAGCTGAGTTTGGGTTAGTTGTCCTGCATCTTAAAATCCCTATGAAGGGATTGGATTAGTGGTGGATCAAATTGTTAAGAAATTGTAATGAACAAGACAAATATCCAATATGTTTTCCATAAAAATACACTTCTGCAACCTAACCTAAAACAGTTCCACTGTATCTATGCAATGTGCAATGTTTAAATGCCTTGTCAACAGAAGTCTCTTTTAAAGGATTTCAAGGACACTTAGGGCTGTGCACTGAGGAACAGTTAGCCAAAAGGGTTTGGATGAAGCATGCAATGCCATGCATTGCTTTCTTGGGCCCATCCATACTACCTGATAAAAAGCAACATCTTGATTTCAATGAATCCATAATCCTTACAAACACTATTCAATTCTCATACTATTCCTAAGCATGCAGGGAGGGGAATGCAGGTTTGGCTCTTCAATATACCTCTGACAGACTGTCTGGCTGCAAAGCCTCCACAGGAGTGACTGGTGTAACAGTGGAGAGGTCATGTCAGCTGACTGCCTCATGGTCGGATCATCTGACTGTTGACTACTACTACCATTAGTCAGCTAGTGGGAAAGGCTAGAGCGGCAAAAATACTTTCCAAATACCTCATACGACTTTGGGAAAGACCCTACAGTAAATGATGGCTGACTTCGTCAATGCAGCCTCATTAACTCAGAATTTTATTCAAAGACTGTAACATAATAGATGCTTTCAAGCTTTGGAATGAGAGGCCAAAAAAAAGACGAACTGATGTTTCCAATGGGGAAATGACATTATACTTTCCCGGACACCCTCCAGAGGGGTTGAAAAGAAGAAAGCTGAAAACAACCCAAAGAGACCATGCCAGTGCAGACCTTTGGTCAGTCAGTAGTCCCTTTGGTGAGTCCACTACATTGAGGAGGGGGGGGTAGAGAGAAAACAGAAGAACAGTCTCAGCCACTGGTGGTTGGGTGAAAAGACAGACTTCGGAGCTTAAGAGATGTTTGTGGTTAAGTGCCAGGTTCAGCCAGAGAGAGGTTAGCTGCCGAGATAGGGAGAAAAGTCGCTTGGGCAGGGTCCGGTCCTGCTCTACTCCCAAGTCCTCCCAAACCACCATCCCAATCCACTTTAGTCAAAGGCTGTCAGATGCAAGTAAGGACTTACAGAGAGCAGGTGTGTGTGTGTGTGTGTGTGTGAGAATGTTGGGAGGGTTGAGGGAGGGCTAAGGGCTCCACTGGGCCGCAGAGGCAGGTGACTGTAGTTCCTTTTTTAGTGAGAATGACCTCCAGCGTGTGGTGCTCTAGAGGAAGTCCAGCTCCAGGGCTTGATGGAGGGACACCAGATCTCCGTGGGTGGAGATCCTCCAGAAAGGCATGTTGTGCTGCAAATACAAAAGACCACATGAGTCCCTTCTGTTACGCAGGAGTCATTTCTCACGGTAAAGCGTCAGGTGATCAGTCAAGGAAATACTGCATGTTCTGTGCGGCGTTTGCGTGGCTTGGCCTGGCTTCAAGATGCATGCTTGTGCTACCTGTGTCGCTGCAAATTCCTCGTCCCGTCCGTCTCCTATCACCACATAGGTGACCTTCTTCCCAAAGCGAGAGATGATACGCTCAAAGCAGCTCTCCTTCCCTATTCAACAAACCACAGGAAAAACATGGACCATAGGACAAGAAAGAGCATATATTCTCAAGGACGACTCTGGGTGTGTGTGCTCATGTGCTTTACCTATTTTGGTGGCGCTATAGATGTTCTGGATGGGGAAGATGTCTCCCAGGCCATAGAGCAGTACCTTGGCCAGAGCAGGCACCAGCTGGGTGGTGGTCACCAGCACATTCATGCACTTTCCCCTGGGAACACACACATTATAAGAATAAAGGCATACATGACTTCACAAGGAAAACACTACATGGCCTGTGCTACATAGCTATCTGTAGTAATGTACATAACTATGTAGTGCTATGCTATACATGTCTGTGTATGTAGCCGATGCTATATAACCAGCCTATGCTATATAACCAGGCTATGCTATATAACCAACCTATGCTATATAACCAGCCTATGCTATATAACCAGCCAACCTGGATTGGATGAGAAGCAGGGACTTGAGAGCGGTGCTTAGCCAGGCGTCTGTCACGTTCTCTATCTCTGCCTGCAGCCTCATGAGCAGCTCTCTCTTCATGGGGCTCAGCAGGCCTGCAGGATATGACAGCAGAGGAGTATAGCAATGCATGATCACCTTGGGAAACACCGAGGTGACACTTCCATTGACACTGTTATTATACATAGGAGAAGATCAGAAGAGCATGGGTCTAAAGGTATTTCTGGGTCAAGGAACGGTCTGTATTTGCCAGCCACATCGCAAAGTAACCACGTCTCCGCTAACAGGCATGCACAGTGAACAGGCATGCACAGTGAACAAAATCATTTACCCACGGTGCAATACCGCAATAACGTCTCAACTGCAAGTAGGTGGTACCGTAGAGGCTCTCTCTCTCTCTGTTCCTTTCACCTTTCTCTTACCTCCCACATTCCCTTTGTATCCGTTATAGATCTCCTTTAGTCGCCGGTAGCGGAAGGCCAATTTCCTCATCCACTCCACCCCTCCCTGGACCGCAGTGGAGGCACCAGAGGCCCCTCCACTGCTGGGGCCGTTGAAGCCGTCCGCCAGGAAGTTGTAGCTGCTGAGAGGGGTGAGAAAGAGACGTCAGTGTGCGTCATCACGGTGCACAGCGGTGCGTCATGCGTGTCAAAACCTGTTGGCCGCAGTAGTCCTAGCTGGGGGTCAGATGGCTGAGCGGTAAAGGAGTCGGGCTATTAATCGTAATGTTGCCGGTTCGTTTTCCGACCGTGCAAAATGACAGTGTGCTCTTGGGCAAGGCACTTCGCCCTACTTGCCTCGGGGACAATGTTCCTGTACTTACTCTGGATAAGAGGGTCTGCTAAATGACTAAATGTAGCTGGAGACCAACCTCAGATCCTGGCCGTTGTCATCAGAGGCCACATCTTCAACATGCACCTGGTCACACTCCTACAGAGGGAAGAGCAAAAGGAGATGAATCCCTCATCCAATCACAAACACGGCTGTTAGTGGAAGCTAGCACAGGTGCGAGGCCTCACGCGGCAGCAGGCTAGCTGAGGGCTCTGAGACAGAGGAGGCTTCATGCCGTACCTCCAGGTCGTTGAAGAACAAGTGTGTGTCCGCAAGCTCAAAAATCAGCTCCTCCATTTGCAGGCCCAGGTTCAGCACTGAAGCAGGGTCCTACAAAGCCCCAGCAGGACACACAGAGGCAATCCCAATCACCATCAGAATTGTGTTTATTCGCCAAGTCAGTGTTCACAAACAAGGAATTGACTGTGGTGGGCAGGTGCATACAGTTAACATATAATATACATATTGAATCTGAAAATCTGACCACCTTCCATGTAACATACTCATTCAGATACTATATATTAAATAGTAACATCTGACGGATTGAGATCAAGTCATATATGGACTCTGGAGACAAACCTTGCCGAATTTCTGAGCGAATGAGCCAGTGAGGAGAGAGTGGAATATGATGATGGTCTCATCCAGATCCCAGAGAAACACCCGCTTCATGAGGAGAACAGAAGCATTATCAATTACGTTCAAGTTTCATTGTATTTGCCATTTAAGTACAGGTAAATTGCAAATATGATGTCCTGTTTCTCTTGACAATGCCTAGCGGTCTAACTAAACCTATAATAATAATAATAATATAAACCTATAATACATGTGACCTCACCTATTCAAGCTATAATACATTGTATGCTGCGTAAGAAAGCATTTGACAAATTGAATTGAGAATGAGCTAAGCTATGAATGACAAACAAGACTATAGACCTAGCTATAACCTAACCGATGCAGGTTTTCATAATGACGTTTCGTAACTTGTGGGTGTTTGCAAACCACACATTCTGAATATGTGACCCCCATCATCTCCTATCCTACCCCATGGGTCACATGAGGATCCAGTCCCCTGGCCCAGACACGTCATGTTGTCACCCCTTACTTGTGCTGTAGCCCCTCAGGCTCGCGCTCCGGCCATGTAAACACACGTCTGTCTATTCATGTGACAGGGTGGCTTTGTTTCACACGTGGTTACGGTGACATCTTGCTTGCTCCATGCTGCTTTGCCTGGCTATGGTCTCTTAGCAGGACCGGGGTCAGAGTGCTGAAGAGGCCGTCTATGAGCTAATAGGCCACTGTGCAGCCTGCCTTCCAAACTCTCCCCTCTTCCTTTGCCAGCCCCGCTCAGACATGTTGCTGGCTGTGTGGACTCCTTTATGCTACAGCCTAAGCGCCAGTCGTGACAGATACCTCCAGATCCGTGTCAGTGGGTTGGGAGCTGTCGGACTTCTTGTTCTTGGCCTTGGCCTTCCCAGCAGAGTTCCTGCGGCCAGCCTCATCCTGGTCCCTGGCTCCCGTAGGCAGGCCCACCCCTGAGGGCAGAGCTACTCCTGTAGGGAGGTTCTCATGTGGGGACGCATCTAAAAATAAACAGACAGGTAGTGACAGACACTAAAGGGACAAGAACAGAATATTTTACACGCATGCAGATGATGAAGATCACCTACTCTACTACTAACTGCTAATGAGTGCACATGAGTATTACTCGATTGGGTAGTGGGATGCATGCAGCTGGCAGAAACGTAAGAAGACATGGTATCTTGATGTGAACACAATGTGTTTTTACTCCTCTATGTTGAATGTATGCACCTTCCTGCCAAAGTAAATTCCTCCGTCTGTGCCAACTTTCATGGCGATCAAAACCCCTTTCTGATTCAGATTGTGATGTATAGAAGTGAGCAGATCCAGATGGTGGCAGGTGCTGGCAGTACCTGTAGTGCTGGGAAGCCCGGCTGAGGCACTGCCCTCCGTCTTGATGGCTGGGTAACCAGCCACGCCCACATTGGCACCATGCCCGTCGTTATTGGGCAGGCCAGCGGGCACATAGGTGGGGGCCGGGGCGTAATACTGGGGGAACTGGCTTTGTCCCAAGGAGTTGTAACTGCTGAATTCCTTCATAAACAAAAAGGGGAAATGTACAGATCAGTGGGATAAGGCCGGTGGATTTGCGTGGGATGGATGGAGGGACTAAGAGGGTTTTGTTCCGACCCTCTGAGGTCTGTCCTTCTTACCTGGTGAGCCACAGAGGCCGAGGTTGTGGTGGCGGCTGTAGCTGAGGTGAGATTAGTGTACACACTGGATGTGGTGAAACTGGAGCCTGTCAAGAAGGGGAAACACGTGGGAACCTTCAATTCAAGAACCGATTTCAACATTCTTTTCGGTCACATTTGTAGAGAGCCAGACACACATGTGAGACAGGGAGAGGTGATGGCTTGCCTTGGCTGGGGTATGAGTAGTGCACCTGGCCTGGCTGTGTGGAGGTATAGGCAGTGCTGAAGCTGAGAAACCCAGGCTGGCCAACAGAGGGCGCCTCAGGCAGCCCTGTTTCTGTCTTAATGCCTGGCCACATAGCACCTGAAGATAGATGGAGAGGGAGGTGGCAAAAGAAGCAGAAAAAGAAAAGAGTATGTGTGTGTGTGTGTGTGTGTGTGTGTAAAAAGCAGGGGAACAAGCAAGATGGGAGAGTAAAAAAAAAAATAGACCTCTCTGTTAGGACGTGTGTCGCTAGCATCGACAAGAAGAGACCATAGGTAGTTAAATCAACAGCGCAAAAGCATGTCACAGCTTCAGCGTCGTAAACTAAGAGGGCTGGGAGCTGGGTTAGGACCAGGTGATGATGTTAAGTAGGGCTGTGGGGGAGATGTGGAGAGGAGAGGGGGAAACTGACCGAAAGGTGGTAGGCCGTATGTCTGCCCTGCCTGGGGGAAGGGTGTGTAGACCGTGGACTGAGCCAGAGGAGGGAAGCCCACCTGGCTGGTGTAGGATGTCACTGCTGGGCTGAGGGGTTATTGAGACAGAGAGACAGACAGAGAGAGACAGAGACAGACACAGAGAGAGAGACAGAGAGAGACGCTCTTTATAGAGACTCTCATATTAAAAACACACAGTTAAATCAATCTTTTTTTAGGTTTAAAAACCCCACCACACACCCTCCAACCCACAATCATCAGCATCACATAAAATTACAATTACATTACATAATAAGAGTGTGTGAGAGAGAAAGATGGAGTGGGAGAGAGAGAGATATGGTGTGGGAGAGAGAAAGGGATAGCGTACGAGAAAGAAAGAGAGAATGTGTGAGAGTGAACGAGAGAAAGAAAAGAGAAACAAAGAGAGAACAGTCGGGGCAGCTGTTGGGGCTACAGACCTGTATATAGGTATAGGACAAAGACCCTTCTTTATATAGTAAGCAAAATGTATGTAAATCTTTATTGTCTGACCCTAACACAGTGCTACTCACTTGTTTCCTTGGTATATCTGTGAGGTATATTCAGAGGCTGTTGTTGTGGTAAGCTCTTTGCAGGTCACAGCTTAATAAAAAAAAAAAAAAGTCAGTCTGAATTGAGTAAATGTCTTATTCATAAAGAATATTCAACAAATATGTGTAAAATTCCTACCAGTGTGTGTGTACGAATTCATGTTGTCATCACATGCTTGAGGCCTTGACCCAGTTTCTGGTCCAGGCTGTCCTACAAGACAAAACAAACATCACACACATACAATCTTAGGCCATTTTCTCATCATCAAAAAATATCTACGCCTCCAAGTGGGTCTGTGCCCTCCCTTAAATCTGTCCATGTTGTCCTGTAAGATAGTATGTTTGCGGTTGTAAGAGGAGGCCATCCACTCACCTCCAAGAGAGGCACTGGACAAGGTGGAGTAAGAGTTGTCCTGTTCTACTGAGCCCAAGAGAGCAGAGGGACTACTTTCATCACCTAAGCCCCTGGGAAAAAAACAGTAGATATTACCAACCACAACCCACACAGTGTCTGCAGATAGCCAGAACTACTCTGTGACATTCGGTCTGAAAACAAATGTAAGTTCCTGACATGTCATTCCAAAACAGAGTTAAATGAAAAGTGAACTGGAAAAATCCCCCAAAAGAAATCACAAAAGCCAGGGAGCAGACATTGATAACCTTGGCAGACAATTCCTGCTCCTGCAGTCTTTTTTGTTTCATCCTGCGTGTTTTTCCTTCAGTGTAAAAGTGGCAATTAAAATCATCCCTAGGTTCAAAATACCCAATAAAAACTGACCTGGGCTCTTTATCAAGTCCCATGTTTAGCTCGTGCCTGGCCTTCTTTGTCTGTAAAAAAAAAGAAGAGTTTAACACATCATGGCGAGGATGAACATATCTTAGATATCCGGGTAAAAGTATCTGATGAGCGAACTTACCGGCTGCTCCTGCAAGTCATCCATGTCTGCCGAGTGACCCGACATGTCTGCAGTCTTACACTCTGCTGTTTCTGGAAAGACCCTTAGAACCCTGCTTCACAAGACCACAAGACAAACAACACACACAAACACATGGCACAAGTGAGTGGACAGAGCCACTGCTTTATGTAGTCCCTCTATGGTCTGTCCATCCTCACCCCCCTCCACCCGTCCTATCATACGGGTGATCAGAAGAGAGGTACAATGTCGCCCACGAGAGCCAGTAAATGGGGCACACTGGCCTAATCCCCCACACAAGAGCAGCATGTGAGGCACGTGTAGGCCTCGTACAGACGTCACCCCCCTTGTCTCATCAACTCCTGTGTTTACAGTTGGATTAGAGGGAGGGTGCTTCCTTACATGTGACCTGACCTACATTTGACGAAATGTATTCCTTGCGGATCATTCAGAGGCATTAGGTTTTCAGATGCAAGCTGTCGTATATAAATAGGTGGTCCGAGGGATAAGATCTAACCTAGTTTTACCTCCAGTCCACCTCGATTGACATAGTTTTTTAAAATATCAGACACATGTGAGCACATGAGCAGGGGGTCACCTGCATCAGGTTAGAAGGGAATTACAGCATGTCAAAATGAAACATTCCGCAACGTGTATAAAATTGCATTGCAAACCTCAGAGATGAACAACATTACAACGTTAAATTGCTTAAAATGTTTAACTTGTCTTTAACAAGCAGTGAGACACAATGTAGGATATATGATTTTATTTTGTTTAAGACAAGTAAATGGCTTATAAAGTTAACAGTGCAATTTTTCAAAGTGGCTTTACCAGCCATTGTCTACTAACTGCTTGACGTTTCTGTCCTACATTAAATCTCAGTAAACTAAATGATGTACAAGGTCATTTTAGGGGTGTGGACAGATAATAACATGCCATGACACCAGCAACCACACATAACCCAGGCCCACGAGACCTGCCGTTGCTCTAGGTAACGTAAAAAAGGACATCACACCTGTCATCGGCTGTTTCTATTGTCCTGTGAACCTTTCCCATCATCCCTTCCACCTCTGTGCCAGAGCACATGGTGGCTGACTGAAGGAAGTTATTGACCAATGCAGCAATGGCTACAATCTGACAAAAGCAGAAAAGGTCAGGAAAAGTAGCTCAGTTTATGTCCGCTGACCATTGTGCTGTCATGAATGCTATTTTTCCAATTAAAGCCTGATGGATGGAAGTAGATGGTGGATCCATGGGTATTGGGGTACCTTAACTACCTGTAATGTGTCAAATTAAAATGAATTAAATGCTTGAATAATTGAGCACCAAGAACAAGGTTCTCACTAATAGTTTTTACTTCAAAACGTTTCTTTTCAACACAACAGGAGGACCTTTGACCATGCAATGACGGTGACATGTATTATTTCCTTGAAACTTTTATTTCAACAGTGTAGTCTATGTTATATGTTAATCAAGATAGTTCGATCAATTACGCTAGTCGACCAATGTCAACGTAAAATCTTTCTGATTATCAGTCTTCACAGAAACCTGATGTATTCAGACACTGAAAAAAATCAAATGAAACAATAATGAAATGAAATTCACAGTAGTTAGGTATTAAATAAGTCTAAATGTTTTGTTGTTGTTGCTATTACAGACGATGCATTCACTCGCAAAGTTATTGACTCCTGAGATATGTGCTTGCTTACTAGTGTGTCGAAGACGGATAGTTTACATTGCCACAGTAGTGAGTAACGTTACGCTTTGGCAGCCAGCAGTTGCCTAACTGTAAACATTATCCGCGAATTAAGCCAACTCGCAAATGCAACTTGCTAGAATATAGCTAGAGCTACACACATCCTTAATTTTTCTTTACTCCGTGTGGAGATAGTGTGTACAATACCTCGTTAATTACATATCAAGGACAGTATGTTCTGAAGGTGAAATTCAGCAATGTAGCGTTAGCCAGCTAAGCAGTTCATACCGCTAGCTTAGTTAAGATTGCTACAGCACTCTCTTGCTACTGTAGTCTACGTTACGTTACCCCAGCCATGCAACTAGCAAGTTGGTATGATAAAATGTCTCTCGCAACTAGCATTTAAGTATTTAATCTGGCTTTATTGACATGTCTTTAATAGATGGTTGGCTACATTATTACGCTAGCTAGAGCTAGCTAACTGGCTAACAATAACACTCAGCTAGATAGGCTAGCTAGCAAGCAAAAGGCAACGTGTAACGCAACAGTAAATTCCATCTAGCCAGCTAGGGTTTGGATGGCATTGCCCTCTTCTTTTTCCAACGTTCTGGAAACAATGTAGCCCTAGCTAGCTATATTTAAGATGAGCTCAATAAAATATCGTTATTAACCTTACCATAAGGGGATGAATTGTGCTTTTGTTCAATAAACGTATTCGTATTGAATCCAGACAATCTAGACTACTACAAGTACTAGCTCGCTAGCTTTGTCTGTTGTTAGGGAACTATATTTTGCAGGAAGTTCTGACCACTCACCGACACCGTACGCTATTTCAAGTAAGCTAACTAGCGAGGTCGGGCCGAGGAGTCGAGCAAGAAAACGAACTTCTTGTTGTTTTACGGTGGTTGGCCTCCAGTTTATTGGTGCATTACCGCCACCCTCTGCTCTGGAGTGTCAGCATCAGTAATGCATGCTGCACCTGGCTACTTGCCAGAGCCATTGCATGCATCCAGGTCAAAACGCAGGCTCTTAGATGTGTCGACAAGTTATTTGTTATATATATATATATAAACAAATTCCTACTTAAATGATTGGAGTAGACTGTAGAGAGAACGGGTTGTGGTAAGGTAGCCTAATTCTAAACCATGAACTGAAGGGGTGCTTTCTACAACGAGAGTGTATTGGAGTTTATTGCACATTGATTTGTCCATTTGCTTATTACAAAGCCTTTTCTATCCACATAAGGTATGCCTACAGTAGCCTAACCATTGGGTAAAAAGTTTAGTTGAGAACGTTTTGTTCTCAGAAGCCTATAATGTCACACATTTACATGCAACTCCTCAGCTCAATAAAAGAAAGCCACAGAAATATACAATTTGGGGGTTTGTAATTTGGTCATATTTTATTAGCCATTTGGACAAATTATGAACAGATTATCATTCGATATTAAATTAAACCATACAATATATTATTTTTAAAACATACAGTACAATATGTGAAATGACATGTAAATAAATATACATGGATGCAATTCAAAACAAGTAAGATAAGCTTCCAAATATGGAAGAAGGTTTCCTAAAATTGTATTACCTTTTGCTCGTTTTCAACTGGTTGGATCAAGTTGTCATCCAAGAGTCAACCCGAGAGAGTATTTTAGAAGACTTCAAGTCAAGTATATTTAAGTAAAACTCATCAAAGAGTACCCATCAAAAAGAATGTATCCAGAACTATTTCGATATTATCTATCTATAATATGTTTGTAGCAGATATTACACAGTGGATTACACAACTGTTTTCAAGATTTCATTATATGTTTACAGAATTTGACTGCTTAATATAATTTTTCTTGCCTGAGATTTTATTGCACTTTCCAGAGCCATGTGTAGCAATGACTTCAGTACTATCTGAAAACCTCTTTCTGTTTTTAGTTTTCTTTAGTTCAAAGCTTTTCAGGTCCTAATATAGAGCCTTAAGATTACAGAGAAGATCCAATATATGTACATACAGTACAAACATGATGGACTGCCAAGCTAGGAGCCTTACATCACTGGACAGGCACACTTAACAAAATAAAATAAAAAACATTCACAGCTCTCTATTCTAGGAACTTTGTACATGATGCATATAAAACAATCTGACGGTGGATTATCTGGAGTGTTTGATATGAAACACACATTCACACAAGAAGTTGCTATATTATGTATTATCAATACAAGCCTATTATTGCTAAGAAAACTGCACATCGCATTCTCTGAATTCATGGATAAAAATATATGAATGTTTACAAACAGTAGATGTGACTTCAAGTCAACATAGACTCTGACGGTAAATAGGTGAAGTGAAGATATTCAAAGACAAAAGGTAAGAAAATAAAACATGAATTTTATTATTTTTCATGTCATATGTAAGAGTTAAACATTTAGATATAGCAAATATATAAGATTTGAGTTTCAAGCAAATAATGAGCAGGTACAGATTTTAAGTTCTTAGACAGTTCTTCTTCCAAAAAAGCTACTGTCGTGTAAAACATTGCCACAACATAAAGATACCACAAGGATTGTGACAACTGACTTTGTGAAACTGTAGTTTGAGAATACATTGGTCAACAAACTATTTAAAAGTACCGTTCATCATTTGGTCCAATACATTTGGTATTAACAAATGCAAATATTTTGTTGAAATGCCAGGTCAATTGGTTGTTTACCTTCTGTAACTGAAATTTGAATTTAAAAGGGACCAGATATGCAGCTATCTACTCATTTAAGATTGGCCTTGTTTTTCTCAAGTGCAACTGATCATTCACATAAAAAACAACCAGAAATGAGAAGAGATATTGTTCTTTAAGATGATGGAGAATATCATCAGGCCATGGAAATCTACAGTTACCTCCATGGTCAGTGGTCCACATAGATAGTCAGTCTTAAGTTTTGATGCTACTGGCTCTTGTTTAGCTCAATAGCTACTTTTTCAAATAGCCTTCTAGCCTCAGGCACTTCACAGGTCTCCTGGCAGAGGCTGTGGTCCATAACCATTAGCAAGCAACATCTTCTGTTTTTAGAGGACGAGTTTTCACTATTTTCTTAACTTGGCACTCTTTGCATCAGTTCCAACAGTGGAGAGGAGTAGGGGTCCCCTCACAAGTTCATATCCACAAGATCAGCATGTCAGACTTCTTGTCAGCAGTCCATGCCATAACCATGCCAGGGTGTTCTAGTCGGTTCTGAATTCCCAGACTGATGCATTGTGTCCTCTCTTGTCTTTGTCCTCAGGCTCTGTGGTCTTTGGGTCGGAAATGAGGAAGACAGAGCTATGTGCCTTTACATGAAGTTGTGGTCAGCAGGTGGACCGTAGGAGAAGCCAGGGAAGGCTCCAGCCGCCTCCTTGATGCTGCTGGTCACCATCAGGGAGTCAGTGTTGCACAGGGAGGATGTCACTGGGAGGTGGGTGAACTCTGTGTCGAAGTGTTGCAGGTCTGTGGGTCCGCTCTGTGAAGGAAACAAGGATGGCATGTTGTAGCATGTTCAAAAACCGACACACACACATACATACATACATACACAGTCTTATGTTTCTTCCCATTGGCACTTATTTCCTTTTCACAAAATATGCTTCATGTTTTGGCTACCCACAATGTTTTGGGGCTATCTCGTTTTTTATGATCATTAGCCTATGCACTTTTTGTCAAGCTCTCTCTTGGAAGTCGCTTTGGATAAAAGCGTCTGCTAAATGAATACATGTAAATGTAAACATACATTGATGTGTACTTTACTTACCACTGAGGGAATGAATGGAGGTATGATCTTCCTGGCCATAAGATCCTCCCAATTGATGGGTGAAAAGAACGAATGGAACTGGAGTTCCATCTGCAAGAGCAAAGCAGAAGAAAACACTGTCAATCCACTGACAGAAAACACCCGACACAAACAACCTATCCCAATGTATGTGTGTGTGAGCATGTGTTGTATTTACTTACAAAATCATCTTTCGCGCCCAGCCTCTTTGTGCGGTCTTTCTGCAAGAGTCCCTCCAGCATCTCCCTGCCTGCATTGGACACGTTGGGCTTCAGCACCAGAGGCTTGTGCAGGATGCTGTTGTACATTTCCGCTGTGTTGCGACTATAGAAGGGAGGCTATGGGGAGAGACAAAGATAGGAAAATCAATTGAGGATACCGGGGCCACATTCACTATGAACAGGTATCATATATGGACTACGCTATAACCTATTGGCCAGAAAAGGTTTTTGGAGGAAAAGAGGTGATTAAAAGAAATCAGGTCACCCACCAGGCCATAGAGCATCTCATAGAGCACGGACCCCAGACACCACCAGTCAACGGTGCGATCATACGCCTGCTTCTGCAACACCTCAGGGGCTAAGTACTGTGGAGGACATGAAAGCACAATTGGAAACAAATCCTTCCAAAGCCCCAATCCAGACTGTCTTCAGCTGTTTAAATCACACATGAATCAAGGAGGAGGTGAGAGGGTTGTAGTAGGGTTTGCCGTACCTCTGGAGTCCCACAGAAGGTGCTGGTAGTTCCAGTGGGCTCCAAACCCTCCTTGCAAAGACCAAAATCAGTCAAGACGATATGGCCCTGAGAGTCTAGTAAGATATTCTCAGGCTTGAGGTCTCTGTGAATGAGAGAAAGGAAATGTGTTCAATGAAATTCCAACGATGCACGTTGACCATTCATTCCAGTGAAATTGTTCTGCTGTGTCACCCCCTGTTCTCCAGCAGGGGGCGCTTTGGATTGTTGGTTCCTACCTGTAAACGATATGCAGGGAATGGAGGTAGCCAAGTGCACTGGCTATCTCAGCAGCATAGAACCTGGCTCTGGGCTCCAGGAATACCCTCTCTCTCTGGAGATGGTAGAACAGCTGAGAAAGAAAATACAGCAGGATTAAGTAATTGAGTGAATGTAGGTTTAATGTGGATAAACTCAAGTTCCTCTTTTCAGCATTTGGTGCAGAACATAGGTAACTCTAGTGGTTTACCTCTCCTCCATTGACGTAATCAAGTACAAAATAGAGTTTATCGGTTGTCTGGAAGGAGTAGTGCAGTCCCACCAGGAAGGGATGCTTGATATTCTTCATCAGAACACTTCTCTCTGCCATTATGTGCTTTTGCTGGATGGGGAAAGGCAGAGGCAATTGGGTTAGCAAAGAAGACTCATCAGAGGACAACAGGACATGTACAGCAATTAGGTGCAGTAATTGAGAGTGACGCTTACTTCTTTTTTCTTTAAAATGATTTTCTTCTGAAGAACCTTGACAGCATAATACTTAGTGCTCTCCCTATGCCGAGCCAGTAACACCTGTAACACAGCAGACAACATGTTAAGCTCAACTACTGAAAGAGTGCAACTATCACACTACTAATGGTCTAATATCATCGTCAATGGTGCTGCACAAACAGACGCTCACCTTCCCGAAGCTTCCTTTTCCGATGATTTTCAGGTAGTCAAAGTCACATGGCTTTACCCTAAGGTACAAGGTAAAGGATAGACGGAAAGATAACATTTTAAAATGGTGAAGATGGACATGCAAAACATCGAATGAGGAGACAGAGATAGATTTTTACATAAGGAGGTGTCAAGTCTACTTACTGATACTCCTCAGCCAATGAGGTTCTTGTTGATTTCAAGCACATCTGAAAAGGGGGATGGACAGAAGACAGATGAAAATCCATCTTAGAGTAACATCCATGCCACATCCATCGCTAAGGAACAATACATACTATCCTACTGCATTTTAGTCTTAATAGTCAAGCATGCAGATTACTTACGGGACTATCTCCATATTCATCATTTTCCATCTCATCATTCTGGTTTTCATCAATCTTTAGGAATGTGTTAACTTCAGAGCTGAGACACAAGCAGATCAGAGAGAGAGAGAACAATGTTAGATTGAATAGTCATTGATTATTTTGTTTCTCAGTATCTGTTATGATAAGGTTCAATGCTGTGAGTAAAATAATCTGTGCTTTGCTTAAATGACAATGGAAGGGAGAGGGCAAACATGAGTCTCAAAGAGAGACTGTTAATAGGACTGTCCATGAGGGTATCTTCATTCCTGGGTATAGGATGTATTCCAGACATTTTAGTTGTCAATTAAGAGCAACGTCAAAAAAAACAACACTGATCAAGGAAGGGTTCCTAACAAGAGGCTAGGACTATCTATATATGGCCTTGAAATCAAGACATCAAAGTAGTGACAGACTGCCCAAGCATCTGGAGGAAGCAGTTGGACAAATGAGCTAATTAGGACATTTACAGGTCCGAACCTGGACACCTGTGTGAACTTGAATGGCGGAAGGATATTGTGTGGTGAGCACTTGATTGAATTATGGTGTTATCTAGTGTAGCGGACCAAGGGGATTTGCATAAAGGTGCTTATGCATTCCAGAAGCTGTAGCGGGAACATTACGTGGAACACGAAAGAACTATTCTGGCTATGGCTTTGTCTGCTTGAGGGCAGATTACGCAGGTCACAGAATGTACAGCCAAACCAAGCAACGGCTGAATGAGGCTGATTGGATTGGAAACTGGACGTTGACCTGATCTTCCATTTATTTTATTAAGACACGCTCAAGGTTTAAGTGACACACAAAGAGGGAATGTTCGCATTTGAGTGTTGGTGGGGTTTCTTGCTATTATTTGGAGTGTAGGCTATTATTACAGCTCCATTCTGAAACCATATTTTTCACGTTTTATACTTACTGTTGACAGATGTGCGGGTTAGACACTAGCCTCTGGATGAAGTCATTCAGGCCCATTTTCCTTTCCTTGATGAAAGCTGCAATTGGATAATAAGCATATAGGCAGCTCACGTCAGTTGTGAACCTAGATAATTCATCATCAGTCATATTGTTCTCCAATCCTGCGCTGTGCGGTGCCAGCACCTACAGACTCAATGTATGTTAACAATAAAGTGAGCTACAAGCCGAGCTGCTGAGATTGTTTCAACATATTCAACATTATAATATGGTGTAGGGGAAAATTTGTTGTGGGCCAAATGTACATTTAGGCTACGATATTATGCGTTGCGCAACGGAACTGTTTTGGGTATCCCCGCCATATCTAAAGAATGAATGCGGTAATACAAAAATGTGAAAATCACATAACACGCTAACCATCACAATATAGAGATTGTGCAAGCGTTTTTAAGGAACAATTGACAATTCAAATTCTGGTGCCGGGATGTCGGACTCCCATATCATAGCCAAACAGAAAATTGCCTGTGGTCGCCTATAAAACAACAGGTTTACAGGTGAAGCCAATCTCCAGACATTCTCATACACTGCCGTTTACAGGTTTTTCAAAAGTTAATTCATCAACAATCTCGATCACGAGTTAAGGTTGAACAATGATGCTTACCAGTAAGAACTGTTACAATGCCCCTCATTTTGCAATAAGTCAAATCACATCCAGCCTCTGTGACAGCCATGGTGAGGAATGTAAATGTATATCCAACAAGCGCAGAAACAGGCTTCCAAACAGCTGATAAAATAAGTCACCCAACTTGCTTGCTCTAGATGCCTCACTGCGCGCCTATAGAACCTGTCAAGGAAGCGATCCGTTCTAACTGCCTATCCACTGCGAGATGGAACCAGTTATTATATAGAGAGCACGTGATTCGGGACGCAAAATACACTGACATCATCAGAGTAACCAAGGCAACTCTTGGTTAAGTGATGTCACGGGATTCCGCAGCTCTTCGCCCTGCCTGCAGGAGGCGGGGGCTTGCGAGAAGAGCTCACCGCATTGGCGGAGATGCCGAAGGCACGATCACCCCGTCATTTCCTCCGCCTCTTCACCGCAACCTCTTTCTCTCAGTGGAAAGATACTGCTGGCCTAAAAGCTGAAACCAAATGATTAAAGGCAGTCTGTATCAATAGAAATAAAAATGGATGCAATAATATAATCATATTGACTTCTGCAACAGATCTCATAAAGAAATGTATCCCATACAGACTGCTTGGACCAATGATGTTATGTAATGATTCATTCATGAAGACGAGGGAATCCATTGCATGATTAAATCATTCCAGCTTCCAGTCTGCATTTCCAGCAGAGATGTGGTGACTTGTTCGTATTGTATAACATCACAAAAAAAAAACAGTGGGGAAAGTAGTGTGCATTTTGAGTGACACTGTACAAATCCGAATTAAAGAAGAAACGTCATTATGTCCATCTTGGTGACATAAGACCAAATGAAGATGTCCTCAACTTGCAGCGCTCACAGCGCCTCTGGAGGTCAAGGTTGAAAGGTGGCTTTCCATCGCCATGACATTATATAAACCCCTGTTCTAAAATGACATCATGCTCCTTTAAGCCCAACATACTATCCAGATGTAGTCCACTGACCCTGTTATGTAAGTTATATATGTGTGTCAAATCTAGCCTATCTATGTCAGCCTGATTCACCAAAGCCTGAATTATAAGTATGTGAGATCACAAAGGAAATTGTTAGTTATCTAACTACGTTGTCACACTTTGCATCGTCCAGTTTTTCAATTATATTCTATTTCTTTACCTTGATATGCTCTGATCTGATTACAATTCAACAAGAGTTGTTAAACGTGCATTTCAATGCGACGCAACGTGTGTAAAACAAGGACAGAAGTTCTTTAAGCTTGATAAACGTGCGCTGGTTGGTAGGAAAGCACAGGACATTTGGTCAGAATTGTGTTGTGTCACCTTAGCAAGCCGTCTCAGTCTTGATCTCTTTACACTCAGAGGAGATCCGGTTGCACGTCACTGACACCGTACAGCCGTCTTGGCAGGACATACTATCTGACCTCTTGTCTTTTTCCCACAGTCTCCTCTAAGTCATACCAGAGTGTCAGCTGATTAGGAGCACATCAAAGGTACGGATGTCACTGTCAAAGTCTCAAACCAGGACTGAGAAAGGAAATGAAATGAAATGAATGAAAAAATGATTGTGTGTTATTTACCCTCACTGTATGTCAATGAGGCATATTTACAAATAATCATAGAGTTATTATAGAAAATTCAACCCTGTCTAACTTCAGCTTTCGCAGACCGGTGAGAATTTGTAGAATGAGAAGAACAAAAAGAACACAACTGTAAGACAACTCAGATCAGACGTATGTCTGAAACCTGACCACGATGCATTGTGATCAATGAAACATCCATTGCCATTGTCTTCTGTCCACTAACTAAACTTGGAGGTGGTTGCCAGGCCTGATGACAATCTGTGGTAGCTTAAACCAATAGTTGCCTAGTGAATTTACATTTGCTTAATGTAGGGACAGATACGTTATCTTTATAGAAAAAAAACACCTCAGTGTCAGCACTACTAGCGAAAAGCTTTTATATTTAGCCACTCTTTCAAAACCAAGTCTAAATGCAATCGCCCCCCCCCCCCCTCCCCTTTCTCTTTTGCAGTCTGGTTGTCTGATTAATGCCAAGTAGACAGGTGGCACAAATGGCACCGCTATTGCAGTTGGAAGTGCCAGTGAAAGCCTCAAACACCAGGTTTTCTCTCAACACTTGTTACTACAATTATTTTCCATTGCCTTGACTACACGAGCCTCTGCCTGGTTGATAGGTGTGCTGGCTGTGTGTTGCCTAGCCAGGGCCTCCATCTGCCTGGTTCTGGTATGGTGGCTGTGGGAAGGTAGGGAGGCCGTCTGGAGGTGCAGCAGGGACATGAGTCACTTTGGCCTCCCCCGCTTCCCCTCACGCTGTGGGGTGGGATTGGGCTCCAGAGTTTCAGGTGGGTGGCAAGTGGGGGCGCTTTTATTTTGCTCGGAGAGAGGCAAGCGGAGCGAAGGCTTTCTGCCCATTCAGTCATTCCAGCTCCATTGATTTATCCCTCCCTGATGAGAGTGCCTCTAGGTAATAAGCCCACACTGTAATTTCCTTGAACGTCTCACCTGTTTAATCACGTATAATCCGATGTCCGTCATTCCTGTCTTTCTCTATCGATGGCTCTTTTCCTCTTTTTCTTCCAGAGCCTCTTCACCCGACACCTCCTTTCTTTTGCAGCTCTTTTTCTGCCAGTGCCTATTCGAATTAACGTCTGTGTCCACCCTGTGCTTTAAGCGTTATGGTATCACTGGTATTGCTTCTTGTACTCAGGCACACAAAATTATACCAACAGAGAGGCTAAAATAACTTTTCACTTTTTCAACTAGATAGAAAGGCTGGTTGTTTCACTTGTTTTTTGGTATTGAATCCCATCTAATGAGCTCACCTTTGACAACCTTGGAGTGTTTCTGGTAGAACTTAAGGAAGGAGATGAACAGTCAAGCTAACTGACACAACCACCTAAACTGGGCAACCAGTGATAACTCTATGACCTTCTACTATGGCCATTTCACTGTTAAAATTCCTATAACTAAGAACAGGGATATCTGTATCTGTATCTGTATTTTGTGAGAAACTCGTAGATCCCTACAGTTCGCTCCCTTGGCCACAGTTGTCTGTGCAGCAGGTGAATCTTTAAATACTTTTTGCGTGTCAGGGACCTCGCCAGGATCCCTCATCTTCTCACAGTTCAGTAAATGGCACAGCTGACAGATGTATTAGAGAACAACCTTCCTCATTCAAGCCAATACACGTTTCATGCTCATAGGCCTCATTGAGTCCATGTCAGAATGGTGTGACTCAAGTTACTTCAAGGGTGGATTCCCCCCTTTATCTCCATACATGGTCTAGGTTGTGACAATGTGAATGAATTATTGACTGGGTAGCCAGTGCAAGAATATATATCAACACAGTCTCAACACAGTCCCAACACAGTCCAGATATCAGACAGAGTTGTCTGACTGAGATCTGTCTTTCAGAGCCTCCAAGCCTGGGTTCTGTTGAGCTGTTCTTTGGTCAATGGATGGAGTGAAGCATAGGATGCTTTCTCCTGGAGGTGATATGACCTCCCTCCACTCAGACCAGGATCACATCGTTCACACAATGAAGAAGAGAATAGGAGACGAACAGCGATGAATAAGAAAAGAAAAATGAAGCAGTTACCCCATCCGTAGACTGCTGCTGCCGTCAACAACACGTGCTTGTTGTATTTCACACTCAATTAATTGAATTGGTTCTTACCTATGAAGGATTTCTTGCCGGTCTTCATGACTTCTGGTTCTTGTCTGCGGTCTGTGAGTGCTTCTGGGTGTGCCAACTGAATGTATGTGATAGAAAGAGAGAGACACTGTGTCTGAAGCAGTCTCTTGACTGGTCTTGTGTGAATGAATGTAAAATTGTCGGCGGCTGCTCTCTTAATTTAATGTGCTCCTCTCTTTCCCTCCTTCGCTCTCTCTATCTCACTGCAGCACGGTTGGAAGTAGACAATTCACAAGTCTGGCGATTCATGTCCCCACACTACACTTCCCTTGTGCTTCTGACTCCCTCCCTGTCTCCTCTTTTCGGGTTCTTCCCCCTCTCCTCGCACTATTGAAATCCGAGAAACCAAAGAACAGTGATGCATCCCTACTCAGCCTTCCCCCTCCCCCGCACCTGTTCCTTTATCTACCTGCGTAACAAAACAAAAGCAGGTGTCAGGTTACCGTTCCCGTGAGGAGGGGGAAACCTGCCCAGGAGAATCCGGTCTCTATGATACGGGAGCCCCCTAATGCCGCCTTCTAAAAGCATCTCTAATTGGCTCATAAAGATGCGGCCGTCAGTCACACCCTGCTCCTTCATTCAATGTCTTGGAACAAGTCGAGGGAAGGAGGTGGTTAAAAACACTTACAGGTCTGACAGCATTTATGTGACTACCCAGAGTTGTAGGCCAGTGGAGACAATGTGAGTGTGGGGGTGGGGAGGGGGGGTGTTGAGCTGGGGGCTGGTATGCCCACACAATGCAATGCTACAAGAAACAACTGGGTCATAGATGATACGTAGGCAATTATTCAATGAGAAGGGGATTTTTTTTATGGACATCAAAGCAAAAATCTTAAATGTCTGCCAAGTTTTCTTTCACTTGGTTGTATCTTGAAAACACGATGAGTTTAAAATGATCACAGTAAAAAAGAAGAAAAGAAAGAGAGCAACCAAGTCCTGCCTGCTCCTTGAGTGATGTTCTGTTCCTAGTTCCTCACAGTGATGTTCTGTTCCTGGTTCCTCACAGTGATGTTCTGCTCCTGGTTCCTCAGAGTGATGTTCTGCTCCTGGTTCCTCACAGTGATGTTCTGCTCCTGGTTCCTCACAGTGATGTTCTGCTCCTGGTTCCTCACAGTGATGTTCTGCTCCTTGTTCCTCACAGTGATGTTCTGCTCCTGGTTCCTCACAGTGATGTTCTGCTCCTGGTTCCTCACAGTGATGTTCTGCTCCTGGTTCCTCACAGTGATGTTCTGCTCCTGGTTCCTCACAGTGATGTTCTGCTCCTGGTTCCTCACAGTGATGTTCTGCTCCTGGTTCCTCACAGTGATGTTCTGCTCCTGGTTCCTCACAGTGATGTTCTCTGTTACTAGAAGCTGCCTGTCCCATTGGACCCTCTCCTGTAATTAATTTTCCATCCTCTTTGCAAACAGGCAGTCAAGCTGTTTGCCACTGATAACAGCACATATTTCCCATCCACATGGTGATGCATCAACATGAATTTACAGTACCTGCTATAACCCTGAAAGAGAAAGCATGCCCATTGTTTTATTTTAAGAGCCCTGCTGTAATAGACTGCATTGGTACCCCAGCCAGTGAGGCAATAGGCTGTGCTATGTCATGCAGAAACACCATGGCTGTTGGGTGATAAAAAAAGAGGCCTATTTAATGTCTCACTGTGTAATGCAATTGACTGGCTGTGCTGGGTGTCATTTTCACATCATCAGATGCTTCTGTTGAAGGCCACTTGCATAATAAGACCTTAAGGCATTATTCACTCCATCCTCTATTGATATTGAACGAATGGTGTATGGCAGTTGTTGATGCGGAGCTTCCTTGCTCTAATGTGGAACCCAAAGATTTAAACAAACTGCCACTACCACCAACAAAAGTTAGGGTTGTTACACCATTATGTTGGGAGTCATTTCATGGACACCAGTTTTTGCCTTGATAATTCCCATCCCACTATTTAATTGTATGCCACTTGTTGAAATAGAAATGTATCCTTGAAAGCTTTCAGTGTCAAATGAGGCATCTCATGGAACGACCATCCCAAGAAAACATGTTTTTCAATCCTTTTAACACTGGCCAATGCTGACTAAACATTTCACACTGGGAAGTGAAAATAAATACAGACTGATTCCGTAAAACTCCTTAAAAGTGATGACTGAATTTTTCAGTCAGGGAGGAATAATGTGATGAAGCAGGATACTTGGTATGAACAGAAACTGTGAAGACGAGTTGAAGTGTGAGACAGATCTGTCTTTTAAAGCAACAGACATTTGATTATTGACTGGCCCAAAGTTGGACACATTTTGGAAAATAATGTCTTATGATTGATGCCGTTTAGCATATTTTGTGGTAGTTTCTTCCTGGTACAGTGCTGACTAGACAGGAACACACAAGACTTCCATGCGTGTGTTGTCGCCTGACCAACCCTTACAATTGATGATGCATTCTTACAAATTCTATTTGTTTTCTATTTCTACATATCAGGCTGAATCAGTTTTGCAACGTCCCTTTTATTGACTTATAAATTCAAGCACCTGAACAAATGAGTCAATGTTTCAATGGCTGTGAATCACGACAGTAAACTGCAAAGTCACCCTGCCTTGAAAGTTCTAGGTTACGAAAGAGAGTAGCAGCGCTCAGCTCATCAGGAGGTAAAGAAGGAGCTTATCCTGTCTGTACTGTGGGACATTCTCTAAATACCCTTTGCTAGCCTGCACGCTGCCGTCTTCAGACTGATTAGCTGGTCAAGTGGAGGAGCAATGAGGAAGGACGATCTGTCAGGGCTGGGGCTCCGAGGGCTTCCTGCCTGGACCAGGGCCCTTGGAACATCCAGGTAATTCACTCCTGAATGATAACCTTTATTGCCCCGAGGGGAATTTGTTCTGCACCGAGAGCTTGAAAACAGAGATACATTCAACAGTGCAGACCGGACAGTACGGTGGACATAACATAATTATTAAAAAGCACAGCGAGACAACAAATGCAGGAACAAAATAATACAAAATACAAGTGAAGGCATCACAGGAATAGCTTAAGAAATAACTTAAGAATGTCAACAGCTCCAGTACACTCTAAAGTGCATAGTGCCAGAAAGGACATTTTACTGCCCCTGCCTGTAATTATGTGGTTAGCTATGGCCCACGGACATGTTCTGATCTTACATGTCCGTGGGCCATAGCTAACAACATTCCTTCATCAATCAAGAGTGGTTTGTCAAGTTGATCAGGTACAGCATGTATCGGTTTGGGAAGTGGATGTGGCAGGACGGCAGTGCAATTCATCTGCTAACGACAGACGTTTGAGCACAGAAGAATGTAAGACCTGTTTTCCTTCTGCTGGCTGGGCTTTGGCTTGACTGAGCTATTGTCTCAGACCAGACTTGAGCTCCCCTGCACCAAGACATCGGTCACGTGTGACCATGTTTAAGCAGGATTTACAAGGATGGTGTCTCTGCATGAGAGCTCCTGACAGCAGTTATAATTAGACAGAGATATTGTACAGTCATAATAGGTGTTGACCCCACATTGAATCACACTTGGCAAAGTCGTTTATAATCTCCCTCTTGTCCAGGAAACCAAGTCCTTTTGCTGTCTGTTGCTCTGAATGCCATACAGTAGGTCAACTTTATGTCATATAGTGTAAAGAGCAGCACAACATATTAGTATTAGTATGACATTTTTTTAATGACATTGGTTGTACATTCATGATCGTGATAAAAAAAAAAAAATGTACATATATGTAACTTGACTAAGGTACATATTGGATCAGGATTGTTTGGAATCAACTCAACTGGTGTCAATAGAGAGTGAGTGTGCAGCAGGAGGATGCCAGAAGCCAGTGTTTGGGTATCAGGTATCCAAAGTGTTGAAAGTCTACTAACTCATCTCAACTTAACTTACAGCAGTGTATCCAGACAGCCGAAAGGACAGAGAGGGCATCATGGAAAATATGGACTTTAAAAATAGCCACCCAGTCCCTCTTGTAATATACTGTCTGTCTGTGTCAGCTGTTCTCTGAAGTCCAATAACTTTGTGGACAGACCGGATTGATTAAACTAATACCAATATTTAGCATCACATCCTTATGAAGATGACAACTGGCATTATATTAGTAGACCAAGTCTGATAAAATAACCCTGATTTGTGATATAAATTAAACAGTTGTCATCTGGCAGAAATAATTCAGACACTGAGTTTCCTCAATGGAGCATCGCCAGGGGTGAGTGAGTGAGTGAGTGAGTGAGTGAGTGAGCGGGGGAGTGAATGAGTGAATGAGTGAATGAGTGAGTGAGTGAGTGAGTAAGTGAGTGGGGGAGTGAATGAGTGAGTGAGTGAGTGAGTGAGTAAGTGAGTGGGGGAGTGAATGAGTGAGTGAGTGAGTGAGTGAGTGAGTGAGTGAGGGAGTGAATGAGTGAATGAGTGAATGAGTGAGTGAGTGAGTGGGGGAGTGAATGAGTGAATGAGTGAGTGACTACTTCCCTGCCTGCACATGTGCATGCATGTGTGTGTGTGTGTGTGTTGGTGCAGACCAGTGCACAATGTGAGCAGTAATGTCCAATGCATGAGAATCAACTAGGTTACACAACACCTCTCACACTCCTGTTACCACACCATTCAAAGAATGGAGATGGAGATGTAGGATTAAGTTGATGCACTGACCTATAGACTGAACTATGTCTGTGTGTGTTTGCGCGCGTGTCCGTCTGATTCTAACATTTTATACATCCAGCCATACTGATACTGTAGGGGGCCGACCAGTTCGCATTCATAATTGATAACAGGATGATTAACATCCCTTGAGAACAAGAGGTAAGTACATCTACATTCATATTTGTGTGAGTGAGTGAGCGAGTCAGTGAAAGGGAAAAAAAGAGAGGGAGCCGGAGCAAAAAGGAGAGAAGGGAAAGATATTAAACTCGACCGAACAATGACTAATGACTTGACAGCTCAAAGGAGAGGAAAAGAGAGAGAAATTCAGTTGTGGTCTCTCGATGACATCCTCTTGATCTTGTCATCCTCCTCGTGCTCACCTTTGATCATCATCCAGCTCACTAACAGAATATCCAGACCCCTTTTCAAAGTGCCCTTCAAAGCTTCCATCATGTCCCCACAGACGACATGATTTCTCTGGATTTAATTCGCCTTTGAAAATGCGTAGTCACAGAAATCTCTTTCACCTTCTTGGAAGCAGGCTGGAGCATTGAAGTGGTCTTGACTTTGTCATTGTAAAACGCAAGACAACAATTACATTAATGAAGTGTGATTTGAAAGTAACAAAATAAGTAAAAAATGTTTTGAAATGAAAGGGACACAGGACGTCGAATAAAATGTGACTGGAGAAAAACCTGTGTTTTTCCCGATTCTTCATCCTCCCACTCCCCGACGAAGTTACGCAACATTTAAGGGGGAGGAGGAGGTGAATGAAGGAGGGGGAAATGGATGGGGTGGTGGTGGGGGCGTGAGAGGAGGGGAAAGAGATGGGGTGTCCAAAGAAAGAACATGCCAGGAAGAAGGGCTGACCTGCAGGTGCTGCAGCAGTGGGGGGCCCCTTGTTTTTAGATCACTGTTGACCTCACTCACACTCCGCCCCAGAAGCACTCTAAGAAGGCCTGCACGCTGCTGGGAAAACTAAAGTTTACAGACCGAACAAAACCGAAAAGATCCAGTTCTGTTTTCCTAACAAGATCCACCAAGGTCCACCTCAGGTGGTCGCTGGCTGGGGTGGATGGAAACTAAACTTGTGTTGAGCTGGTTGTGCAGCTTTATCTTCCATATATGGGAAATATGATCAAAGAGGAGAATGTGCTTGACATTGAACAGGCAGTTTTATTCATGAAAACAAGGTCTCTTCAAACAAGTGCAAAATTTGCATGTAAATGAGATCTGGTAAATTGTGGATGGTGAATTACAAGTTATCCTGTCTGACCCCATGAATAACATTCAATCAAATTAATGTCAACTAATGTTGTGGCTTTAGACTTCAGACTTAAGACTGCTGCCATTTTATGTCTCGGTGTCCATTATCTAGAGTATTATCTCCCTCTCACAAACACAAATACTTTGTGTTCTAAATTGTCTCACATGACATTACTACAGGTTCATGACTAAGTAGATGATCATGTACAGAGCTGACTCTATAACCTTGTGGGCTGTGTAGGTTCCTCCTGGGGGATTACAAAAAAGTCAAGAAAACCTACAACTATAGAAAGTTGCCTAAAGAGTCACAGTTTCAAACAATGTCCAAGGAGTTGTGCACTAATTCTTGTTATTCAAGACCATGCGCAAGTCACAGTGCTGAACGAGGGTTTCAGAATGGGCGTATTGCTCTCCTGGTATATTCTCTCGGAGTCTCATGACAGGGTGTCAGCAGGTGAAGACAACCTGCCGCAGGCCTCTCTGGAGACAAAGACTGGACTCATCTCTGAGGAGGAGGGAGGATATAGCAATGAGAAAATAACAAATTACAATTGGTTTTCTGTGGGGAACACCTAAAACCTTTTACTAAGTGCTGAAACATGAGGGATTTAAGCTTTACTGCCAGGGAAAATCATGCTGTGTGGAGACATAAACATTTTATAGCCAAGTTATCTCTTTCACCACCATGGACCAAGTCAGACTGCTCTCTGTACTTGACAGGATGGGGGAGTTGTCCCTGGCCGCAGGGCCAACTCGCTCTCCATTGGCCGCTCCTGCTCCCCGCTGACGACCCTCCATGTCATAATGGGTTGCCCAAGGGAAGGGAGAACTCTGCCAGGGGGGCAGGAGCAAGCAGCTGTGGTAACTACAGTATCCAAAGCACGATGACTCTGGGATTATCAGTGCTGTAACAGGGGCCATGCAGCTCTCCCATTGGACTGCAGGAAGAGGCGGGGATGAGTGGCTAAAATCATGTGTCACCCTTCTGTACATTAAGTGAAAATGCCCAGGCAATATGATATACCATTAGCTAAGAGACAGTACAATCTGTCAACATCCGGTAAAAGACGTCCCGACCATGTTAATCAGGAACAGATTAAAAACAATCTGTCTGTTTAACCCTGCGTTTGTACAAAGGACACACATAGTACACACAGAACCTTCCACATGGTGGTGTTGAATGGAAGTGAACAGAGCTCATCCACACAAGAGCAGCTGTGCGGTTATAGAACAGCTGACAGAAGAGCCTTATGCAAGTTCCTGGTTCTGGATAATTCCTTCCATTTAAGAGGAAACCGCAAAAGAAGTGCAGCTGTAATGAAAGGCTTCATGATCACATGATGGTCTGGAAGCTAGAAGACTTGGATTTTTCGCTGAGTAGGACATGCCTGGACCAGAAGAACTAGTGGAAAACATTGTTTGAGATTTAAACATACCAACAAATTGAGAATTCAAAATGTCATGGACATGTTGTTACATTGTCATGTAAAATATTTGGACAATTTATGCAAATGTTGGTAACACTGAGAACTGCCTGTGTTTTTTCTAGATCTTGTTATACAAGAAAGGAGCATTTGAATGAATGACCTGGTTCTCCATACAGTGATTCATGAGACTGCTATCTGAATTTCAGGTCAAGACGTTCTAAGCTCGTAGCCTTTTCAACCTAGCTATGGCACTCAGATCTTAGATTAATACATCGACTTTCCTTTATTTGGTTCTCTCCCTCTCTCATTGAGCTCACTTCTGATCCCTCAAAACCACGAACGTCATTTAGCTTGATTGCAACTCCTGCTCTTACATAAACTTCAAGGACAGAGCTGCAGAACAACTCAAAACATTATGCAAGAAAAGGAAAAAAGAAAAGAGGCCTTTTCACTCTTTTTAAATAGTGTGGATGCTTGTGGAAACGGGAGACAAAAGCACAGACATGACATGTAGTAACCAAGGACAAACTGTCTTTCACTTACTACTTTTACATTTAGTCATTGAGCAGACGCTCCTTTCCAGAGCGCCTTACAGTGGGTACAGGTACATTCCCCCCGAGGCAAGTAGGGTGAAGTGCCTTGCCCAAGGACACAATGTAATTTGGCACGGCTGGGAATCGAACCAACAATCTTCTGATTAATAGTGCGACTCCCTAACCGCTCAGCCATCTGATCCCCATACTCTTCTTTGGTTCTCACAGATGCTGCTGTCCTGCATGTTCAGAACAGGGGGTTTAAATGGGCAACATTCAAGTTTTACTGCAGACCTTCCCCTGTCCAGCCCTGCATCTGGGTTACAGTAATGCTTCTGCATGGTGAGGCAAGGAAAATCAAATCGCAGGGGGGGGGGGGGTGGTGCAGCTGAGGACAAGAGACTATAGGAGAGAGAGATAGAGAGAGAGAGAGAGAGAGAGAGAGAGAGAGAGAGAGAGAGAGAGAGAGAGAAGGGAGAGGGAAGGTTAAGCAGAGACGGGGTGGGGGTGGGGCGGGTTTGAAATAATTAAGATTTTGCACAAATTTGAATAAAACGATGGTGGGCCAACTCTGACACTATAAGTTTGACATGGTATTTGAAGCGACTGTTTTAGATTCTGGAACTGACACTGTGTACTATATTACTGTCACTCTCATGTTAGAGATGATCTGAAAATAGCCAGTGGAAAAATAGCCGCCTCAGGGCCTGCGCAGTTGTCCCACATGAGAGGGGTCATGAAAGCCTCTGAGAGCAAGGACAGGGTGTTCTCGCTCTACCCAGTGGAATGTGCAAATGTCCAACATATGTATACGTTTCTGGCTTTACCGAATGTGTAGCTCGAGAAAATCCTTGCAGATTGAAAGGATGACATTACTGGTCCAATAACATAGTATTTTGACTTTATTTTTGTGTGTCTTCTTTTTACTAAGACATGCTGTAACATGACGTTAAAGGTGCAAAAAGTATGCATTTTTCCATATAAACTGAAAAGATTGGTCCACTACAAAAATGTTGTGTAAGCTTATGAGACAGTTACATTAACTCAAGGAACAAGGTCAAGTATGCAAAACTTGGCTGGAAGTAAGGTGAGTGTCAAAATAGACAAGATAGACAGGGACCCGCGACCTGAAAGAAGCACACCAATGGCATGTCATACTTGAATCTCAATGGCTGGCTAATGCATTTGGGACATAAACACAAAATCCTGTGGTAGTTTTTAGCTTACTGACACTAGGGCAGTCTAATACATATAGGAGACAGCAAATAAACCAAGGGAAAACCCAGCCTCTCGTCAAATGTTGATATTAATCTGAACCCTAGAAAACATGAATACACACTCCCACACATTACCACACATAACACAGGCAGATGCTACAGTACGTCCCTATCGGAGGCGAGAACGGTCGGGTAGCACCCTTCCTGTGCCAGGAACATCACACACTACATCTAAATACTTGATAGAAAGATGTTAGTGGGCACAGGGTCAGTTCAGAGCAATCATTCACAGTCTTCCCTCCATGGACTGAAACTACTTTGGGTTAAAGATCACTCCATACTGGGATATTGGCCTCTACAAATCCTATCGTGGCCAAGTGCCAACAATGTATTTGCCATGCATCACAGGTGTTTGTCAAACACAACAGCCAGCTTTGGCACCAAAAAGCTTGCAGGTTTTTATACATCACATTCTGTTTTGACATGACTTGATAATTAGCAAGTGCACAAAACCATCAATATTTGACTCTGAAATTGAGATCTCTCTTGAGATAAGGCAGTCCTTGTTTTATTTAGTTTGGGGTTTATAGAAGAGTTACGTGACTGTTGACAGCATTCAGAAGGAGACTTGTAGGCCAGGATGACACTACAGGACATTAAACAGCAATTTAGGACACATTTAGTTAGATAGGGTAAGATACTAATAAGAATGGGTGGGGTGAGCTGAACGAAGGGGGAAGTGGGCAAGTTAAAAAGAGTAATTGACAGAGAGAGACAGAGACAGAGACAGAGAGAGAGAGAGAGAGAGGGAAAGAGAGAAAGAGAGAAAGAGAGAAAGAGAGAAAGAGAGAAAGAGAGAAAGAGAGAAAGAGAGAAAGAGAGAAAGAGAGAAAAAGGAGAATTATATAGAATCTGGCATGGGTCGGTGATGACATAGCTTGGATGGGGGGGTGGGGGGGATTAGGGACACAGGCAAAGTGTTATGAAAGGGGGAACATCTGGTCCAAACGGCCAATGGATCTGTGCCCTGCTCTGTCCTGCCCCATCTGAAGCCATCTCACACCCTCATCACACTGGCCTCTCTCTTCCTGCCAGCCAGATGTCACTCTGCAGTGTTCTGGATGAACCCTGTTTTACCTGTTTTGAATGTTACTGCTATTTCTTCACAGAAACAATCAAGTTTATCCTTCTTATACATTTTTGATCTACCATATAATTTGTATGATTATGAACACAAGCACAATAATGTCAATTCTTCCTTCATTTTGATTGTGAGCTGTTTCAAAACTTCATTAGTTCTCAGCAGGGCGTAAACATGCCCAGAACATTGTGATTAGATGCTGTAATAACCGCTCTTAAATCACCCACTAAACTCCATGCTTTCTGCCGCGTGTAGAAGTGTGTGAGGGCTCTTTCTAATCTAAGACTTGAGGTCACGCAATTCCACACGTTATTCTGACATGGATGGTTCCAGGATCACACACAACATAAAGCAACACTTGATTAAACCTTAAATCCACAAATTTGTATTTGATATTATACTCTGAAAAAGCACACTATGGAGCCCACTATTCACAACTTTCTCAACTATTGTCTTTTATTTTCTTCCCTTTTGTCCTTCTTTTTTCTTCCTCTTGTCTTTTATGCAACAATTATATGGATGGTGTCTGCAGGTATCTGCAGAAAACACAATCCTACACTCGTCCTCTCTGCATCCTCTTGTATGGCAGGTTGCTGGACTCTCTCTCCCTCCCTCTCTCCCTCCCTCTCTATCTCTATCTCTCTCTCTATCTCTCTCTCTATCTCTCTCTCTCTCTCTCTGTCTCTCTATCTCTCTCTCTCTCTCTCTCTCGCTCTCTCTTTCTTTCTTTCTTTCTCTCTCTCTGTCTCTGTCTCTGTCTCTGTCTCTCTCTCTCTCTCTCTCTCTCTCTCTCTCTCTCTCTCTCTCTCTCTCTCTCTCTCTCTCTCTCTCTCTCTCTCTCTCTCTCTCTCTCTCTCTCTCTCTCTGTCTCTCTCTCTCTCTCTCTCTCTCTCTCTCTCTGTCTCTCTCTCTCCGTCTCTCTCTCTCTTGTCCTCCCTTTCTCTCTCTCACTCTCTTTCTCTCTCTTCTACCTCTCTTCTCTTTCTCTCCATCTATGGAATGTTGATGTTTTTGTGCTGAGTTGAGCTTTTGCAACTCCCCCTGTTTCTCCACAATATTCCACTGATAAAGCAGCTATTCTTTGGAACAATAGAGTTGGTTCAGACGTCTTCTCGGGCCCATGCTGTTTGTTTAGCCACTGAAGACAGAATTTTCCACTTCGTGCCTTCCCTGGAGAGAACAGCTTGCTGCTCATCTTGTTTTATAGACACAGGTGGAAATGGTAACTCCAATGCATGCAACAATGTTTTGAGTGAAGCTCAATTTGATACAGTTGGAAATCATATGAATTGTGCTTTTTTTGTCACACACTCTGTACTTTGTGACACAATGACACTTCATTTCATCACATTTTTACAGAATATGCTTCAGCGTTTACAGTAAAAGTAGGGAAAATGGGTTACGTGGTTTTCCTAAATATATCGAATGAGTGTCATTTACATTGATAGTAACATAAGATACATAACAAAAAAACACAATGTACCTGTAGACTTCTTTATCAGACCGACGACAGACTGGTTCAGACTGTTATCCTTTGATCAAATACAAGTGGCGCGCACAAACGTCATGTTTATTTTTAACCACAGATTCCAACACACTCAATTCTAGTGTTGGAGACACAACCGGTTTCATTACTGTAATACAGTAACTCACTGTCACTAAGTAACATAACAAATGACAAGTCGGTCTCCAGGCCCTGCCCAGCTGGTCTCAGAGTTGTTTGCAGAGTGAGAAAAGAAGAAGCAGTAAAGTGTGTTTTGTGCTTGTTGACATTTACAGTAACTAGATACAGCAGTAGGATCACCTACAAATCAGAGGACATGGTTTTGTTACAGTAATGATATAAAATATGAAGGCTTCAGAAGCATCCATGGTAAAAGTCTTACAGTACTCTCAGACATGCCGAGCATCACCAAGTCAAGCCGAGCCATCTGAGTCAGCCCACTCCGATCCACAGCAAAGGACAAGGTGAGCAGTTAACCTCTTCCTGGAATGTCCATAAACATATCGTACAAAGGATGGATCAGAATCTGCTTCTTGACACAACACCTTGTAGCACTACGTACTGACCGTGTGGACCAACTAAACCACATAAAGAATCATTTCCTTTCAGCAGATATCATCAGTCAACCCATTTTGTCCACTCCGTGGTGTGGATACACATGAAATCTGCTATCTTTCCCCTTCCATTGCCACTGTCTTAGAGCAGCATGCCTTATTATACAGAGGGAATGAATTGACTGGCAGCATCATTTGCATGTTCAGAGATCAAAGCGAGCAAAACAGAGCTATCTCTGTCTCTGTTTCTCTCTCTCTCTCTCTCTCTCTCTCTCTCTCTCTCTCTCTCTCTCTCTCTCTCTCTCTCTCTCTCTCTCTCTCTCTCTCTCTCTCTCTCTCTCTATCTCTCTTCCGGTCTCTCTGTCTCACTCTATCTTGCTCTGGGCAATATTCCAACTTGTTTGATTTTGATAAGAAGATAGATAGTAGATGCAGGCACTCAAGGATAAAAGAGCATCTGCCATGCTTGCAGTCTCTTCCCAAAATGTTCCATCCGACACTGCTATATTTAGTGGCTGGACATGGTGCTTACTCCCTGGCATCTCAGGAAAGACTCGGCCTGCAGACGGTGTGGTGTGAAAGGAGAGATTGACAGATTGACCTATGTGCCCTATGTCTGGGAGGACAGACTCCCATGGCAGCCCAGTTTCCAAGAGAAGGGTGTGGTTCTAATAATCCATGTCAGTAAATCATGTCATGCACCTCACTGTCACTGCCGAAAGACTGTGGAACACTTTTCTGACAATCGTGAGTATAAAAAAATTAGTTCAAGTTCAAGTCTTTTATTTGTCAGGTACACAGAACAACACAAGGTCAGACTGGGCACTGAAATTCTTAAGACAAGACAACGTAAGCACCTGGCATAACTTAACATATAAGTACACAGAACATAATTTACATTTATGCTGATCTTAAGTGAAACTTCCTAAATATATAGATAGCAATAAATCATTGACTATACTAACCCTAATACAAAAACTTCCTAAATTACAGATAACAATAAATAATACACTATACTAACCCTAAATGCAACTAAAACCTATTTCAACCCTATAACCTATTCTAACCTAAGTGGAGTACAGTACAATAGTGCAAAATTACAGGTCAGTGACAATGTCAATGACCATACAGGCCAAACGGCAACGGGGTAAAGAGAGTCCATACCAAACTTCTTCAGTCTCCTCAGGAAGAAGAGGCGCTTACGGGCCGATTTGACCACCTTGTCCGTGTGAACAGACCAGGTGAGGTCGTTGCTGATGTTCACCCCGAGGAACTTGAAGCAGCTGACCTTCTCCACTTCAGATCCATTGATGAGTAGGGGTGCATGCTCCTCCTCCTGCCGCCTCCTATGGTATGGATATACTGTAAAGCGATGCTTTGTGAAGAGCTGGATTGTTACACGTTGAGGGGTCTGTTGGTGCTTTCTAGAGTCGCATTCCTTTGATATTTTTCTCAAAATATAATTTTCAGAATTTGGGAATCACAGAATTACCATGGGGAAGTTTTCAAATGTACGACCCAAACAATAAGTAAATAAATAAATGTGGTGAACTATCTCTAAGCCCCACATGATTTTACCAGGCACTAAAGAGAGTGGATCATGAGTATAGGCGCCCCTGAGCTGAATCATGGGGATGGTGGGTCAGCAGGGCTGGTGGAGGGAGCCTATGCACACTCACTGATACATACACATCATGTGAGAGACCTACTGCACTTAAGACAAGAGACATGGGAAATATGCAAGGCATGCATGTATATACACTCACGTTCCTTTCTTATTACTGGTCTTTCTTTTCCTCACTTTCTTTCTCCCTTGTTCTCTCTCACACACAGCACACACACATGCACACATATCGACTCCTTGCATGTGCTCTGCTCGTGAGCAGTTCAGTGAGAACATTCCAGATGGAGCAAAAACACTCCCTCCTGCATGTTGTAGAAAAAAAACAATTGTGGAGAATTTCCCTTTTGTTTTGATTACACTTGGAACATGGGATGTCTGCTGTACTGCATGTTCTGAGATTGAACTGTATGTTCTGAGATTGAAACACTGTGTATCATACATGGTCATTTCGAGCCTTGAGGTGCATGTGGAAAACAAGAAAAACCTTATGGTATCATAATTTACTCACACAGGCAAGCGGTGGAGTGTACTCAATGACAATTCTACAGAAGCCAAATGTCTGAGAGAGAAATGCTGGTTGTTGGCACACTGTACACCTGAGGACTAAACTGAGTTGTAAACACTTAACAAGGAGCCTTGGAAATTTCCATTGGGCCTGCATAGAGCTGACCAGGCCCATGTGTGACTCCCATTATCACCTTATCATCAGCCTAATCTGGTGGGGTCCCGTTGAGCAGCCGGGATTCTTCCGCCACCCGGTCCCCTCTCTCTCTCCCTCCCTCTCAGCAGATTGGGTTGAGTTGGGCAGGGATTATATCCTCTGCGTAAATGAGATTACCGAAGTTTCCATGCAAGATCCCACCGAATAATCTCAAGACAAAACCATCATTCAGAAAAAAAATCCTTCAAACAAATCTCCCCAAAACAACAGGCTTAGATTGCAGATGAGGGGTAGATGCCGAAAGAGGATTGGACAGGGCAAGGGGAAAGGAGGGCCATGAAGTGGTTACCTACGCACAAAATAATCTTGGTTTATGAATGAATGAGTGGACAGAGGATGGATGCGTTACGGATGGATGGATTCAAGAGATGAGCGGGTCTCAGGCTGAGTGTATGAGTGAGTAACACATAACAAGACCCAGTGTTCCTGACCTGATGACAAGCTGTACCACAATACCGCCTGCGCAGAGGCCTGCCCGGCAACAACAGCTGGAGAACAAAGACACAGATAGCCTTTTATCTCTTAACAACCTGAAATGCTAAATAATATCCTGGCATGGAATAAACAGCCTGGAGCCTCGATGTGTTCGATGTCGTGTCTAAACGTCAAGGACAAACTGCCTCAGTTTGATGTGATGAAAAAAGCATGAAGGAGTGTGTTTTTGTTTCTTGCCTGTGAGGTGGGAGAATCTACTGGAGCCGCCGGTGTATTTTTTTTATGACATTCACAACGACTGTTCTTCCACTCCAGACACATGAAAAGTCAGGCCTGGACTCCAGGCGAACGGCGGCCTGGACTTTACTTCCTTTAGATACCCTATTATCTTGGCTCGGACTCATGGGAGTATGACTAATAATAGATGCTTCCCAACAGTGAGGACTTCAGACATCTGGTGTTGTGTGCGGTTGTTCTCCCTCATTTCCAACAAGCCCATGCTGATGAAAGACCACTAATATGACCCGTTTTATTATAAAAATGTGCTCTGATGTTTTCTACTGTCATCCCAGTGTGGGGCCTGTCATATGACGCTTCCAGTGGTAATGTCTCTATCCCTATTACTGTAAACCTGATGACAGCGGGGGGCACAGAGATTCCGCAGGATTTTTACTGAGATAATCCTAAATCAGATCCAGGCAGCCCAAACACCAGCACCCCTCTTTTTCTTAATGACAGCACTAATCACAGTGATCATTGGTGTGAAGCCTTGCCAATTACTAAGAGATCAGACTACACACATAGACAGAGAGGTATATTGATTTAGTTATCAATTATGTAATTTATGTTTTTACATTACTGCAGTTATTGAATTCTCCTTCAATAAATATTCTGTGTATTGGCCTGACTTCGGTGCTACAAAGTGAAAGGAGTGTTCAAGTTGAAGTGTTACTGATAAATCAGCTGGGTGGATAACTGACATGGGCCAGAACACAATGTTCCTGTCATACTACAAAGCAGGATCAGTAAGCAACCCTCTGCCCACTGGTCAACAGTGCTGCTCACAAGAGCCAATAACCAAACAGTAATTGGTGTTGACAGCCACATTTGTATCTCTCAGGTGTATGTGTGTATGTGTGTTCATGTGTGTCTAAACAGTAGAAGTGTGTGCTAGTGGGAGGAAAGGCCTTCCTTCTGAAATGGGAAATTCTCCATTGTGTGCTCCCATGGTTACCGCCCAGTCATCTGGCATTAAGTCCAGGCTGATTGGTCCAAGCAAAGCACTTAGCAACCAGATCCCCACTTAACCTGAATCCCCTTTGCACCTTTGGCAGTCATTGCAAGGTCAGGAGTCAAATAAAACCTGGTTTCAACCAATGAGCTTCAAGGCTGAAGGTGCTAGACTCATTCACAAAGAAAAGGTTGAGGAGTTGGAAGCAATCAGTTATATTTTTAGTCTGAGAGCTTTTCATCATGAGAGCAACTTCATGAGTCAACCAAGGACAGAGAAGTCTTGTTGATCGAGATAAACCAAATAAAAAGGAATTGTTTTTAGGAGTAGGTCATATTACAAAACCTAATCAACAGCTGTGTTCACTGCAGATGAGCGTATACTCAGTCTGTATACACTGTACAGTTCAGCTACAGTGACAAGAAATAATTTGGGTAATTGGAAAAGGCCAGCAGCCAATTTAGGCACAACAACTATGTGGGTAGAGATTTAAGAAAAGGTTTTCCCACAGTCAACAAAATAGTTTATGACTGCGAGAAATGAGTAGTATTGTTTCCCTTTCTCCAGCCAATCAGAATTGGCTAAAGCTCTAGATAGACCAAACCCCTGGTCCGGGTTCATTCACAAGCGAGTGAGTAGTATTCTGTCAACAGTGGGCCAGCTTCTTAACAGGAAGGAGAATGACAACGCTGCTGTGGAGTCTAGCTTCAGTGGAGACACCCACAGCTGCCCAGACCTGTTGTCTGCATATGCACTCCACCCCCTGCCTCAGTCCGTCTGCTCACATCTATGTCACAATTAGTGCCTGCCTGATGGAGCCAGTCAGCTCCGCAGCTATCACATCAGGCCTGAGATCCGGAGCAGGGATCTGAATGGTAGTCTCTCTCTCTCCCTGCACACAGCTGCCCCAGGGAGGTCACGTGAGGCAGCCAGTACTGAGACCTAGACAGGTGGGACCTTCCCCTCTCTCTGGGGTGTCCACCATTCAGCCTGGCCAGCCCCGGCTCCCTCAACCCTCTGGCTCACCCTGCAAAGCAAAACCTGTCCGTTTGCCAAACACGGGTCACAACACACCGAGACTCCAACGCCAACCATCAGACAGGCAGACTGACTGACTGACTTGAAGGGGTGTAGATGGGATTGGCACGTCCCCATCGCCATGACGGCGGCCATGGTGGCTGTTCTACGTGTACGCAAATGCTTTGGCTCAGAACAGTGTGTCCAAAACTCAGTGTGCCATACGTTTGCCAGAACAACACTCATATTCCAGAGTGGGTTAAAAAAGAACAAGGGTCACCTTTGTTGTTCTTTTACTCCTAATTAAATTGCGGTGCTTTTCCACCAGGCCTGTGCTCTGTATGGATAAAACCCTTCATCTGGTCAGGAGATATGTACAGAGACTCAACTGGGCAGTCCACACTGGCTCTGGGTGGTCAGGATGTTGTGATTATATCTTTGGTTCTGAACCCACTGCGAGAACTGCAAGATTATTTCCTCCACCACTGTGTACTGTATCTTAGTATACCTTGTAAACTGAAGCTAATGAACTACATAAAGCGCAATTGGCAGATACATTACATTTACATATATAGATACAAAACAGGACCATTTAAATCCAAGTCTTTTTATTGGTTAGAGTTAAACGTTAATATTTTGTTATTTACTTTTGAGCTGGGACGTGGAAAGTTTTAACAATTTACGACTTCCGCCTTATCTTTCTCAACAAAAGGAATTGTGTCTGTTTTTGTTGCATAAGAGGTGGAGACTATATACATGGAGGGCCATTTAGATAATAAAACAACTTTGTTGCCATACTAGCCCCTCCCCATTCAAAGGAAAATCCCAGTGATTCAATTAAACGTGTTCTTTATGAGCAATAGAACACAGCATTTTGTCCTGATGATGTTGTATAAACACCAAGAGGCACTTTTGCCCAACAGTGCCAACCATATTGTCCTAGAGAACAAGACATCTTGGTGACGAAGATGCAAGACTATTACGAGGAAGGTTCCAATGAGTAACAGACTACTGACGATGACAGCTACACATCTTATCTCAGCTGTTGAGGATACATACCACTCTGTGATATGGTTTATTTTGGGATTCTATAATCTGGGATTCTGGATGCATGTGTCATTAATCACATGCTATTAGTGCATCAGATAGTCTATTCACATGTGAATGGCAGGGAGGCAGGGCCATGCCGTGAGCACAGTACAGCTCTGCAGAGTCATGCAATGTCATGGTACACTCTGCAGTGTGATAAGGCTATTATAGAGGGATCTGCCCTCCAGAAATAGCTTGCTTGGTTGTCCACCGTACCAATAGAAGACATTATCTATAAACGTATTTGGCTCCACAACACTCTACATTAAAAAGTAATCTCACACAGCCTGACAGAGCATACTCACAGAATCTACAGCAATATATATTTGTATGTATTGTATAAAAACTAAATATTTTGTACTGTCATAGTATTTTACAGTATTAATCTAATCCCTGGTTGTCAGGTTTTGTTGATGAAGCAGACATTTAGTACTTTAAATTCAACTGCACAACCCTACACCCCCAGAGCACAGGGGGAATGACAGGTGATCATCACCACTCTGGCAGTCTATAATAATAATGTCTACAATAATAATAATGCTACACCCATCTGACTGAATTTACTTCTAACCAGATGGAAAAGGCATATCTCTTTAATCTGGTTGAAAGAGGGTCAGATGAAAATGATTTCTTGGTAAAGGGCCTGTACTAAACCCAGGGCTTGTACTGCATCTTTATCTGTCTCAGATTAGACTATAACCTTATGAGAGCCCCTCCAAAAAACACAGATTAAGGCTATTTCATAACATTCCTGATGGTTAGGCAAAGTAGCTGCCTCCACATGCTTCCTGCCCCTGCTTCCACTTCCTGTCTCTCTGGGCTGTCTCTCTGCTCGGTAACAAAGCAAAAAGCAGTTTGTCCGATGACAGACATAGCATACTGTAGGCATGGGCACAGAATTTGGAATCTGCATTTATATTTTACGATCACATTCAATCATAAATGTGAGCGTAAGTAACCTATACACACACGCACACAACACAGTGGGTCACATGGAGGGTGTTCGTCATCTCTGTCTGTCTGGCCCAGGCCTGCAGTCTCTCCCATTCAGGTCAGCTGATAAGGAGTTTGCAGGCTGCATGATCACACACAAAGACATCATTCATGTTCACTGTCCCAGAACAGCCCACCGCCACTTGCAAGCTTACATAACCCTCTTATAAAATAAAGCTTTTCTTTTTGGACCATAACGCCATACACACTATACAATCCACGTCATCGCCCCAGAGCACCACCATGGGGCAGGCATGGCATCAAAAGTCTCACAGCTCATGTTTTCCTAGAAGGTGCATACCTCTGACCCTCCTCCTCATGCGCTGTACAGCTGATCCTTAGAAGGACACAGTGTCTGCTGACACTGGATGTAGGCACGCAATTGTGAGTCCTGATGCTCCTTTGGATAGATTACTGCTTTTAATCTGTGGTGGAATGCCGTCATCAGACCACAACTGTCTCTTATACAAGTTTAATTACTGGGCTTGACCTCGTCCCAAGCACCCTGTGTGGGAGGCACTGTCTTTCGTTTGTTTTTGTTTTTTTACAGCAGTCATCACTCTACCTTCAGGACTGAAAGAAATTAGACAAGTTGTGGGCGCATATATGGATACGATGCAGATAAACACATGAGGATGCTTGATAATCTCAATATAATCCTAAATGCATGTTTCCAAATGAAATATAACAAAATAATTTAACAGAGATGATGATACAATCACAGATGGGCATACTCCTTATAAAAGACAGAAACAAGTGGGTAATCGGAAGTACCATGCACAACCAGTTGTGTATATTAGCTTAGTTTCCAATTGTGCATGGAATTGTACATGGTGTGTTTACAAGGATTTGGGTTTTCAACCAGAGGTCTCGCCCCTCAAGCATTGAAACCCATATGAATACAAGCTTTGAAAAGGCTTTTTGTCATGGGAGAGGGCAGTGTGTCTTATAGTTGTTCATAGGTAGTGCGGTAGTCTAAGTCATCTGCTGCACCACTGGACTGTGAGGGATTCTCAGTCACCAACCATCCATTCCCGTGTCTGATCATCACAATGGCACCGCGAAAATAGGTCAGCTGCCTTGAACAATGTATGTGTACCTTTAATTCAAAATTCCATAGAAATACTGCAAGCGTGTCGTATCATAACAGGACAATTTATTTGTTTTTACATCATACATGTACATTTGTTAACCTTCAGAAACTGGTTGAGGTTAGGCGTTAATGCAGGATGAATCCGAAAGCGTCAACAATCCTCCACTGACATCTAGTGGACATCTAATGGACATTCTCAGGAACTTTTAAAATGGAGACAAGTTGCCATTCTTACAGAAATGCGAAAATGTATTGATTCATACAATGTGTGTTTCCTGACGGAGGAACCCTAAATACCAACAATAACAATAGGTTCCCTCCTACCGTAGGAACCTTAATAATAATAATAATAAAACTAACGAAAACAATAGGTTTCCTCCTGACGGAGGAACCCTAAATATACACATTTTAAACTTGGTTCTATTTGTAATTTTAGGCTAATTACGATAACCTTTGGCACGCTTCAGGCCATGCTCTTCTTCTGAAGGCATATTTGCTAAACTGAAAGTGCATTTGAGAACTCTCTATCGCATCTTTTAGTTAGTATATTACATTATTGAGTTATATTATATACGATCAAAAGGTATACGATCAATTTCACCTTTCTGCTTATAAATATTGAACGGAAGTAGCTGCAAATACAGCCTGGAATCAGTCGTCGAGAAACTCAAGTTAGGGAAGGCGTTGTTGTCATTTATTTATTAACTTTGTTGCTTAATTAGTTTTATGGCAACCCCACTTTTTAATTCAATAAGACGCTTTAATTTCATGATAATTGCCTAACCTACTATCCATATCACCAGACTATGTATTGTGATGAAAATGATTAATAAATGCATAATGCCAAGTAAAACATATTAATAACATTAATATTTTTTATTATAAATGTACTTGTGCAAAGCGAATAATCCTCTGAAAATTGACAGATTATTGAAATCACAACCTAAATTACACATTGCACATTTCGCAATTTCATTATAATAAAATAATCATAATTTACTGCTCTACACACTAATGGTCTGTTTAAATAAACGGTACAATATTTTTGTAAAGAAACTATCGAAGTTGAGCAATCCTAATTGGCATTGAAGCCATACTGAAGCCCTTGTAATGTATGCTGTGGAGTCATCCTCGAGCCTTACGGCATGTCATATAAAAAGCTGTTATTGGGTATTTGGACTATTGTTAGATCTACGCTGATCATTGCCAATGCATCAACAAATGCTCAAAACCACATGCTCCCCCAAGTATTGGCAGTCTGATATCATTGCTATTTTAGACATTTGCAGTAATAAACAGTAATATAATAAGGGTTTTTTGAACTCCCCAATGGGCTGCCTTAAAAATTCCCTCCTTCCACACTCAAAGTACAAAAAATCCCCAGTCCTTTGTCAGTAGTCCATGTTACTTCATGAGTGTACTGAACATGAATCTTGACACATGACATTGTGTTCACTGTCCTCCCCTTTTCCTCTTCTGTTTTCTGGTTTGTGTAGGGGCTCATAACTGGGGCTTTGACTCAACCCGAACCAGACGGTCCACAGCCACACTCTCGAAAGCTCTCCTCATCAAAGGATGTTCCTCCAAAACCTCATTGAAGTTGTCCACACTAAGTGAGTAGAGACGGCAGTAGGTCTCGGCCCTGACGCTGGCTGTGCGACGCCCATGAGTCAACAGGCAGATCTCTGAGCCACAGAGAGGAAAGAAAGTGGAACACACAAGGATACATTTTGGTCAGAATATACATACAAGGTATTTAAGTATGGGGGAGATGAAAAAGAGGAGAACTGTGTATGGCAAAAGAGCAAGGGAATTATTTACATTACACAGACTAGATGTTTTAACGATCAAGAAAGGGATTTGGGTAAAGGTTTTCATATCCAAGAAACCTAAAACCTACCCCCAAAGTAAGATCCATCACTGAGGCGTATCTCTTGCTTGCCACGCGGAAGCACTGAGACACATCCATGTTGGATGAAGTACATTTTTCGACCCAGAGTTCCCTCCCTTATGATGAAGTCCCCGGGCTGAAAGACCTCGAAGTGCAGCTTGGTCAGGATCACAGTCACAAAGTGAGGGTCAGTATTGGCGAACAGCGGCATGTTGGCCACTAGCCCACGACAGTTGAAACTCACGATCTCCTGGTGGAGAGCAGAGGAAAGGGATCATGAAGGGGATGCGTAGAAGCTCTTATGTGAGGTGGAAATGTTTGTTTTAAGAAGAGGCAGAGTTACTGACAGTGGAGTGGCAGATGGCAGGGAGACAGAGAGGGTCATGCAGGTGTGAGCAGGGAGACAGAGACGGTTGTGCAGGTGTGAGCTGACCTCCTTCAGTGGATCACTGAGTTCTCCGAGGATACTGTCTTCATCAAACATCTTGCCCTGGAAGCGCTGCTCGTAGTACTCATGAATTCTTTGCCTCATGTCTGCTGGAAGCTTATGGAATGACATGTACTGCTCTACCTGCTTATACTAAAAACAAAGATTGTCGAAAACATAACGTCAGAGAAGCATGCAGACAGATACAATTACTTTCACGAAAATCAGTGACCGGTGGTTTAGTTTATTTGAACTTTAAAGTAAAAAGAAATAGGTACCTTCTCCTGATACTGTCGTCGGGACGCGTCCAAAGACTGTATAAGGGTAGTGGCGTGGCCCAGAAACATGGCATAGCATGTAGCACCCACAATCATACTTAAGACAGTGAGCCACACGTCAGTCAAACTCTCCGGAGCCTGAGCACCGTATCCTATACAAAGCATGTGACTCATCGCCATGAATAGGGAGTATGAGTACTGTAAGTGCCAGGTTGAATTCTGCAACACAGAAATTGATTAAGTTATAGAGTCAAGGGGAAAAGACTGTTGCTTTTAATGTATTTGTAATTTAAAAACAAATATAGCATAGTAGCTGCCCTCACCACCATATTGTTTTTTGAGACCCAGCAGTCAGGGGGGAAGTCTTGCAGCATTGGCACCATGAACTGCAGACAGCCATCCCAGTGGCACAGCAGCAGCATCATGCCAATGAGGTTAAATATACGCACAACAGCACTGGCCAGGTCATAGGTCATGTGACAGATCTAAGAGAAGCAGAGGGACATTGAACACAAATTACATTTCACATTTCATAACAAGTCAAGGTCATCCCGCCTCTTACACCTCACCTCTTCCCATTGGTGGACGTAGCGAATGAGGCGGGAGAGCCGCAGCAGGCGGAGCAGGCTGAGGATCTTGGTGAAGCGGACGATGCGGAGGGCTCGTGCCGTGCGGTACACATCGGTCGACTCCAAGCGGGACTCTATGTCCACAATGAAAAAGATGTAGTCGACCGGGATGGAAGAGACAAAGTCCACCATGAACCAGCTGCGGAGGTAGCGCCGGCGGATCTGCTTTGGGTCCAGGATGATCTGGCTGTCGTCCTCCAGGATGCCAGTGCGGAAGTTTAGCACCAGGTCAACCAGGAACAGGGTGTCCGAGATGAAGTTGAAGCTGATCCAGGGTAGAGTGTTCTGGTTCTCAAAGAAGGCTATGCCCCAGGGAAGGATGATCAGGTTGCTCATCATCAGGAGAAGCATCACTATGTCCCAGTAGAACCTGGGCAGGACAGATGGTTGGGGGTATCGCAAGGCAGGGCAGGGCAGGGCAGGGCAGGGCAGGGCAGGGCAGGAAGAGGTATTGTCAAGGCCAGGCAGTGGAGGAGGATGGGTGTGGTATTGTTAGTTAGTTGTGTAATATACATCTAGAAGGTAACTAGAGGGTATATTACAGAAAAAGATCACATCAAGCCCTTCACTATCCTGTCTTCACTAAATATCAGCTGAAATTTGAGTTAAAGTAATAAACACACGGAACATGAACAGACTTTAAGAAAGCATGAGGCAAGCCCATCAAAGGAAGTCATTAAAGCCGAGTAAACAGCATTAGTACATCTGGGCTGATTCTTTTACAGTCTCTGTTGTAGAAGGAAAACCTTTCATATATGTCCCATGATGTACCATCAACAAACCAAACCACTAAATTCAAGTAGACAAAAAAACAGCCTTGCCACTGGTGCCAAACATGCTAGGCATAAATATTGTGTTCCCATTTAGTAGCCATACTGTGGGTAACTAAATAGTGAATAACTCATTGTACAGTTGTTTGGATATAGTTATATCTAATATGGCAAATCATAATTATGATGATTTGTCAGTGGACATTTCATTGTATTTAGAATGTGAGACATTCAATCCTAGACCTTTACTGTACATACAGTGCCTGATTATGGATGGCCCCATGTTACACAAGCCCTCCAGTATTGTCCTACGGGTCTCCCATGCTGAGTATAGAGTTCCTCGAGAGGTCCATTTTTCCAATACAGTATGTCAATCACTCACTGCCCCCGTTCCTTCTCTTTCTCTCCTTGTCTTTTCTCCTTGTCTCTCTCCCCCTCCCCTTCTTCTGAACACAGGGCCTGAATTTGAACTGGACTCTAGTTTTAATTGCACCCTGTGTCCGGCTGCTGTCATCCAAGTCCTGTGAGAACCAGAGCAAAGCGGCAGACAGGAGAGACTCTTCTCTTCCTCTTTCATCTTACCTTTCCCAAAAGCTCTCGCACCCCTGTTCTCAGTGTTATCCTGATCATGTCTGATTAGAAGTATCTAACTGTAATTGTACCATTTAAACTTGATTTTGTTCTTCATAATTACTTGAACTACAGTGTATCCTGACTCTTTACATGTATTTCTGTTACAGACAACGTTTTGAATCCCTATTGCTTGTTAAAAAACATTTATAAAGGAACAGTGTTGGAACTGAGTCAAGTGGGGACTGAGTCAATTATTTGATGGACATGCGTCCAGTCAACAGTCTCTTAACAATATGGGTTTTCCTTCCACCCAGCATGGTTGAAACTGGAACATGAGTACAAGGAGGCCTTCCTAATCTCCTATCATCTGCCTCGGTATTTATGACATAATAGGGCAAGATTGAAATCATAGGAGATTCTTGTGGACTATAATCCGTCAACATGGATTTTATGTTACAACGCTGCATTGGTTTACTATTTCCAAATGTTTAAACTGGATGGTATTTATGGTATTAAAGCAGCTGCTCCAGACAGATTGCTTGGTATAATTAGATAATGCTCCATGGGTCTAGACCCCCCTCCTTCTCAAAAAACACAATATACAGATAACAAATAACAAATTCAAAAAGTTGACATACTCAAAATAGTAACCTATGAATCAGAAAGATAACATAATGTAAACAAAAATAGTGTTTGGTTGGAAGATCTGAGGCACATGGTAATGCTAATCCAGATGATCTCAGACAATACTCTGTCCTTCATCACTAATCAAATCCCTTTCATCTCCTTATCATGTTCCATATGTGCTATGACACCAGCTGCCCTACCACTGGTATAACCTTGACAAATCTAAGTCTGGTGTACTGCTTCATAATGACTGAAACTGAGATGACTAACGTTGACATAACCCTCAATGTAGTCATTTTGAAAGTCTAAGGCATGTGTTCAGAACTACTTTGCAAGAAAATAATAGAAGCCAATGATAAACTGAGGGATCTTGAGACTGAGTCATCCAATAATATGTTAGGTATCTGCCAGGTGCCTTCTGAAGACACTAGGACATCTTGTTCATTTTCCATCCATCCTCCTCACTTCTCCCTTTCCTCTGTGTTACCTGAAGTCACTGTAGGGGTGGATGATCCACACTCCAAAGGACTTGACCCTGGCTTGCTCAGCAGCCACCCCCTTATGACTGCCAAACATGCGCAGAGAAAACTTGTTGACCCCCGGCTGAAGCATAGAAACAAAATTTCTATGTAAAAAGAACGACTTGTTGCTATCATATTCTTCCTCAGTCTCCTGTGGCTCAGTGTCAACATGTTCTGCGTCTTTGGAGATGGTAGGTTCTTCAGACACCATCTGGCCATTGGGATCGGCTGTGTATTCATCGTTATGGGAGGTTACCAGGGAGGAGAGTTTCTTGTTGATATCGCTCCTTGTGTCACCCCTTGGGGATGACTGGGAGCTCCTCCGCCAGCTGGAGAAGAGGAAGCTGCTTCTGCCCAGACGTTTGGACTCCACATTGTGGGCAGGGCTTTCCTCAATACTTCTCTGTCCAGCAACACTTCTGACGGGACTAGACATGGTCACGGTTACCTTTCAACAACAGCCCCTGAAATACATTGTTATTGGCGTTAGGAGGAGGATGAATACAAAAGTTGATTTAAACAGGCCTTTTGTGATGAACAATTATCCTACCTGCCAATAAGTGTATGGAAAACAAGGGATAAAGATTCAGGGGCATTGGAACAAATACTGTTTGTGATTAACGAAGTTGTTTCCTCTCGATAATCTTAATTCAAACGATGTCCAACATGTCCTCGTCCTCAAATGAAATTCTGAAGCTTTCCACGCATCCATACATTACGACTTAGTTTAAGTACACCATTCTGGTAAATAAAAATAAATTACAATCCAAATACTAAAGGGCAATAGTTGAATCGCACGAAAAAAAAACCTTGTACGAGGCAAACGCTGGGTCTCTGAAAGTGTGCAGTGCGCGAGTAGTAGCCGACAGGGACGCAAATAAATAAGCTACATAGAACGGACTCAGAGTAATCGGCTTGTTGTCATGACGGCAGCGGTCCTCTCACCTTTCCCCTCCTCTGCCACGACGGAATGTCCCTCTTCCCCGACACTACCCACAGAAATAATCGGACAGTTCGGTTGATTTATAATATTTAGACCTGTCAACTACAACATAACAACTGCGGTTTGTATTTTCCCATTGTGTGTCTGAAAGGCCTACAACTTGCATCATATTTTTCTAAAGTAGCCTATTGTTTTCCTCGCCTATTACAGCAACCACAGTAGTGTTTTGCTTTGCTGTGGCTTAAAGTTACCAGGTCAACCTGCAAACTATCCCGTTCACACAGTGTCTTGTTTCAGGTTCATCTGTCATCTATTTTTTTAAGTGCCAGGTGTCATGTTCTTAAGTAAAGGAATCACTCACTGTTAACTTGCCTCATTGAGATGCGTACATAATAGGCCATTCCTTAATTGGGTCGCCCACACGGCCATCCTCAAACGCTAACATTATTGGACGTTCACCGAATATTGGGAGGTTATATTCAAAGTGATTGCCACTGCTTCTGTAATTAGGTCATTTTAAAGGCTTCATTCATCCGGTGGTTACAAGAGACTGAGATGGTTGAATGTACTGTGGGATCTTTTTCTTCAGAAGGATTTCGATCCAAAAATGAGAGTCGGATATATAAAGATATTTTTCTAAATCAAGATGACTTGATAGTTTTTTTCAGCAATGCTCAGTTGGTACAGGAAGACACAAAAAGCATCCAGACTCTGTAAGTCTAGGACAATATATAGCACAGTATATAGCACAGTATATAGTCAATATAAGGAAAATCCCTCTCCCTCTATAGTGCTATTTCCCTATATGGCCCCATAATCTTTCCATAGTTTGTTCCTTTTTCCATGATGCGTCATGTGTATGAGCTCCTTATCTCTAATGTCCACTCAACGACCTCTCTATGTTCCCTTTTCTCCTCAAACCCTCGTTCACCCCTTCTCTGGCTTCTGTTCTATGGGTTTTTCCTTCTAATCTTTGGAAAGATCCCTATTATTTTCCCCATTCTATAACTCAGGAATGTGGTGTTTCCTACTCGTGACGTCTTTCTCTGAGACTAGTCATGAACATGATACAGCAAGACAGATAGTGCAGCCCAGACCTTGGCCTTTTTCCCTACTACTGGACATCCCCACATATTATCCTATATGACCTATAATCAATATATATTTTGGCCACCACAGTAGTCAATGTGAAAGTTGACCCAATGGTCCTCAATACATCTAAGTTGACTGATTTTCTAACGAACCAAATGGCTTTGCCAAATGGGAATCTTGAGTGTGTGTGTGTGTATGTTTAATAGGAATCTTGAGATTGTGGGTGCCTGCATGTTTACCTGTATGTATAGGAGCTGGTGTCTGATTTTGAGCGAGATACATTTGGGTTTTACATGAAAATACAAATATCAGCTGGTAGATCAAAGAGGAATTTTACAACAAATCCCACACTCGACACTTCTTCTAAGGAAGTGTTTCTAAACGGGTCTAACCAGGTTTGTGGGTTCCATGTAACTGTAACTCCGAAACACACCTCACCACACCACCCTCTCCACACCAGCTCCACCAGTTGTTGAACACAGACACATGCATACATATTAGGCCATTCCTTAATTGGGTCGCCCACACCAACCATCCTTGTTAACTGCTAACTTGCTAACTTGTTAACTGGGCGGTAGGTGGCATGTAACCCTATAACTTGTGTCTCACTTTGAGACACACATTTGTCATGTGTTTCTGATTGGCTGGGTGGTGGCATACAACTTAATCATGTTACATTAAATACATTGAAGTAACAACGCAAACATAGAAACCCACCAATTTAGCCCTTTACCCTCCAAGGATGAACTCTGTATTGAGTTTTGATCATTTTAAGTATTTACTGTGCATGGAGAGAGTCATCTGATAATATACACTATGTGAACAAAAAGAAAATAGTCATTTCATACCTTCAAGAAAAGACTAAAGACACACTTGTTCCGGGAGTACAACGGTACTTAACAAAGATTTGCTGGATCAGATGTTAATTTATTTCCTCCAGGAACACAATGACACTTATTGAGGGGTTTGTTGCACTACTTGTTGGTTAGTTGTAACTGATTTAACTGCTTGTACTCGCTGTGAATTATATTATTGTTGTTTGCTTTCCTACAGGTACATTTTTGCACTTTTGAGGTTCATGTTGTTTAATTGTAACTTGTAACTACATGCTCTTATGTTTTTTCCATTGGCATGTATTTTGCTTTTCACAATGTATGCAATGTTTTGGCTACCCGCAGTGCTTTTGATCGTTGTTTCGTTGCTGTTTATGATCATTGACCTATGCACTTTTTGTAAAGCTCTCTCTTGGAAGTTGCTTTGGATAAAAGCGTCTGCTAAACGAATAAATCTAAATGTAAATATCAGTTAACTTAAGGCTCAGATAAAGATACGGTGCACCCACTCACTGGTACCTCTTGTCATTCCAAGTTAAACGATGAGACACTTCTTCCAAGGAAGTGTTTCTCAACTGATCCACCCACAATTGTCCTGGGGGGTAATCTGGTTGTGATTTTGATTGGTCGGTTGGTGGCATATAGCTGTATAAATTACAGTAACTTATAGCTAAATAACAGTTTGATTTTTTGACGAAGCCGAAGCACACCATCCACCCCCTTCTAAAGGTATGGTTGGCTATTTTCTGTACATTTCAGCCTTATTACTGAACAAGATGGACACATTAGAGGTTACTATTGTAACTAATTAACTAATTAAATTCACTTTGTACTGGAAAGTTTCAGAATATTAACAGGACAACTCTCAGCTGGGCTGTTGGATATTTTTTCTGATGTCTCAAATCAGGTAACATTTGCATTTCTGTTGGAATTTCGGTGCCATGTTCGCTAGATGTTAACTTGTGTTTGTACATTTTCAATCTACCCTCTCTCTCTTTAAATAATCACACATGAAGAATCGCACACTCCCTTAACAGTGGAGAGAAAAAGCATGTTGAGAAAAGGAAACCTGTTATCGAGGAATGTATGAAGAGGAATCATGTTGCATGCAAACAGGTAGTTGTAATAGACATGGTTTAATCAAATGCATGTATGTTTTACTCTATATTGTGTGTCATTGAAACTTAAATGAATGTAAATCAAGTCATGGTGAAAATGTTTCCACTTCCTGAGGTTCCTAATATTGCTTTGCTGGGATCTGGAGGAGGAGAGAGAGCAATGGTTGGACTTCTGGGATCACTCTATCAGCTGGAGAAGGAGGATCTCCTGGACTCTATCCTCTATCTTTGTGGGGTGTCAGGTTCCACATGGTAACAGCACCCTGCATACAGTTAGAACCTGAATCATGGTTGATGGAGGCTTTGGTTATGGCAATAAAACTTTCAGCATTTTATGTTATCAGTCCAATAGCAGCATGTCATAGTAATATAATCACAGGTCACATAACCTACTTATGTTTGTGCCTGTAGGTCCATGTCCAGTCTTTACAAGGAGTCTAACTGGTCTAAAAAGATTGAAGAAGTGAAAAAGAGAATTGCCAACACGCTTGAGTTTGGTAATGTGGGCATCTTTGCAAGAGGAAAGAAATTGCTGAACTATTATCGCAAACATGAGCAATTCAGCTTGACTGATGCTTGGGCTGCACTTGTTGTGCCTCAGATAGTTAAAGAAGTAAGTAAATGTTTCCCCTAAGAAATAAAATAGGTGATCAATTGATCTCAACCTTACATCTTTTTTTATGAACCAGTTCACCACAAATAAATTCAACTTAATCTAAGAAGCTATTTCAGTATTCATGTTTTAGCATGTTGTCTCGCAGGACACTGGTTCTCAGGCAGCATGTTTTACTGTTTCTTCTGGATGTCAGGCATAACTTTCTTTCTCCCACAGATTGATGAGAACACTCTCTCCAGCCATAGGGAGGGCCACTACAACGACCCCTATCCCATCTATACCATTATTGATCAGGATAGTAAATATAAAAAACTGAAGGAGAAAGGTATCCTTATTCTTGAACAGTATTCACGTGTGCGGTATTATTTTATGGAGAGCAAAAAAGATGAATCAGATGGGAGTTGTAATCTTGTATGCCTGACACTCTCAATAGACCGCTGGTTTGAGCTGACTCCTCATGAAGCTGGGTATTCCACAACGGGGGCCTTTGTGGATACCACCAGATTTGGGAGTCAATTTAACAAGGGTAAACTGACAAAGAGTCAACCAGAAAGGGATATGTTGTATATTCAAGGTAAATTCCATAATTCTTGGAAAGGAAGCCACATTTTGAATGCATCCACACATGACACTGGATCTGTAGGTCTACTGCAATATTGATGTTGTCAATACTTTGCTGGTGGTGGTCTTATTTAGGTCTTTGTGGAAGTGCTCTTGCTGACAGAGAAGCTATACTGGAAGAATTGAAGAAGTTGATTGAAGGTACTCGCCCATAAATGTATTCACATGTACTAACACGTGGCAAAACTCGAGGTCTGAATTTCTTGTTACGTGCCTAGCATTGTGCTTGTGTTTGTCCCACTCACAAAACTGGTCTGCTTAGTGCACATTAGGAAAACACCAACAAGTAAAACAAAACTTACCTTATTTCTGTTTGTAGGAGAGAGAAGCAGGCTGAAGAAGACAGACTGCCAAGGCCCTATGGTGCTCCAGAAGATAGTAGAACTGCATCTCTGTTTTTACAGAAGGGGCGACTGCACTCACCTTTATACTGAACTGAATTCACTACTCAAGGGTACTGTCTGAAATAATAATCATTAATCCACAAGTATGTTAAAGGGATAGTGCAACATTTTGTAATTCACCCCATGGTTTGTGAGATAGTCAAGGGGTGCCTGATAATGAGGTGATTAACAACTACCAGCCCCTCAAGTTGGATTTGTTATTTTGTTATTATCAACTAATATTTTGCTGCTCATGTTCCATTGGTTCAGTTTTAAATCAGATGTTGGAGTATTTGAAAATCAAGAAAACTAGGCAAATCTTCCTGGAACATGGAAATATCTAGTTTATTTAATTACAAGTCAGATGGTCCTGATTTCATGTAAGGCACCCATTTTACCACCTAAATAAACTATCCAACAGGGAAGTTTTAAGTTTGTGTTATCATTCACAGAGAAGACTGAATTGTGGAGACCAGAACTTGTACGTTCTAAGCTAGAACTGTCCGACCATACCTGCCAAGTGTGTGAGTTCATCTTTGACTGGTTTGATGACCTGAAAGAAGGTAAGTTGGTTGGGTTTGATATTAATCACTGTTTGTACCTGTCATGGAATGTCATCACTTCATCAACACTAATTTATTTGCTATCTGCCATGATTTAACTATTAATATTCTCTTGATTATTTTTTATTGTGTCATTTATAGAAATATGGAGAGCTATTGTAAAGGTCATATTATCAACTGTGCAGCACGACTTGGAAACATATTGGATTTGGGGAACCCAGTATAACTTTCTGCACAATATACCACATGACACAGGTGAATTCAGATTTTAAAGTAGTCTGTGCAGTTGTTTTATTACAAGTTCAACTGTGAATGACCCTATCAAGACATATTTCAAGTCATCAACTCTTAGAACTTGACTACTGTATATGCTGCACTTCCATGCATTAATTTGTACATTGCTTTGATTAGAAGTGGCTGTTGAATGGATACATGTACATTAGCACACAACTTCTTTCTGGCTGACTATGGGTGCAGATTTGTGTAACATGCAAGACATGTTCTGGTGTAATTTCCAGCTCCAGATGTTGCTCCACAAATTCTGACTGAAAAAATCAGACATTTTGAGGATGCTGGTTTACTGGAGAATTCTCCATATTTCTGTGTTCTGAGGCCTGAGAGACAAATAGATCTCATCATCTCCCTTGACTTCAGTGCAGGAGACCCAATGGAGGTAGTTAGATATATATTTACAAATGTACAAACAGTACTGATCACTGATCCCTTAGCTGTCCTCAACTTTCACAAAGTAAAGATTATTATTTGTCATTCATTCATTTTACTTCAACAATCCTGATTACTTTTGTCTTTCAGACAGTTTTGGAGGCACACAAAATATGTAAGAAGATGGATATTCCATTTCCAGCTGTTGTTGTGACTCCTGAGGACACAGAAACTCCAACAGACTTTTATGTCTTCAAAGGCGTCAACACTCCAACTGTTCTCCACATGCCATTGTTCAACACTGGGAACTGTAAAGGTAAGACGTTAGTGTACATATTGCAAATACATCCCAAATAATCGTCCAATAATTAATTTGTCCCAGAAGGTAATTGCATTTCGATGCCTTATTCATATGCTGCATATAGTGCAACTTTTTAAGGATTACATTCTAACACGTTCAGCTTTATTTTCTAGTTGAGGACTTGAGTGATTTGCGAAAGAAATACACAACATTCCAAGGAGCTTACAGTCCAGAGATGATTACTGAGCTGATGGAGCTGGCTGGCAAGAACATCACCAATAACAGGGAAAATGTCCTGAAGGAGATTGAAATGGTCTCAAAGAGAACAACTCTTGACAAGTCACAGAGATAATCAGGTTTTCAATGATCTTTGTCATGGCATGGCCAAATAGCAGAATCTCGTTCACTTAATGAAAGAGTTGGGATGATTTTACAGTTTTGTTTTATCTTAGTTTTTCAACATAGTAATTGGTACAGAAATGATAAACTCTCAGTGATTTTAAATGTTTCGTTTTATTCTTCAACCTTTGTTCTTCAACATGGCAATTGATAGATACATTATTAATCGTTAATGATTTTATATTCAGTTTTATTTTAGTTTTATTCTTCAGCCTTTATTCTTCAACAGAACAATTGGTATGGAAATGAACTGTTAAAGATTGTATATGTACTGTTGTATGCAGGTTCTTACTGTCTGTTTTTGCTTAGCTTTCTCACAGTGTATCGGACAGGTTCTTTTGCAGTTATGTAAAATGTGGGTTTTATGACATTAAGTATATTTACCAATACAGGAGTATACACTGCTCTGTGAAACTGACATGCCAAATGTATATGTAGAAGACAAATTATCCTTCATTATTGTCTTCATAGAGATTATCAAGGGGATGTTTAGAAAATGCAGACGTGTTTGTTAAAACAACAGTGACCCTTTTCGACTGGCAATAAACTACTAAACGACTAATAAACACTTGTCGGTGCCTGGACTCCACAATAATATCCATTCCTTTTGGATAAAGGGAATATTTAAAACGCTTTGGAGGTGGTTTTGGAAAAACTCATTATACCCAATAAAGAACTAGAATTGCCAAAACACATTGCTGTGTCACACAACCAGAGCAAACCAGAGAGAAGGAAACATAAGTGTTCATCATTGGGCAGCTGTAGCTGCTGTAAGCTCTTCAGCACACAGTTTCCTAGAGGAAACAACATGTTTTAGTATTAGTGTGACATTTCACTGAAGCAATAACAAGAATTTAACAAGAACGGTACATGAATCTAAAGCTCTGATAAGTAGCTATTAAGGTTCTTTAAATGTGGACTCACTTTGCTGTTGCTGAGTCCTGTTTGACAAATTCACACACTTGACTGGTCTTCATCTGCTGGTTGAGATTGGTAACCTCTGCAGTCCAAGACTCTGTTTCTGTTTTGAAGGCAGATGAACACCAAAAGAGTTGGGGAATTTAATTTATATGTCTTGTCTCCTTTTATATTAACTACTCAGAAGTATACAGACCTAAACACTGAAGCAAAAAAGAATAAAAGACTAACATTCATGTTCACCACAAGGTGGCAATGCTGACCAATCTCATGTTGAACAAGACCCTGATCCTTTTGCTTCTTCACCATTGTTAACAGATCTTCTACCTTTTTAGTCTGAAAATCATTATCAGGTCAAATATGAAATATAGGGGAAGGGAATCTTTTGACAAATCATGATGCTGGGGACAGTGTTGTTCAAAGCACATAACATTTCCAGAACACTTGAACATAAGCACCCCCAACACACACACAGACACACTTCTGGCTCGAGAGAATATGCCCCACAGAAGTTCATATTGAGACATAGAAAAAAATATATATATATCAAACAATATTACATAGCAGTTTGGCATATGTTAGGTATACAGCTATATACCATGAATACAAATGCAGTGCTCTCAATCTTTATTTATAGGAGTTAACTGGATTGACAGGAGTTAACTGGATAGTTTTGTCATATCAAGGGTCCGTCTTTCTTACCTTCTCCGCCTGACAGTTCTTAATCTGAATGTTCTTCATACAAAATGATAAAATCCAATGATAAACTGAGGGATCTTGAGTCATCCAATTATATGTTTGGTATCTGCCAGGTGCCTTCTGAAGACACTAGGACATCTTGTTCATTTTCCATCCATCCTCCTCACTTCTCCCTTTCCTCTGTGTTACCTGAAGTCACTGTAGGGGTGGATGATCCACACTCCAAAGGACTTGACCCTGGCTTGCTCAGCAGCCACCCCCTTATGACTGCCAAACATGCGCAGAGAAAACTTGTTGACCCCCGGCTGAAGCATAGAAACAAAATTTCTCTGTAAAAAGAACGACTTGTTGCTATCATATTCTTCCTCAGTCTCCTGTGGCTCAGTGTCAACATGTTCTGCGTCTTTGGAGATGGTAGGTTCTTCAGACACCATCTGGCCATTGGGATCGACTGTGTATTCATCGTTATGGGAGGTTACTAGGGAGGAGAGTTTTTGTTGATATCGCTCCTTGTGTCACCCCTTGGGGATGACTGGGAGCTCCTCCGCCAGCAGGAGAAGAGGAAGCTGCTTTTGCCCAGACGTTTGGACTCCACATTGTGGGCAGGGCTTTCCTCAATACTTCTCTGTCCAGCAACACTTCTGACGGGACTAAACATGTTCACGGTTACCTTTCAACAACAGCCCCTGAAATACATGGTTATTGGCTTAGGAGGAGGCTGAATACAAAAGTTGATTTAAACAGGCCTTTTGTGATGAACAATTAGCCTACCTGCTGATAAGTCTATGAAAAACAAGGGATTACGGGGGGGGGGGGGGCATGTTCAATAGAAATCGTGAGATTGTGTGTGTGTGTATGAGTGTGTGCTGCGGCTTGTTTTCTGTTTTTGTTTCAGAGCTTTGCTTGTGAGATTTCGGTTGTCCTTTCATAACTTTCAGTTCCGCACTCTGCTTTTGGGTCCTCCTTGCAGCCAGCCGTGACATCCAGGATTAAACATGAAGACACATCTGGTTGCTAGTCGTGTTTCTGCTTCGCTGGTTGTGGCATTTAACTTAAATATGTTACATTAAATACATTAAAGTGACATCACAAACATAGAACCCCACCAATTTAGCCCTATACCCTCCAACGATGAACTCTGTAATGAGTTTTGATCAATTTACTATGTAAGTATTTACTGTGCATGGAGAGTCATCTGATAATATACACTGTGAACAAAAAGAAAATAGTCATATCAGTTCATTTAAGGCTCAGATAAAGAAACAATGCATGCAGCTAACTCAACACCCACTGGTGCAAACAGCTGACCACTCCTGAAAGTCCATCGTCCGTAATGCTACAGTGCATCTCTCGGCCTATAATCAATGGCCCCACCTATACTACTTGTGAAGTTAAACAATGACTCACTTCTTCAAAGGTAATGTTTCTCAACGGTTCTACCCACAATTGTCATTGGGAGGGTGGGGTGGGTGGCATATAACTGTATATATTTCATTAACTTAAAAAAAAATACAAGTTTGATTTTTTGACGAAGCCGAAGCACACCACACCATCCACCCCCTTCTAAAGGTATGGTTGGCTATTTTCTGTGCATTTCAACCTTATTACTGAACAAGATGGATACATTACAGGATACTGTTGTAACTAATTAACTAACTAATTAAATTCACTCTATTCTGGAAAGTTTCAGAATATTAACAGGCCAACGCTCAGCTTTGTTGTTAGATATTTTTTCTGATGTCTCAAATCAGGTAACATTTGCATTTCTGTTTGAATTTCAGTGCCATGTTTGCTAGATGTTACCTTGTGTTTGCATATTTTTAATCTACCCTCTCTCTCTGTCTCTTTAAATAATCACACGTGAAGAATCGGACACTCCCTTAACAGTGGAGAAAAAAAGCACATTGAGAAAAGGAAACCTATTATTGAGGAATGTATGAAGAGGAATAATATTGTATACAAACAGGTAGTTACGTTTACATTTAGTCATTAAGCAGACACTCTTATCCAGAGCAACTTACAGCAAGTACAGGGACATTCTCCCCGAGGCAAGTAGGGTGAAGTGCCTTGCCCAAGGACACAACGTCATGTGCACCAGCCAGGAATCTAACTGTCAACTTTCAGATTACTAGCCCGATGCTCTACCCGCTCAGCCACCTGACTCCCTTGGTTGTAATAGATAGGGTTCAATCAAATGCATGCTTTACTCTATATTGTGTGTCATTGATACTTAATTAAATGTAAATCAAGTCATGGTGAAAATGTTTCCACTTCCTGAGGTTCCTAATATTGCTTTGCTGGGATCTGGAGGAGGAGAGAGAGCAATGGTTGGACTTCTGGGATCACTCTATCAGCTGGAGAAGGAGGATCTCCTGGACTCTATCCTCTATCTTTGTGGGGTGTCAGGTTCCACATGGTAACAGCACCCTGCATACAGTTAGAACCTGAATCATGGTTGATGGAATATTGGGTCATGGCATTTAAACTTTCAATATTTATTTTATCAGTCCAAAGGCAGCATGTCAAGGTAATATAATCACAGGTCACATAACAGACTTATGTTTGTTCCTGTAGGTGCATGTCCAGTCTTTACAAGGAGTCTAACTGGTCTAACAATATTGAAGAAGTGGCAAAGAGAATTGCCCACAGGCTTGGGATTGATCGAGTGAGCATCTTAGCAAGAGGAGGAGAATTGCTGAAATATTATCTCTGCCATGATCTCTTCAGCTTGACTGATGTTTGGGCTGCACTTGTTGTGCCTGAGATAGTTAAAGAAGTAAGTAAATGTTTCCCCTAAGAAACAAAATATGTAATCACTGGAGATGGCAGAAGGCATGTTTACTGTTTCTTCTGGACGTCAAGCATAACTTATTTTCTTCCATAGATTGATGAGAACACTCTCTCCAGCCGTAGGGAGGGCCACTGCAAGGACCCATATCCCATCTATACCATCATCGACAAGGATAGTGAAGATGAAAAGCTGGAGAGAGGTATCTTCATACTTGTACAATATTCATGTGTGTGGAATTATTTCATGTAGACTTGTTTACATTACATTACATTATGTAGAGCAACAAAGAGAAACCAGATGGGTCGTAATCTTGTATGCACAACACTTTTTCTCAATAGACTGCTGGTTTGAGCTGACTCCTCATGAAGCTGGGTATTCCATAACGGGGGCCTTTGTGGATACCACCAGATTTGGGAGTCAATTTGACAAGGGTAAACTGACAAAGAGTCAACCAGAATGGGATATGTTGTATATTCAAGGTAAATTCCATAATTCTTGGAAAGGAAGCCACACATAACACTGGATCTGTAGGCCTACTGCAATGTTGATGTTGTCAATATTTTTCTGGTGGTTGCTTCTTTAGGTCTTTGCGGAAGTGATCTTGCTGACAGGAAAGTTTTCATGGAAGAATTGAAGATGTTGATAGAAGGTACTCCCCCATAAATATACTCACATGTACTAACACGTGGCAATACTCAGAGGCCTGAATTTCTTGTAATGTGCCTAGCATTGTGCTTTTGTTTGTATCATTTGGAAAACTGGTCTGCTTAGTGCACATTAGGAAAACACGAATAATTAAAACAACACTGACAAATAAAATACTCCAATGCTCTGTAACTGAAACATATATTTATCCTTTCATCCTGTTTTTAAACTGGAAATGTTGGGGACGGCATTGCCTGTGCCACCCCAAAACTAAGCCCAAAGTGTGTTATACCTCTACACATCTTGTATGTGCTGTATATTAGAAATGACAATAAACCCAGAGAGGTTTCACTGTTTTCTGTTTGTAGGAGAAAGAAGCAGGCTCAAGAAGACTGACAGCCCAGGCCCTTTGGTGCTCCAGAAGATGGTAGAACTGCACCTCTGTTTTTACAAAGAGGAAGACTGCACTCACCAATGGACTGAGCTGAATTCACTGCTCAAGGGTACTGTCTGAAATAATAATAATTAATCCACAAGTATGTAAAAGGGATAGTGCAACATTTTGTAATTCACCCCATGGTTTGTGAGATAGTCAAGGGGTGCCTGATAATGAGGTGATTAACAACTACCATCCCCTCAAGTTGGATTTGTTATTTTGTTATTATCAACTAATATTTTTCTGCTTATGCTCCATTGGTGCAGTTTTAAATCAGATGTTGGGACGATTTGAAAATCAAGAAAACTAGGCCAATGTGTCTGGAACATGGAAACATCTAGTTTATTTAATGTCAGGTGCTGATTTAATGTAAAGCAGCCATTCCTACATTTTGGCACCACCTAAATGCACTATCCAAGTTTTAAGTTTGTGTTATCATTCACAGAGAAGACTCAATTGCGGAGAACAGAACTTGTAACTCCTAAGCAAGAACTGCTCAGATGTACTGGCCTTGTGTGTGACTCCATCTTTGACTGGTTCCCTGACCTGAAAGAAGGTAAGTCTGTTGGGTTTGATATAAATCACTGTAGCTCTCATTTAATGTGGTCACATCATCAACACTAATGTATTTGGTATCTGCTATGATTTTACTATTAATATTCTCTTGATTATTTTTAATTGTGTCATTAAAAAAAACTTTTTTACAGAAATATGGGGAGCTATTTTAAAGGCCATGAAAATAATTGTTGAATGGATTTGGGGAACCCAGTATAACTTTCTGAACAATATACCACATGACACAGGTGAATTCAGATTTTAAAGTAATCTGTGAAGTCTGATAAGATTGTTAAAATGTCCAATATCTTAGTTATCTTGTAGTTGTTAAGGTAAAAGTTCAACTGTGAATGACCCTATCAAGACATGTAAGTCATCAACTCTTAGAACTTGAATACTGTATATGCTGCACTTCATGCACTCATTTGTACATTGCTCTGATTAAAAGTGGCTACTGAATGGATACATATACATGAGCAAACAACTTATTTCTGGCTGAGTATGGGTGCAGATTTCTGTAACATGCAACACATGTTCTGGTCTAATTTCCAGCTCCAGACGTTGCTCCACAAATTCTGACAAAAAAAAAGAGACATTTTGAGGATGCTGGTTTACTGCTGAATTCTCCATATTTCTGTGTTCTGAGGCCTGAGAGACAAATAGATCTCATCATCTCCCTTGACTTCAGTGCAGGAGACCCAATGGAGGTAGTTAGATATATATTTACAAATGTACAAACAGTACTGATCACTGATCCCTTAGCTGTCCTCAACTTTCACAAAGTAATGATTATTATTTGTCATTCATTCATTTTACTTCAATAATCCTGATTACTTCTGTCTTTCAGACAGTTTTGGAGGCACACAAAATATGTAAGAAGATGGATATTCCATTTCCAGCTATTGTTGTGACTCCTGAGGACACAGAAACTCCAACAGACTTTTATGTCTTCAAAGGCGTCAACACTCCAACTGTGATCCACATGCCATTGTTCAACACTGTGAACTGTAAAGGTAAGATGTTAGCGCACATATTGTAAATGCATCACAAATAATATTAACGTCCAAAAGATAATTTGGCCCATAAGGTAATTGCAATTAGCCTAATTTATATCCTGCGTATAGTTAGTAAGTAACTAAAACTTTATTTAAATAACACATTTCATACAAGAATTGCAGCTAAAGGTGCTTTACATAAAATCAACAATAATAGGCCTACAAGTGATAAAGTAATAGATCTAAAACATATAACAACCCAGATTAGCCGCACTCTATCTGCGGTCTCTCGAATCCGTCTTAGATCTGAGCTACCACTTGCAGTTTCCAAACATATAGCAAAACACACTCTCACACAGTCTTTGTGGTTTCCCAATAAAATTAAATAAAAAACAAAAATAAAGTAAAATAATGATAATTACAATTATAATACAAAATATAAAATAACAAGATATAATAATAATAATACAAATAAAAGATGAATGTATCTTGACAAAATACAATCCGCAGTCTTTGCGGGAATCCAAAACACACAAGCCGCGGTCTTTGGGGTATCTTGAGCCACAGTCTTTGTGGTTTCCCAATATAAATAAAATGTAACACATAAGCCATAGTGCAAGTCAAACACAAGCTGCAATCTTTGCGAGAATTCAAAGCAAATCTATAAAAACAATAACATAACGACTAAAAGTTGTAAAACCCTTCTGAGATAAATAATAAAATAAAATAGTTAAATGCTTTGGTAAAAAGGTTTTAAGCTGTCTTTTAAAAATGTCTGGCGTGTTTGTTTCCCTAATATTTATGGTTAATGTGTTACCCTCTGTGTTTATTAATGTGAGAGTTGAAATTCCAATCTGAGTCCAGGATTACACTGAGACTTGTCGCCTCTGGTTTAAGCCAGGGGGTTAAACCTCCTAGATTCTTAGTAAGCATCTCTGTTTTGGATATGGGGCCACATAGTAGGACTTCAGTTTTGTCTTCATTTAATTTAAGAAAGTTATCATTTCAGCTTCCTTGAGCAACCCCGTAGCAGTTCTCATGTTTCTTAGACCTATGGTCTCCTAAACTAACATAAAACTTCCTTCCTGTGATATATGATTTCATCCAGTTCAGTACATTATCTGTGAATCCATAGTGCAACTTTTTAAGGATTACATTCTGACACGTTCAGCTTTATTTTCTAGTTGAGGACTTGGCTGAGTTGCGCAAGAAATACAAAACATTCCAAGGAGCTTACAGTCCAGAGATGATTACTGAGCTGATGGAGCTGGCTGGCAAGAACATCACCAATAACAGGGAAAATTTGATGAAGGTGATTGAAATGGTCTCGAACTGAACAACTCATGACACACAAGTCATCACAACAGAGATAATCAGGTCTTCAATGATCTTTGACATGGCATGGCCAAATAACAGAATCTCAATGACATAATGAAAGAGTTCGGATGTTTTTACAGTTTTGTTTTTAATTTGTTTTTAACATAATAATTGGTACAGAAATTATAAACTCTTATTGATTTTAAATGTTTCGTTTTATTCTTCAACATTTGTTCTTTAACATGGCAATTGATAGATACATTATTAATCTTTTTTTTTTTTTTTCAACATCACAATTGGTACGGAAATGATGAACTGTTAACGATTGTATATGTACTGTAGTATGCAGGTTCTTACTGTCTGTTTTTGCTTAGCTTTCTCACAAGTTATCTGACAAAGTCTCCTGCAGTTATGTGAAATGTGGGTTTTATGACGTCATGTATTTCTACCAATACAGGAGTAAACACTGCTCTGTGAAACTGACATGCAGAATTTTTATGTAAAAGACAAATGATCCTTCATAACAGTCTTAACAAAGATTATCAAGGGGATGTTTAGAAAATGCACACCCGTTTGTTAAAACAACACTGACCATTTTTGACTGCCAATAAACAACCAAACGACCAATAAAAACTTCACTTGTCGGTGCTTGGACCCCCCAATAAAATCCATTCCTTTTGAATAAAAGAATATTTTAAAAGCTTTGGAGGTGGTTTTGGAAAACCTAATAATACCCAATAAAGAACTACAACTAGAGCTAACCAGAGAGAAGGAAACAGTATTGTTCATCATTGGGCAGCTGTAGCTGCTGCAGGCTCCTCAGCAGGTCACAGTTTGCTAGAGGATACAACATGTTTTAGTATTAGAATGACATTTCACTAAAGCAATAACAATAATTTTACAACAATGGTACCTTAATCTAAAGCTGTGATAAGTAGCCATAAAGGTTCATGTGGACTCACTTTGCAGCTGCTGAATTCTGTTTGACAAATTCACACACTTGGCTGGTCTTCTCCATCTGCTGGTTGAGATTGGTAACCTCTGCAGTCCAAGACTCTGTTTCTGTTTTGAAGGCAGCTGAACACCAAAAGAGTTGGGGGATTTAATGTATATGTCTTGTCTCCTTTTACATTAATTACTCAGAAATATTCAGACCTAAACACTGAAGCAAAAAAGCATAAAAGACTAACAATCATGTTCACCACAAGATGGCAATGCTGATCAATCTCACATGGGACAAGACCCTCTGAACAATCCCTTATCTTCATGATCCCTTTGCTTCTTCACCATTGTTCACAGATGTTCTCGCTTTTTAGTCAGAAAATCATAAAATTATGAGGTAAAATATGAAATATATTGTGTATGAGTTACTTCCACAAATCAGACTTTTGAATAAATCCAAATAAGTCTTATGGGTAGGGAGTCTTTTGACAAATCGTGTTGTTGGGGACAGTGATGTTCAAAGCACATAACACTTCCAGAACACTTGAACATAAGCCTCCCCAACGCACACACACATACATACACACTTCTGGCTCGAGAGAATATTCCCCACAGAAGTCTATATTAAGACATAGAAAAAAAAAGACTGGGTACCAAGAGTTTGTGTGACTTAACTCATGGTGCATGCCCCGAATATATTATATTTTATATAAAATATCAAACAATATAACATAGCAGTTTGGCATATCTTAGGCATACAGCTATATACCATGAATACAAATGCAGTGCTCTCAATCTTTATTTATAGGAGTTAACTGGATTGACAGGAGTTAACTGGATAGTTTTGTCATATCAAGGGTCCGTCTTTCTTACCTTCTCCGCCTGACAGTTCTTAATCTGAGTGTTCTTCATACAAAATGATAAAATCCAATGATAAACTGAGGGATCTTGAGTCATCCAATTATATGTTTGGCATCTGCCAGTTGCCTTCTGAAGACACTAGGACATCTTGTTCATTTTCCATCCATCCTCCTCACTTCTTCCTTTCCTCTGTGTTACCTGAAGTCACTGTAGGGGTGGATGATCCACACTCCAAAGGACTTGACCCTGGCTTGCTCAGCAGCCACCCCCTTATGACTGCCAAACATGCACAGATAAAACGTGTTGACCCTGTAACGTGTTTTTCTCTGTAAAAAGAACGACTTGTTGCTATCATATTCTTCCTCAGTCTCCTGTGGCTCAGTGTAAACATCTTCTGCATCTTTGGAGATGGTAGGTTCTTCAGACACCATCTGGCCATTGGGATCGACTGTGTATTCATCGTTATGGGAGGTTACTAGGGAGGAGAGTTTTTGTTGATATCGCTCCTTGTGTCACCCCTTGGGGATGACTGGGAGCTCCTCCGCCAGCTGGAGAAGAGGAAGCTGCTTCTGCCCAGACGTTTGGACTCCACATTGTGGGCAGGGCTTTCCTCAATACTTCTCTGTCCAGCAACACTTCTGACGGGACTAGACATGTTCACGGTTACCTTTCAACAACAGCCCCTGAAATACATGGTTATTGTCTTAGGAGGAGGCTGAATACAAAAGTTGATGCAAACAGGCCTTTTGTGATGAACAATTAGCCTACCTGCTGATAAGTCTATGAAAAACAAAGTATTAAGATAAAGGAGCATTGGAAAAAATACTGTTTGTGATTAAGGAAGTTGTTTCATATCGATAATCTTAACTCAACAGCCACTGGTGCAAACAGCTGACCACTCCTGAAAGTCCAATTCATCTGTCGGCCTGTAAGCAACGGCCACACTTGTACCTTGTACTTGTGATTCAAATGGTAGAAAAAGAGGAGATCATTTTTTAAGCATTTATCATTCCAATCCCAATCAAAACATAGGCTTTCTATGGGTGGTAACCACATGATAACAATGCCTGTCAACAGCGTCTAACAAACAGCAGGTCTTAAGGAGTCTCTCACATGGGTTTTAAATGGGAACACATACGCCCTTTACTTGAGAAATGCCAAGTCACATGCAATGGTCATCAATGATATCAGATCCATGTTTGCGTCCAAGAAGGCCCTTCGTGCTTGATTGTTATGCAGTACAACAATTGTAAATACAGTATGATATTAAACACCTTCAAAATGGTGATGGAATACTATAGATAATACATCATACATGAGTCTGCAATCATAGATCTAAGTTGTGCTTTGTTGTAAATATGTTCTACCTCATTCTGCAGCACACACACAATGTTTCTACAAAAATAGTTATCAGACTCAAAAGATCAGATTAAAAAAGGTCGGCTGATAAAAGCTGTGTGGATACAAAGTGTGTTTGGTGAAGCTCGGGCACGTCTGGATCTATTTGATCACCACACCAGTGCCAACTGAATGCTGATTGGCTCTTGGGTGGGAACCTTTAACAATTGAAGCCTTGGCCACCAGTATGCCCACACACCAGCAATCCATACAGGTGAGAAGATGCTTAGATTCTACCTACCAGACACAAACAAATTCAAGCACCAATACAGCACATGTTGACAGCATATAATGTACATTTTCACTGGATATTTTGATTATTATGTTACAATGCCAGAAGATGCAGCAACAAATAGTACTGGTTAAAAATGACTGTTCTTTCTGATTTGTTTCTTAATCCAATATTTGTGAGGTGACATGAACGTTTCAGGAGGTGTGTTTTTATGGCATCTGTCAGTAACTCACATTTGTCTTTTGTTGTTTATTAGTCATGGGGACTTTTATGGCTACCCTTGCAGCTCTACACTTGAGTGGTAAGTCGCATTTAAAACATTTGCCTAAACAATATGGACAACAGCACAGTCAGAAAACTGGTCAAGTCAAAATGGACCTTAAAAAGTCATATGGTGACAGGAAGTACAGTCCTTTGACACTGGATTTGACCAAATGTTATTCTAAAATGCAGGGTTTGGGAGTAACGGATTACAAGTAATCAGATTACTGTAATCTGATTACAAAATAATTGTAACTGTAATCCTTTGTCCTCCACAATTAGCAATTATGCATTTGATTTCTCAAACTATAAATAGTGTGTAAATAATATTGTGCATTATATGTCAACTGCCTTTATTGGACCCTCTATATCCTTTTTTTCTTTTGGTACACTACCACTGGGCATGCAAACAAACTTTAACAGGTTGTAAACTAGGTTTAGAAAGTAATCCAAAAGTAATGGAAAGTAATCAGATTACATTACTGAGTCTGGGTAATCCAAAATGTATATTACTGATTACAATTGTGGATGGGTAACTATAGTGACTGTAACGGATTACATTTAAAAAAGTAACCTACCCAACCATGCTAAAATGTTGCATTATCCCAACTTGTATTTGAACACCAATGCAAATAATGACAAGAAGAGACTCAACTTAATTCATTTAACACCATAAATGTATATAAATCCTAAGTAAACATACTAATCATTGATGTCAATGTGATGTCTATATAACATCAATTTCTGTGTCTAATAACTAATCTAATAACACGTTGAATTTATGTCAATCGGACATCAAACATATTGGCTTAGAGTGGATTCAGGTATATTGGGACATTTTTTGTAATTTTATCTTCTGAGTTCATGTTTGTTATCAAGTTCCAAACATAACCCAATAAATGAGATATTTCTGAATTCCTCAAGGTATCCACATTATTCTAAGTGTACAAAATATCATGAAGACAAAAGTATTCATGATATTTCATAAATGCATGGCTCACTATTTTAGTAGGCTGACAAAAAACTAATTTTAAGCAACTTGTTTGGTCATTTGGGACACAGACTCATGGATGTAGATTAATGTATTGAACAATAATTAAACATTTAAAAAAAAAAACATTTTAATGGATTTGTTAAACGTAAAAAAAACTCAGTAAACTCCTGCATTGCTCCCTTCATTCCGTTCTCCTCCCACATTTCTTGTAGAAGTTCTACTTGCCTTTTACTTTTCCCTGTTTGTTCACTCTCCCTTGCACTTCACTCTCCCTTGGTCTGTCTGTCTCTTTCCTGGGTGCCGTTCTATTCCACAAAATGAATTTGTTTCATAAGTGAGAACAATTTGTACATTCGGCAAAGTGCAGAAAAGTCTACACCTTCATACTTTAACAGAAGGCTAGGTTTAATGCTTGATAGTATTGTGACTACCACACAAGGCCTAAATATGTTTTTACTTCAATGTTTTAACAACAAGGCCTTTGATTATTACAATTTTTCAGGGTATTATTGACATAAAATAATCTGACACAAACTACAAGGCCCCCTACACAAAGCTCTGACGGTTAGCAACCTTAGCCTCTAAGTCCTTCTGCTAAAACTTTTGTAGGATACATCGGTTTTTGTGTTGTTATAAATGTAACTTTTTCACTTTTATTAGGTAATTTATGACTAAACTATTGACACATTTAATTTTCATATAGCCTACATAAAAACAATTTCTGTGTGGGATTAGTTTCCAATTTTAACCCACCCACCACTGGAATAAATTGCCATGCAAACTGAATTTTAAATGATGTTACAGCATCTTGATCAAAGGTACAGGTGTTTCGATGTGGATCGGTCGCCCAGGTAGTAACCTCAAAGGACAAGGCAGGCCAATACCTGTCAATCAACCTGGGCTTTGCTCTGGGGAGCACCTTTGGGATCCATGTTTCTCGTGGGGTGTCAGGTACAAGCGGGGAAATTATATCTATACTTGAAATGAATTGAAACCAGCTCACTTGAAAAACTTTCCCTTTGTCAAAATTTTTTTTTCTTCATCAAATCAAATGAATAAACATGTAACTGTAATGAATAACATGTGTTGTTGTTCTAAGGTGCCCACCTGAACCCTGCTGTGACTCTGAGTCTGTGCTTCCTGGGCCGGCATCCCTGGTTCCACCTGCCCTTCTATGCGTTGTCCCAGCTGCTGGGGGCCTTTCTGGCTGCAGCCACTGTTGCCCTGCAGTACTACGGTACTGAATCTATCAAAACATTGTCTTACCTCACTACAGGTATTGTTGTGGCTTCCTCAGTCTCCTGTGGCTCAGTGTCAACATGTTCTGCATCTTTGGAGATGGTAGGTTCTTCAGACACCATCTGGCCATTGGGATCGACTGTGTATTCATTTTAGACTTTGTGTTGTGTGTGTGTGTATAGTGTGTGTGCGTGTTAGGTTTGTGTGGTTGTTGACTATTAAGTCATTTGCGCACCTGTGGGTATGTGTGTTAATTATTGCAGGTACAGGGGTTAGAAGACAGGGAATCACAGGTGAGCGTGGTTGGAATCAGGGTTTGGGAAGCCTCATCACTTTTCAACCTTAAACTAATCCGCGGGAACAGTCCTTTTTGTAAGCGAGTTTTTAACGTGTTTATAAATAAAGTGTTAAACTTAGACGTGATGGCGGACCTCATCATTTGCAACAGCGTGAGTTGGAAATGACTTCAAATTCCCTTCACCATGGCAATCCTTCGTGGTTGGAGTGCCATTTCAGGTATACTATCAAATGTTTGGGGGGTCAGATGGCTGAGCGGTTAGGGAATCTGGCTATTAATCAAAAGGTTGCCGGTTCGATTCCTTGCCGTGCTAAATGACGTTGTGTCCTTGGGCAAGGCACTTCACCCTACTTGCCTCGGGGGAATGTCCCTGTACTTCCTGGAAGTCACTCTGGATAAGAACATTTGCTAAATGACAACAAAAAAATGTCTGGCTAATAAAAGTGAAGCACAATCTAATATGTTTGTGTGTGTATTTAAAGACGCCATAATGTTCTTCGGTGGAGGTAAACTGACTGTGACCGGACCTACTGCTACAGCGGGCATCTTCTCAACCTATCCTGCTGACTACCTCAGTCTGTGGGGTGGAGTCATAGACCAGGTCAGAAACCAGCAGTATCTACTCACACTTCTCCAGAACCTAAATCACTTCTCTTCCTGGGCAAAGGTTTATTGATGACAAATCGTTTCTACCAAATAGAATCAAGGAAGAGCAAAAGGGCCTAAACACTATCGACTCACCATCATGCGACTTGTGGCATGTTTGATCCATGCTGTTCAGGTAATTGGTACAGCTGCCCTGATGGTGTGCGTTCTGGCTTTGGGGGACCAAAGGAATTCCCCGGCCCCTCCTGGTCTGGAGCCGGTCCTGGTGGGGGCCGTGATCCTGTGCATTGGGGTGTCCATGGGCTCCAACAGCGGCTACTCCCTGAACCCGGCCAGGGACTTGGGGCCCCGTCTCTTCACCTATTTTGCTGGCTGGGGTGGAGAGGTGTTCAGGTCAGACAAACACTCACAGACTCCCCCCTCTCTCTTTTTCCTTTTCTCTCAAAGGGGTATGGTAGACACTGACTCACTTTACTCTAATGTTCCCTCTTTGTCCCTCCCAGTGCTGGAGATGGGTGGTGGTGGGTGCCGCTGGTAGCCACTAGTGTCGGTGCCCTGGTGGGAACACTCATCTACGTGCTCATGATCGAGGTCCACCATCTAGAGCCGGGGCCCTCTTCTGACCGTCCTGGCCTGGATATGAAAGCTGAGGGCAAGCACGTTGTGAAGTTGGAGGGAGAACCATACCTCATTTACAACCCAAAGGAGTTGCAGTGTGGAATGGCAATGTAAAGGAAAAAAGCATTGGGATCAGTCGTACCCAAGAACATGTTGTGGCTTCCCATTCAGAGGGAATAAGACTAATTACAAAAGCACTTAAATAGGTGTAAATAGTGTGACAATTTACTAGTCTCGTTTATTTCTATAAATTATTACTGAAATAACCCATGTTCACTTTCAGACATTTATTTTAAAACGACACAAAAAGTGTATGGCATTTTCATCAAGCAGACCACAACCATAGAAAATTAAAAGGACACACATGGATTCACTATTTTGTTATATAAATATGATAATAGGTGATAAAAAAACAAACAGAACAACATCCATACAGACAGGCCTCCTTCACAAGACCATAAAGGTCGTAATGAAAGAAATCGAAAATGAAACTGGAGGACAGCAAGCACTGATTCTGTATACGTTATTACAAAAAGAATCATATCAAAGAGATATATGTTTGTTTTCATACACATTATTGAAAGACACTACGCCAGTGTTCTCACGCTTCCTTCGGCCATTCATTATCATGTAGTACTCTCCTGTTTTCTTCAGATTGGTTGGTGGGGAGTGGGGAGGGGGGGGGCAGAAACCAAACAGTACATGTACAAATACTATACGTATTCACATTTCCATAACAAGTAACAAAACTCAAAAGCTTTTCTTTTTGTGTACTGTATATGTATTTACTAGCTTCACTGTAGAAAACACCACCACTCACACCACACGGCTACAACAACTGTGTGTAACCTCCACTCCTACCGAAAAGTTCAAACAACAGAGATGGAACCGCTTTTAACCAAGCGATAGCGCTACATCTTACGATGAGACTGGCAACAAAAGAAAGCACAAATACCAACAACAACGTGTTTCATATAAATAAATATTACAAAGTCAATATTCATTAAAATCAGTGTTTAAAATTCTCCTCGTACTCCCTTTTTTGCTTCTGGTGCCTCTAAGCTTTATCTGACACTGATTTGAGAATGTTTGGAACAGTTTTCCACTGCCTTTTTATTACAAGATGGCCGACATCTTAGGGACCAGTGGGAGTGCTTCTTTATACAGTGGCTCTGAGAGGATGGCAGGGTGAAGAGTTATAGGAATACTGAGTGCCTTCAGGACCCAACTGTTCAGCTGACAAATCTGTATGAAAAAGGTATGGACAATGCTGCGTACAAAAATGTTGGTGAATGTAATACAGAGAACGGTACGAAATGTAGAAAAGAAGTTAGCTTCATGTAGAAAGAAACAAAAGTGCAGACGAAGCAACTGAGCGATGTGGTGGTGAAAGAAGACGAGACGGGACCCACAGCGTGATTGGGCGTCAACGCCTCACTTCCTGGTCATGTGGTCAGACGGCGCAGTTCCCTCGGAGGCCCATCTTGTTACGTTTAGTTATACGATCCATATAATGATCGACATGCAGTCAGATTCACAGAGTGTTAAATATAAAAACATCGAGCTTACAGGTGGCTCCAGACAGCATGGGGGGGGGGAGGGATCCAGACAGTTTGATTCTTGTCAGTCACTCACCCTACTGGGGCTTGTCAGTCTTGTGGGAGGTGATGAAAGCCATGCCGTGGGTCCTAAAGTGTGTGTTGAGGTCCGAGGCCTTGTCGAAGCGCCTGCCACAGACCTTGCAGCTCATGCTGCCCTCCCCGTCCTCGCCCTGCTGGGAGGACGGGGAGGAGGGCGAGCCCTGAGGGGAGCCCAGGGTGCGGGCGGTGCCTCGCTCGGCGTCGCCCTGGGGGTCCCGTACGCGGTGCGTGATGAAGCGGTGGCGCCCGAGGGATCCCGCCGAGGCGAAGCACACCCCGCACTGCAGGCACTGGTAGGAGGCGGCGTCGGCACGGTGCTGGGGAATGTGCTGCTGGAACTCGGCGCCGTCCTCCGTGGTGAAGCCGCACGGCACGCAGCGGAACACGCTGTCGTCTTCCTCGGGCTCTGGAGCGGCCGTCGCCACCGAGCCCCGCGTCCTCTTGGCCGGGCCCTCCTCGCCAGTGTCTTCCGGGGCCTCGCGGCCTTCGTCCTCCCCACTTGGCCTCACGCCCGGAGGGCCGCCCTCGCCATCCAGTTCCGAGGAGCTACCGGGCCCTTCTCCTGGGGCGGAACGTTTTCTGGTCTGGGGGCCCTGGAAATGGGGGATGATAAATACATCGTTTAATACATGTGATTGCTGAATGCCAGTGGGTGAGGGTGGACATTAGAGCTGTTCCTGCTTGAGACTAACACTAAACTAGAGGCTGACCTGTCCATCTGCTGCTCGGACCCCATGGTGGACCCGGACATGCTTGTCCAGTAGGAACCGACTGCTGAAGGTCCGCTTTCCCTCAGTGCAATATCTGCAAACACACACATATACACATATAAGTACATGTAATAGTTGCACTTACTACAGCTTCAAATATATGTAAAAGAAAACAAAAATACATATACATATATATATATAAAATTGATTTAGAAATATTTTAGGGCAATGGACTCACTGGCAGTGGAAGACTCTCTTGTTGCCCTCGTGAATCACTCGTATGTGTCTCCTCAGGCTGGACGAGGTGCTGAACGAACCTTCGCATATATGACATGGGAACTGCACACACACAAAAAAAGAAGAATGAAGATGAGACGTCTTCTGGAAATGTGTGGATCATTGCCTGTGTGAAGTGTGTGAGTGAGTGTGTGTGTGGTGTGGAAGTGTGTGTGTGTGTGTGTGTGTGGTGTGGGAGTGTGTGTGTGTGTGGTGTGGGAGTGTGTGTGTGTGTGTGTGTGTGTGTGTGTGTGTGTGTGTGTGTGTGTGGGAGTGTGTGTGTCTGTGGTGTGGGAGTGTGTGTGTGTGTGTGTGTGGTGTGGGAGTGTGTGTGTGTGTGGTGTGGGAGTGTGTGTGTGTGTGGTGTGGGAGTGTGTGAGTGAGTGTGTGTGGTGTGGGAGTGTGTGAGTGAGTGTGTGTGTGTGTGGAGTGTTCCAGCTACCTAGGTGTGTGGTGTGTGTGTGTGTGTGTATGGGGTGTGGGAGTGTGTGAGTGAGTGTGTGTGTGGTGTGTTCCAGCTACCAAGGTGTGTGGTGTGTGTGTGTGTTCCAGCTACCTGTGTGTGTGGTGTGTGTGTGTGTGTTCCAGCTAACTGTGTGTGTGGTGTGAGAGTGATCCAGCTACCTTGCCGTGCTCTGTCTTGATGTGGCTGATGTAGTCCTCCCTGTCAGCAAAGCTCTTCTGACACTGCTGGCAGTTCCTCTCTCCTACATGGCTGCCCACATCCATGGTGCTGGACTGGCTCCCAGGAGCCTCGTAGTCCTCATCCGCGTCGTCATCCCCTTCCTCCTCCTCTTCCTCCTCCTCCTCCTCCTCCTGGTCCCGACCCCAGTCCTCTCCGTCTGAGTTGTCCGTTTTTGCAGTAGGCTTCGATTTGGGGAGGGAGGGGGTCAGGGTGTTGGTGGAGGGCGTGGCAGGGGCATCTGATTGGCCTTCCTGTTTGACTGACAGGCCTCTGTGGGCAGTCTGGCCAGTAATAACATCGAAACCAGAAGGAGAATGACAAACACACAAGGAACTTAGAAAAGCAAAAAAACATTACTGTTATAGAACCACATTCATTGTTAACATAAAATAAATAAAAACCTTAATGTGCTCCATCATGGAACCCTTCTGGGCATAGAGTTTGGTGCAGTCAGGGCACTTAAACACATGGACTTTCTGTTTGGCCAGGTGAGTATCAAAGTGCATGTACAGCAAGGGCTTCTGAGTGAAGACTGTGTCACACATCACGCACTTGTAGATCATTCTGCAAAGAGAAGGAATAGAAAACAATGATAACATAAAAAAGCGAAATAAATACATTGAAAAACCATCAATAAAATAAAAGTCCAAGCTCTTCTTAAAAACTAATTCATAAATGTATTAAACCATGACTACATTCAAATTCAAATCCTACAAAAGGACTAAAGTATGTTTTCATAGGCTAGGTTCTTGAACACATACTTGGCCTGTCCCCCTGTCAGGGTTGGGTGCTGGGTGCTGATATGGCCCTGGGCGCTGGGGGCCGACTTGAAAGCCATGGGGCAGCTGGGGCACTTGTGGAAGACCTCGCAGTGGGCCGTCTGGATGTGGGACTTGATGGAGTTCAGGCCCCCAAACACCACTTGACAACTGGAGCACCTGCACACAGGAACAAACACAACGGATGATCACACACACAACCACAGATCAACAAAGTGTATTTTACACCGGGAATAGTGACGTGGAGTGTGACGTTATTTTAAGGTGCGTTATGCACACTGACTGCAGAATATTACAGATGGGGTTTTGGCATCGGGTCTGGTGTGTGTGTGCGCCCCTCTGCACCTGTAGCCGATGCGTCTGGCAAAGTGCAGACAGGCCTCTTGCAGGTGGGTCTGGAAGCTGGCCTGCCTGGCGATGCCTCCACACTCCGGGCAGACGTGGGGAGCGCGGTGCTTGTGGATCCTCTGGTGGGCTGACACGCTGCAGGAGTTGGGCAGCATCATCGGGGGAGAACACAGGGTGCAGGTCTGGGGTGGAGGAGGTGGAGGGAACAGTCGTAAGGTAGAGCTCTCCAGCATTGGGTGTTAGGGGGATTTATGAGGCTCTAGTATCCCATCTGAAGCCAGTAGATCCTCCAATATCACAAGCAGGTCTATCATCATGACTCACCGAGTTGGGCGTGGCCCTGATCTGCTGGAAGTGGGAGACGAGCTCGGCCTTCCCAGAGAACTGGGTCTGGCATTCGGGGCATTTGAAGTTCTGGTACTGCAGCATCTCCCCTTTCTTGCAGGGCAGGGGCATCAGGGCCTGGGGGCTCTGGGGCGCCCGGCGCATGGGCCTGGGCTGGGCGGAGGCCGGGGAGGGGGCGTCCTTCATCGGGCTGCAGCCCGCCGACGCGGCAGCGCCGGCAGTGGCGGAGGGCGACGGGACTGGAGGAGAGGGGATTGAAGAGGAGAGCATGCCTGGTCAAACAAGGAGATGGAGAGTGGAGAAGATGGGTCAATGGAGCTAATTCCCAGGTGAATAATGTGGTTGTTGTATATTTTTTGCACACATTCCTAACATGAATTACATACTATGTGGCGAAAGACAAAACCCGACACTTCCCGCAAACCACGCTCACCGATGGGTGTCGTGTCCTGCTGACCAATCATCTGCTCCACAGTGACGGGCCTCATGACCAGGTGAGAGCACTGCATGACCAGGCCTCTCTCCTTGTGTTCGCGGGCGTGCAGCAGTAGGCTACACTTGTTGAAGAAGGCCAGCCTCTTGGCGCAATGGTTGCACGTCACCTCAATCCTCAGCGAGCGCCGATCGTAGTGGCGGGCAAGGCTACGCTCCAGGGCGAAGGCATCACCACACTCCAGGCAGCGGTACCCGGTGGCGGGTAGTGGGAGCCCCCACTCTGGGGGCGGAAGGGCCGAGAGGTCGGGCTTGTAGCTGGGCAGCAGGTTCTTGCTGTTGAGGATCTTGTTGAAAGCCTCTACCAAACTGGACTGGCTGCGGGAGATGACAGCACCTGTGCTGTTGACGATGGAGGCCGGCTTGCTGGGCTGGTGCGTTCCGGCTAGGACATTGGCACCGGCTCCGTTAGCAGTCTTGGCGCCAGTTGGACGGACACTGATCCCACCGCCGCCAACAGAGAACTTAGGAGAGCAGGCTACAGATGGCGTGGCGGGCAGGGCAGCCGATTTAGTGATGCTGACCGCCGTGGCAGACACCTTTGCCTTGTCTGAAGCGGCGGCCATCTTGTTCTGAACCTTGGTTGCAGCTGCTAGCATGACACTGCTGGCAGCGAGAGTGGACACTGGCAGAGCGTTAAGAGCTTTTACTTTCTGTTGCTGAGGTGTTTCCGTGCGACCGGCCGAAGCCTCCACTTTGCGGGCCTTGTTGGCTGGGACCTTACGTCCACCTTGTTGGGCCTTGCTGGGGTCCAGACTCTTGCCTGCTGCAGCACCACCCTTGGGGGCCACCCTGGTGACAGTTCTGGTGATCCCTCCGGTGGAGGTTTTGATGGTCTTTATCCGCACCTTAAGGGGCCGGGACGGAGCACCTGGTGCTGCAGGGGTTGGGCCACTCCCCTCAGTGGAAAGAGGTTTGGGTTTGCCGTCGTCCACCTCCATCTTTTCGTCTTCTTTTCTAGCACTGTCAGCTTTCCCCGTGTCTGCCTTGTTCTCGACCACCTTTTCCACTCCATTCCCAACTTCCATCTCTTCTTCTTCCTCCTTCGGTTCTCTTAGGTCTGAAGGCGGTGGTGTGGAGGCCACTGCAGGGCTGGAGCATCTCTTGGACATCCCTGGTGCAGTTGATTTGGGCATCTCGGGCTCTGGACTCTCGGGCGAATCCCTCTCTTCAATGACATGTTCTGGGTGTCTGTCTTCCTGGGGTGGACTCTTGGTGGAACCAGGCTGTGGGGTGGAGCTTAAGCTGGCCCCAGAGGGTGTGTCCCCAGGCTTGGGGTGAGCTGACAAGGAGACCGAGGGTTGGGTCGATACTGGGTCTGAGCTGGAGGCAGGGGACCTGAACCGTCGGGTCAGTTTGGGAGGGGTGCAGGTGGGAGAGGCAGGGCCCTCTTGGATCACCAGCGGGCCTCCGAGGTCTGGATCCGAGTCATCCTCCTCTTCAGAGTCCCGGGGGCGGAATCCTGCAGGGGTGGCTTTGGGAGTGCCGTTCAATGCCTTGAGAGAGGAGAGTGCAGAGGGAGGAGGTGGGAGTAGAGGTTTGGAAGGAGGGAAGAAAGGAGACGACAGTCCTCCCGGGATGAGAGGAGAAGACACAACAGTTGAAGAGGAAGATAAAGAGGCTTTGACCTCTTCGACAATATCTTGGCCTGCATCTTGATGGCTGTGTTGTTGCTGATGCTGCTGTTGGAGGAGCTGCATCTTCCTTGCTCTACCTACAGGGTCTCCAGACCCCTGTGCTATTAGAGGCTTCAGTCTGTTAAAAATGCTGCCACCCTGTTTAGCAGATTTAGTTGACCCAGCACTGACTCCTCCACCCTCTGAAGCCGTCTTTGAAGTGTTCACAGACCATGGCTCTCCATTGGATTGGGACTGGGATAGAGGCATGGATGCAGAGACCCCAGATGTTCCAAACCCATTGTGATTCAGTGGTTCTGATTCAGCCATGCCTGAGGCACAGGCACCCAGCCTAGGACCCACAGCCACTCCAGAAGATCCATCAATCGGGTCCTGATCTGTGTCTCCATCTCCACCATCGAGGGTCTCAGGACGAACTCTGTTTTTCACAATAACGCTGACAATCGGTGTGTCTGTCTGAGGGTCTGGGGGGCTGGGTGGTCTCAGGGAGGGTCCAACACCCACCCCACCATCTGGCTTGCCCAGAGAAGCTCCCCCCGGCCCATGTGGCCCTTCGGCATCATCAGGAGCAGACTGGATGGCCTCTTTAGCATCGATGTCTGGGATGTCAAACGCTGCCAACAGGTCATCAAAATCTGGGGTCTTCATATCCCCCATAACGGGACTGAATCCTGCAAAATAGGGCGCAGAATTTTTTATTTTTTATATTGCATTGTTTATCAATGCACAAGTATCATGCACCTAACCTTATAAAAAAGCTTAAGTAAGCAGATGAAACACACGGAAAAAAAATCCTAACCGTTGGGTTAGTTTACGATTTCAGGGTATTACACTTGCAGTAAACAACTCAATGTTATTATTTACATGACGCTGACTTGCATGCAATTCAGGACACTGACAGCTAGCAAACGATTAGCTAGCTAGCCAGCTCCGGCTCAGACCGCCGTCTTGGCAACCATTTATGCCAACAACTAGCTAACGTTCGCTAGCCGGAGGTTAGCGTAGTAGCGTCGGCTACGCTAGCTAGTTAGCCACCTCTTGTTCAGATTGCTAACTACTTGCTAGCAAATAGATTGGGCACTAGTGGTTAATTCAATACAACTTGCATGATTTTAGAAAACGTAGATCGAACTGCAACGGTTATTTGAAAATGCATACTTAAACAGCACTAACGTCTCAATGCTGCGAGTTTATTAAGCTTCCCCCCCCATCATCATCACATTGAGCCAGACACACAGGCTAGCTGGTCGCTCAGCCAAGCCAAGCAAGCGAGGGGTCATTTAACGGAGGCCATAATTGCTTGCACTCAAAACGATGTACTTATAAATTATTTTACTATATTGGCAATGCAATAATAGTTTGGGCCATGTTATTGCATAGGACTATGGATGAGGTCAAAGTTAGTCGTTTTTTTATCCCTTATATTTGGATTGTTTACCTGGATCCGAGATTCCCGACTATCCTCCTTGCTTCAACAGAAAAACCTTTACTTCCCGTCACATGATGAAAGTAGGTCCTATCACATTATTGAATCAAAAGGAATTTTATTGTACGTGCAACCGCAAAGCATGCAATCGCCTATTCATAAAAAATGATCAATTTCTCAGTTTAAATTGCGCAGTTTGTCCGTCTAATGTCATTCTTCATTCGACATCCTTTTGTGCTAATAAAATGGTCCCCTCTGCAGAAATATTCCACACTATGTGCTGAAGGTGACAGAGCCATGTATGAAACACACATGCCAGAAACCAATATTTTTTATTGCAATAGAAAAACAACCATGTAAATAAAATGATTTTCAGATTTACAATCTTGGGGACCTGTCATCATGTAGATTCACAAGATTAATCTGTCAATCGGTAAATATAAACATGGGATGAGATAGGAGAAAAATAGACTAGAACTCCATCTTGGTGCTTTATTACAAAAATGATGCTACGGAAATCCATGGCATCAACCCAGTGTTATCCCTGTCTCACATTGCTGTCTTGAATCAGTCCATGGACTTAATACCAACAGATCAAATCAATCAATCGACAAACAGAGGCAGTTGATAAAGAAAAAAGCACAATCGTCTGTTTAGGAAATTCTGTTTATGGTTTTCATGTCATGCAGGTGTTTGACACATGGCACATCAGAAGTCCCATCTATTTGTATGTACATTTTCAGAGTTTCAGTCTATGGCTGTTTACTATATGCACGCTAGTCTATTATTTATATTGTTTCCATAGGTATCTATCTGGCCCCTGCATTATTTTTTTTTCTCTTCGTCCTTCTTGCTGTCTGGCTTGTTACCAGTCTGGGAAGCCAGAGAGCCCATGGCATTGCGGATGGCCTCATTGTTGGGGTCGACCCCCGGGAGGTTCTCCAGCACGCTCTGGAGGAACTCTGGATCCTGCATGACATCATAGTCATCTTCCTCCTGTTGAAGGGCAACAAGGTCATGAGTGGACGGCTAAATGACTACATGTAAATGGAGAGTTACAGGATATGACAGATGGTACCCAGTAGTACACAGTGGTATTACTAGCAGTGAGACGGGACTCACTCCCACTTTGAGCTGGAGTCCAGCTCACAGTATTGCCTCCAATATGTAATGTATTCTGTCATGAATGATCAATTGAATTAACATACTTTAGCTGACTCTGCAATGTCCATGGAAGCTCCTGTTTCCATAGCATCTCCATACTCTGATAACAAGGTAAGGGAAAGGTATAGATAGACAAGCATTTGAGACAAAATCATTTAATTATAATGTGTTGGAATGAGTGTAGGTGATGCTAAAAATGAGTCTCACCTCCTCCAGCCAAGGACATCTGCATGGCATAGGCTATCTGCTCGTCCTCGGTCATGCTGCTGAAGTCAGGCAGTGCTGCCGGTCCCGTCTCCGGCTGAGACACTGACATCTTCAGCAAAGCCTCCTCAGATTCTTACACATAACAAACTGATGTTTGCGATCACTGTCATCCCAATTCTCTCATTCTAAACCGTACACCCTTTGCAAATACAGATTTTAACAAACAGTAAAATGCCATTCTTATTACCATCTTGAGTGGGAGTGGGTATGCCAGCCTCGGTGGCAGAGGCAGCAGTCACCCTTCTAGCCTCCTCCTCTTGCCTCTGTCTCTGCTCCTCCATGGACACACGCAGGGCCTGAAAGATGGAAGACAAGGGCGACAAGCGAAGATAAGTACTGCTTGAAATCATCTGGGCGTAAGACGTGTGGCTCCACCACAGGACTGGTATCTAATTAAGTCTGAGGAACTGTCTGTCAAGAGTCTAGTTACCAGTGCGAGCTCTGGGTCTGCGCTGGGGTCTACACCAAACTCAAAATCGCTAGCGCCCAAGCCCATCATAGAGCCACCCTCTCCGGCCAGAATGGGGGAGGAGAGCAGGGCGTCGGCCAGGCTGGGCCCTGGGGGAACAGTCACCAGGTGGGAGCCAGTCCCCTCATTCCCGTTCAGCGTTTTGATGAAGGCAGTCAGCTTTTCTGTGTTTAGCTCCTATCCAGGGAATGGGATGAGGTAGGAATGTATGATGAGAGGAAGGGGAGAAAGATGAGGGAGTTCAATCTCTTTGCAATTAAAATGGTGTCCATTATTTTATTTTTTAACTCCTCTTTTTTAAATTTTTTAATCTACCAATTTAATTCGCAAACATTACCATGTTATGCTAGCACATAAAAAACCTCACCTCTTCTCCAAAATTGATGATGTCCACATTCACCTTCTCCTTTTTCAAACGCTTGGCCAATTTAACAAGCTGTGGGGGCGTCAGATTGGGACGAGAAAAGTGTGAGAGAGCAGTAACCATGGTGATGAACCACATGTATATTGCTGAAAACACTCTCTACCTTGGAGAGAACTGGCTTGGGCCAGTTTGAAATGTACAAAGCATAAATAGTTCAAATATACAACATACATCCTTTTCACTATCTTCAACGGGGCTTCCCACAAACGCAATGATCCTCATCTTGTGGTTCTTTCCCTGTCTGTGCTTAAGAGCAAGCTACACAAAACAGGAAAAACATTCACAGCATGAACAGACATTCATGAACATCCACATTTCACACAATTCGGTCATCTTGGAACACTAAGAGGATGTTGCTGTCTGAAAGGCTAAGGTCCCTCACATGGGCCACTCTGATGCCAGTGCAGAAGCAGATCTGACCACGGGGCTGGACAGCATGCAGCTTGGACAGGATGCGGCCTGCATCCGGCGTCAGTGTGGAAAGAACCTCACAGTTGCTGCATTCAAGCATAAAAAGTCAAACACACCAGCGTTAAAAAATGGACTGTGTCTCTGACATTATTGCCAGCATCTAGACCATAACTCAACTCAAAGTGCCTTGGCTCTTAACTAAGGCGACCACAAGCTTACTTGGCCATTGTGATAAGGCCAACGGTGTTCTCGGGGTTGCTGCGCGTTTTGGAGTGGCAGACAATGTTGACAGCATCTTGCTGTGCCTGAAGTCTGGTGGGTAGAAAGTCTCCATTTCGCATGTACTCACTATTGTCCACGCTGAGAAAATGAAAAGATGACAACGTTTCAGTCAATAGATACATTGCCAACAGTACTGATGACTTGCAGAATGTAAGATATGCATCTATACAGTACTCATTACCAACCATTGAGCTATTGGCATACCATTGTGAACAGCAACTAAGATTAATTCAAATGTAGCTGTCTTGTGATTTATACACGCCAACAACGTTCTTATCATCGCGACACAAGCTAAGCACCGCTACTGTACGGTAGTACTGCGAAGCTAGCAATAATAGTCCCCAACCCGTGAGCTTGCAAAATATTTACGGTGAATACCCTAAATGAAATGAAAATATGTTCTGAAACTAACAAGCAATCACACCAGTTAAGTTGGCTTAAAGGTTTGACAAATGCCCTGTTAACTGTGACAACGATAATGACTCAGCCAACGGGTGCTATCTTGCTAGCTACTAGCTTGTGCTGGTGAAATGTTCTCTACCCCTTGATATATTTCCCACACACGCCTATTAGCTTGATTTAAACTCTAGGAACAAGAGTACAACATCAATGAAAGTTTAATCTCTGTAAATATGCGTGAAATAATTTACGAAGATACACAAATAAAATGTATTTTCAGTCTCTCTTACCACACCATGGTACTTTCTAGCCCCATTTTGGAAACTTTCTGGTATCTATGACGAATTAATAACAACGCATTCAATTGGTCGAGAGGTTGCTATCTGAGCATCAAGTGCTTGCAGTTAGCGATATATAAAGAAAAAAAATCAGTTTTTAGGTCCCTAATTTGTGTGTTCTTTGGTTTTAATTAATAACTCCGGCAATAATACAATACTACAAAACGCATGTAAAAAGAAACCCAGGCAATTCACACAATATGAAAAAAACATTTGTGCTATCTTACAAGTTAAAAAGGAAAGTACATTTGAGTAGAAAAGAAACGCAGGAATATATTACAGATGTAAATATCTGTATAAAAATAGTAGGCCATACAACAACAACAAAAAGTTTATACGTTGCATGTTAGTTCCTGTTTCATCAGGGTAAATGCAATAAGACTCCAATCTCATTTATCTCAATATGCAATATATTAAGTAGCTTCATAATAAAAACAACTAAAACTAGAAGACCATAAATAACATCAAAAATAGGGTAATACATATGTAGTAATTAGTAAATAGGATTATTTACAGACAGTTGTAGTTACGGCTTCTGCAGTTAATAAAGTAATAGCTCGCTTATTAGGTCTCATATTGGGACTGAGAACAGCTAAAAGTCTGAAAAAATACATCATAACCTATTTTACCTCTATAACATAGAATGAAAGGATATAAATCTAATTCTGTTCAATCTTTTCAGAAGGGTTCAAGAGAATATAGGGCATATTAAAAAGTGAGTGTACAAAGAAAATACATTACATATTTCATTTTGCCTGGTGTGTAGGTGCACTCTATTATATAGTTTAAACTTAGATATCACTCAGGGTTGATCTCTACTAACTACCTAAGAAATAACTTTGTATGTATCAGAAAAGAAATGTGTCTGACTGCACACAATTCAACACTATTTGAATGAGAAAATACACTAGTTAGTACTACAAGCATAAATCCCTGTGTATCGTGGGTAAACAACATGAGTTGTGAACAAAATGATCTTTAAGCACATTAAGAGTCTGAATCAGAAACTCAAACTTCATGATTCTTAGTAGGTCACTTTTGGTCTCACTGTAAATGTCTTCCCATATCTCCACTTCAGACAACTATCACCACTGTCAAGAAAGCTGTTAGAGGAAAATATAAGATGATCTTTTTAGTTCAGTAAGGCTGATAACTTGTTTTGGAGGAATATCCAGTGGGCACAGGCACTGTACTTAAGGATTATTGAATGGTTGATTGCCCTGAAAAATAGCCTACTGTAAAGGTATGGGAAAGGTTTTGGTCAAGAAGTTACATCTAAGAGTTCACAACAGCATCGATGGGAAGTATGTAGCTTGGTCAATATGTAAACTCATACCTGCCAACTGGTATATTACTGTCCAACAACACTGTAAAACGTTTACAAAACACTATACATTCCAGCAATGTTTACAATCACAGTGTTCAAGGGTATCCATGTATGACTAGATAAATGTCTAAGAACTACTGTACTTTTCACTTAGTGTCCTTGCATCATACAGCACAGGAACAATTCATTATCTAACATTGTAATGATAGTACAGGCAAGATCAACATGGAAAGTATCCAGCAATCCAGTTCATAGGCAGCAGGAATGGATCTCTGAAAGAGGAGAAAGGATGATCGGTTTTTAAGCATTTGATTACTTTTACAGTTGTGCTTGTGTTTAGTGTGCCCAGCTACAACTTGAGAAAAATTATAAAGTTTTATTCTACACTGGTATATCTCTATTTTTAGCACCAGGTACCCGCAAGCCATTGCCTTGCATTCTAGGCGAACCAAAGCACTATGACCAGGAACTGGCACCGACAGAAATGAGGGTTGAAAAGCACTGTTCACTGATTTTAGCACTGCGATATATCCCTTGGGTTTAGAGAGTAATTGCACAATGGCCCATAACCACCATATTGATGTGGTTATCAAGAACTGTACACATCCATCACAAGTGTCATCAAAGCAAAGGCACCATTTCCGTCAGATCCCACTGTCCATTGCAGGCAATAGCATGTTCAAGCAAGAGCTGTCACACCTGTAGAACTAGGAAATCACTGCCCTCTCGCCCGGCCCCCCGCCCACACCCAAGAGTTATTGGGGCATGCAGCTTCTCTAGTACACTTGTACTAGTCTTTCTACTCTTTGTTTCCCCTTCTAAGTCCAGTCACTTTCCCTGGCTCGTCTCCTCAAGGCTGTCGCAATGCTTTTTCCGTTTCATCTCTTTTTCAACTTGGTTTGTCTTCTAGTGTCTTTCCATCATCTGTTTCTCTGAAATCACTGCAAAGAAGGGAAAAAAACAATGTTTAAACAGCTTGTTATTTTACAACAAATGACTAGACCACATTTTGTTGTCTGCATATTGTTGTAGGCTTCACATCCAGGCACTCCCAACTACTTACATAACAGGTGCTTGTCTGTGGAATGATGTCACTCAGTGAGATGACGTCCTCTCCACCAATGCATTCCTCCAGTGCCCCAACACTGTCACCCAGAGAAAAAAGCATAGGTGAATATAAGAGGGAAAAAACAACATACTCCAGTCCAACAACCTGAATTACGTTGGCCTTCTGGTCTATGAGGATGCAGTTTTAGTTTCCTACCTCTTGGAGGTGCAAGGAGGCTCCTGGTTGGTGCTGGCTGACTTGTGCACCTCCACTCCAACAGACCTGCAGTGGTTGAAAGAGAGAAGGGGGGACAATAGGGGTGATGACACAACTTCACAGAAACATGATACCATAGCAGCCTGACTGGAAAGGCAAATAGCTTCCATGCACACACGCACGGATGACACGTCTCACACACACACACATTCTCATACCTGACAGGGGGAGGTGTGGAAGCGGGCCCAGCACTTGAATGAGAAATGTTGGAGTGGGTGGTATCTGCTGAGTTACGGGCGACATCGTCATGTGTCTGGGTCTTCATAAGCAGGTCAGGGCGTCCTGACTGCATGCCTGTGTAGAATTGTAAAAAGTTTGTGTGAAGACACATGCACATACTATACCAAACCATCCTACGAGACCAGTAAAAATACGTCTCTGTATTATTCCCGTCTGTAGTCTCCTTCTCCCCATAGTTCCTACCACTGTCTCCTTCCGTTTCGGTCTGTATCTCTGTGCTGCCGTACAGAAGGCCCCTGGCCGTGCTGCTGACGTCCTGAGCTGGAGAAGCAGGTCCGGACGCGGTTGTGTTGGCCCTGCGGAGGGCACTCTGGGTCCGGTTCTTCTTTGACGGGGAAGTCTTCACTGAGGGAGGAAGGGACGTGGGACAGGTTGGAGGGCGAAACAGCTGTCATGGATTCTGACCAAAGACACACGCATGCAATGCACTTACGTGGGATCTTCTTGAAGACGGTGTTGCACATGAACTTCTGAAAGCGCTCTGCATAGAAACCTGGCCTGTGAACAGACACTGTGTCCTAAGGAGACGGAGGGAGGGATAGGGAGGACAAGGTTAACATCCCGCCATTCAATGGAATCACAAACAGACCAAAGGTTTTTACATGGGGATCAAGTAAACTCTCACCCCATCATGAACCAGAGCTTTCCAGGAGTGCTCCAGTTTCTTCACAAACCTGAAAGTGTCCAAATACTCAACGTCAGTCAAAATGCTTTACGGAGTATTGCATTTCACACACCCAAAAGTGTTCCTTAGTGTTTACCTGTAGGACTGCAGAATGTCAATGATGCCAATAAACACCAGCATCCTCTCCCCCTTCGAGTTACGTGCTGGAATACCTCCCATGCTGCAAGAACAGATGAATGAAAGTTAACAAAACATACACAAAGACATTTCACAAAGTAATAACGCAAGAAACATAATCAATGCAGTATGCAGGAGAGAAAATATTGAATTAAACTCTTTTCTGATTCCCAGAAGGGAAGAGAGAGACAGGTGATACTAACTGGTCTTCAGTATCTAGGTGTGCTTTGCCCCTCGCCTCCCCCTGGATGGCCTCTATGGCGGTGCAGTAAAGCGACTTCTGGCACGGTGGCTTCCTCTGGTCCGTGGCCCCCGGAGCCTCTTCGTTGCCCTTCTCCCGACACGCCTGCTCCAAGTTGTGGATGCCCACCAGCAGGCTGTAGTCCATGATCTTGAAGCTCTGCAGCAGCTAAAGGCAGACATGAGCCCACAGAGCCAGGGGTCAGTGTTGATGGGGCGAAGAATCAACAGTGTGCCTATCTATCTGAAGTCTAATTCATTACATTCTACACTGGGTTATCTTGATTTAGCACCAGGGACCAGCAGGTCATTGTGTTTTCCTACAAGGTGGACCCCATCCCTTACCAGGCAGTCCCTCTGAATGGTCTTGCAGAGAGCATTGTAGTTATCAGGCTCAAGCAGCAGTCCGTCAGGTCGGTCCTGGATGAAGTCCAGGTCTTTGTAGGTGGGCACGGTCTTGGCCCTCTCCTTGGCCGAGGCTCGTCTCTTGCAGGTGGAGCCCTTCAGATCGTACTTGAGGTGCATTTTCACAGCCCGGGGGAGCAGATTGTTCATGACGGCAATGCGGATGTTCTTCCCGCCTGCCTGGACACAGTACAGCCCGTAGAACTTAGGCAGCAGCGTCCGCTTGTTCTGGTTCAGATTCTAGTGAGGAGAGAAAGAAGAGGAGTGAGTTGGACAATCATTACTGACTAAAAGTTTCCTTAATAGCGGACATCAATATGATTTTGAACTTGTATTTATAAGCATATAATAGGACACACACAACATTTAAATGTTTTTTTCAATCACACGACACCCAGCACTTCGGAAGATTACTTCTTGTCGTGTCTGCAAATTGTGCTTTTTGTGAGTTTTCTTTGTTGTTGTTGCACAGACCGTTCCTTGGCATTAACACTGTAATACCGTTAGAACTGTGCTCTTCTAGTTCTTGATTACCTGTTGCTGTTGCTATGTGAACTTTTGTACATCGCTCTGGATAATCCCCAGCTAAATGACAAAATGTAAATCATTTAACATTATTTTGATTGGTAACTGTATTTGCACAAAGGACACACGCTCTTTACCATAAAGTAGCCAGGAAGCAATTTCTGCAAGAACTCTGCCTCTTTGTGTTGCACTGTCTTGATGATGAACTCGTCATCACTGGACACGTAGAAGATGGACCCACTAGCTCCAGAGTTAGACAGCTCAATCAGCGGATCGTTACACAGTGAGTACTGCAACCGACAACAAACACACACGTCAAATGAGCCAACCAACTATGTGTTTCTCCCTCTTTGTTCACACAACAGAGCTGTGGGGAAGAGGCTGCCCTACCAGGTAGTCATCAGGGCGGATGCCAAACATCTCTCGGAAGTAGCGGAAGGCGATGGGAGCGTAAGTCTTGAACCTGAAGTCACTGTAGTGGTGGGCCGGGGTCAGGTTACTGCCCTCACTGAAACATACATAATCAAAGCATAAGCAGGGGATAAATGGGAAAGGTCACATAATGGAAGACTTTGTTTCAAGTGGAATTATTTCTCCATTCTCATAATGAAATACACACACCCGGGGAAGAAGATGCTCTCCACCACTTCAAAGTCTTGCATGAGAACGTCTCGCTCAGGTTTCTGGCTTAAGCTGCCCACTGTGTGGGTGATGCCCAGTTGAATGGCACCTTTCAGGGCTGAGGAGGTGGTCTGTAGCAGACGACAATGGAGACAAAAGTTATTTACAAAAGTGGTACAGTTAAGAAAACACTCTCCACTTAGTTAATACAAATATTATACTCAGTCGGGGTGCAGCTGACTGAATGACGTATATCAAAATCCCTGACAGACTGCTTTCTAATCACAACACACACTGAAGGTTTTCCTTTCCTGGACTCTGACCTGATTAGAGTAAGAAAACAAACACCTGAGACCTTCCAAAACTGACATTCTCAGAACAAGTTACAAGACTAAATATTGGTAGTCATACGAAAACCAAAGGTCCTTGGGCAGTTTTCCTTCTTAAGTTATGTCTACCAGCAGCACTTTGGAGTAAACACAATGCAATGTTTTTCGGTCTAAGTGCAAACGCTATTCACCATGCATCTTTATCGTACAGAAAGACAATCAACCAACACTATCTGAGCCACCCAGTCAATCACCTGATATGAATCCAATAAAGCATTCCACCAGAGACTGAAGGAAAGCATCTATATTTAAGACACCCATTATTGATGTATATTGGTTGCACAATTTAGACAGCAATTGCATGCACAGTTAAATTACTTTATTGTACATCAAGTTAAACCGTCCAGGGCAGTGAGTGTTTGGTGCCCTAAAATGTAGGGACCATATACAAAATATGCTAAAACGTCTAAAAGGCTAAAGACGCATTTGTTCCGGGAGTACAACGGTACTTAGGAACAATTTGCTGGACCTGGAGTTAGTTTCCTCCGGGAACACAATGACTCTTATTGAGGGACTTGTTTCTTTTGTTGGTTAGTTGTAACTGATTTAACTTCTTGTACTCGCTTTGAATTATATTATTGTTGCTTGCTTTCCTACTGGTACACTATTGCACTTTTGAGGTTCATGTTTCTTAATTGTAACTTGTTTAACTACATACTCTTAAGTTTCTTCCCATTGGCACTTATTTGCTTTTCACAATGTATGCTTCAGGTTTTGGCTACCCACAATGTTTTGGGGCTATCTCGTTGTTTATGATCATTGACCTATGCACTTTTGTAAAGGTCTCTCTCCGAAGTCGCTTTGGATAAAAGTGTCTGCTAAATGATTAAATGTAAACATTTTAACAGGTAATAGTACAAATGACTGATGACAATCTGAATTTTAACAGATTTTTCGCTTAATCCTGTCAAACTGAAAAAGAACTTTCTGTCAAAAGCTTTTGTCTTAAAGAGATTCCAAATGTCCTTTTTGTGCTTTAGACACAACATGACACAAAATAGACTTGCAAACTCTGACCTTCTTGTATGTGGTCTCCCCAGTAGGATCAATCCCACGATGACCTATCGTCTTCTTCATGGTTTGAGATGAACTAGGGGACCCTAGACCCTGATTGTGGAGGAGAAAGAGTTACTAGTAGGTACAGGAAAGATGGGAAAGATCGGTAGGGGTCTCCAGTTGACTCACCTCTAAAGAAGCCATCTTCCGAGTCCCTGAACCTAAAGGTTGGAACGAAGTATTAGGCCTTGCAACCGCTGAATGGACTACATATAGGCTAAATGTTCACAAAAATGTTGTCGCTTGCGTAAGGATCAACAACACAATAGCTGTGCAACTTCAAGACAAACCGTCAATGTGTGGTAAGCAGATATTGTTATCAACCAAAAGACAATGTCAGGGAGTACCTAAAAAAAGCACACACACTCGCTTCTTGCACATAACACCACGCTGTGTATTTCTACGTCGTCTTCTCCAAAAAGTTTTCACTCTTACACATGACAGTAACTCACTCTCTAGAGGGGAAAATTACCAGTTATGCTTAGTCCTACAAAGTTTGTTTACACTTACCAGAGGGACCCGATAAGACCTCTGCTGTGGCCATTGCAATGTTGGTCTTGCCTGTTCAGTTAATTTGTTAACGAGACAGCTAAAGCTAACGTCTAGACAGTGGTGTCAATAATATCAAGAAAGTTAGTTACAGAATCAAAAGAGCAGGAAGCAAGCCACGTCGGTGATCTACCTAACTAGCTAGACACATTATACATTTAAAAATAACAGCCAGCCGACCATTGCTTGCTAGCTGGCCAACTGACTTACAGTTAGATTACAGTTACAGTAGCTAGCATTGAATGGAGGACGTTAGAGCTAGCTATGTTGCTTGATTATCCGCGTTTAACTTGTATTTGACAGGATGGCTCGCTAGCTGTACTTGACTCAACACCTCGGGAGCTGGCTAGCCATGTATCAAGCAAGTTAGTCCATCTGGGCTGGGTTGCTAGCTAGCTACAATAGCTAGCTACCACAACTTAGCAAACTAGGTTAACGTCTACAGCACATCTATCAGACAAAAACGCAGCGAACAGAAAGTATGTGTGCTTTAGGTTATCTGATTCGTTTTTCCGAATTGATGAGTTATCCGGGTTATTTTTGTATATTGTAGCTTGTTAAACTACTGTAAGTTCAACTTTAAGTTCTGTTGACGTTAGCCCCTTCTTCTTTTTCCTTGAATTTTATTGGCGGATCTTTTAAAAATGAAACCCTGCACTGCCATCTAGTGCGTAGGAGAGTCTGTGTACGGTCCAAAACCCTGTCCTCTCAAGAAATCTATCAAGAAATCTATCCAACGCCACACCTCCCCTACCCTACCCCACCACTTCAACCACACCCCAGCCCCGTCCAGGTTCCCGGAACCTCACAACCAACATTCCCTTTACATCATACAACTCCCAACAATACATGCTCTACTGTATCCTTCAACAAGCACCCCTCACACCACCCTTCAGGATTCAGGGTTTTATTGGTTTTGATACGTGTTTGTGATTCAATTTCTTTTAGCTGCAGATGTAGCGATGAATTATGGCAAATTCTGTAAACTTTTTCTACGATGGCCCACGGGTGCATACCACAGCAACATTAGCGAAGCAGACAAAAGTTGAAAACACAACAACATTAACGCACAACACAACGACATCGGCTTTTGCCTTTTTAGTGTTTTCGGCTGATGTTGGTGGTGTGAACCAAAGCTGTTGTGTTGTAAGTAATAGATTGTTTTTTGAAATGTAGCGTTTTTATAAATGTTTCGTTTTTGTTAATGTCGTTGTGTTGTGTGTTAATGTTGTGTTTTCAACTTTTGTTTGCTTCACTAATGTAGCTGTGGTGTGCACCCGTGGGCCACCGTACCTTTAGTCTCATTTTCAAGACAGTCCAAGGAATTGAAATTAACACATCATTAGAACAAGTACCTATTTATTTGTTTATGACAAGATATTGGTGATGAGATTGAAATTACGTTATTGTCATCTGTCATCTAATAGATACTTTAAAAGAAACACATTATCTCCATAAATGAAACTTTGCTTTTGCAACCATGTCAAACACAAATCGTTTTGTATTGTTAAACTTTCAAAACATGAGTAAAAACATTGTAGTGTATATGCATGCAAGTTACAACTATTTTACATGACTCTTGCTAGCTAGTTTGCATGTCTAACTACTCATCGTCACTATTCATCATGCAGGCATTGGTCTGGGTTCCAGATGAAGTCAGGTTCCTGGGGGAGATGTGCTGGAGCCTGGTAGCCAGGGAAGGCTTGATACGAGCCTGAGGACTGTGTGTTAAAGCAGATCCATCTCTTATCTCCTTTTACCCTACAGCATGGGTATGCAACGGTCTTGATGGAGATCTCAGCTTCACAGAACTGGGAAAGGGCCTGATGCCACTGTAATGAAGGTAAAAAAGTTGAAAGAAAATCAATTTCATGTTTTATAGCCAGTGAAAAGACAGACACACATGGTCATGGACTCACAGCTTGCTGGGCACAGCACAGGTTCTGGTTGTTATCCTGTGGGACATTTCCATGGCAACACATATTGTACCAAGACTCCAAGCGGTTGATGGCTGTTCCACGACGGCGAAAATGACTGTAACCAGAGGGGGGGAAGTAGCTGGGGGGGTACCGACGACGGTACTCTCCATTTTTGCATATGGCATCAATATTCTGAGGCGAAGGATAAGCCGGCGGGAAAGAAACATCATGTTCCTGGGGCAGGGGATACTCAAGGACAACATTTTCGGTGTCTGTGAATTGAAACAACAAAGCAAGGCTTTATTGTGTTGAATAAATGACATTTCAATCTCTAGATACATGAAAACAGCAGATATTACCTCCAAGCGTTGGACAATTGAGAGCCAGTAGTACAAGTAACCAAGACCCCGCCAAAAATCCAGCCAAACCCATGATTCTAAAAGTCTGTTGCTTCTTTGTTCCGTTTATTTGAGATGCTTCCTCTAAATCTTCACCATGCTTTTATCTTAGGCAGGTTGTTGAGTGCGTTTGTGGGCGTGCCATTGATGTTATTAAAATCATCACCAGGGGACAGGATGTTTTCTGCATCAGAGTCAACAGTTATGTGGTCAGTTTTTTGCTGTCTTTGCTGACTGTGACATGTGGAAGTGTTGGCTGAAATCATTCTCAATTTACCACTACTGCCTCAAGTACTTAATCACTCTGACGGTTTCCCAGACTAAGTATATATTTTTACCACAATTAGCTTAGTTTTCACATTTATCTGTTGACATTGATTTGAAAGTGCAAAACAAGAATTCAAAATGATCCTTGTGATGTACAAGGATCCCATCGATATAGTACATGTGAATTGAATTATCATAATTTAATTAAATTGTGTTTTATAAGATGGAAAGCATTTAAATTGTGTATTTTTTGTCAACATTCTAAGTAACACCCTAATGTCCAAACAACCTTGCTGGCTAATCTTTTTTGGTGATTGTCTTTGCACTTGAAAGTAATTTTTGATTGCAATCAAGTACCTTTAAATCTACCTACTGCCTGTTTGACAATATGAGGTAGGCCTTAGGTTATCTATGTTTATGGGTGCGGGAATTCCTGATTACCGCCTTCAGCAATCAGTGAATAATTGTCAACTTTTGTTTTACTTTCACAAAAACCCTCAAAAGGCCGAGCCCTGACTAAATAATGTCAAATTTGACATGTCAACATGCCACAGAGGTGTAAACACCCTACTGATTGGCTACCGTCTAGCAGCAAACCTCAATAAAAGGCCATGTAACCTAAGTCCCATCATCCAGACACCTGGTTCAGGTAAGAATCATATGATTAATGTCCATGGTAGACTGTAGCATTATTTCTACAGGTGTAACTTTATAACTGTATACAGTAACACATAATATAACTTGATTATCATTCATCTGTACTGCTTGGTTACTTGAAATCTAAAATGTACTTGTTTATCTGTTAATACATACAATGACTGCCTGACGATACTGCTGAAAAATCCCAGGTGTAGCAGTGCTAGTAAGCTCTTTTTTTACTCAGGGCTAAGCACTTTACAGGCTCTATTGAGGAACCTGATGTTTAAGTTTATGTCTCAACTTGATGAGTCACAAAACTGTATTATAATGATGCTCACCAGTCCCAAGTGTAGCTCGGTCAGATAGTAATCATATCTGTGGAAACATTGATATGGGTGCCTTTTAAAACTCTCATAAATAAGAGTATGTTTTTATGTGTTTATGTATCAGTTTTTTTATGGTGTATGTCTTGCAATTGGGCCTACAGCCTGTAATAAAGTTTAATATTAAGGAGACACCATGATTGGTGTACCAGATGTGCTGTAAAATTCCTCTGTACTACTGCGTACTGTGATCTCAAGTTGACTTAAATTGCTGATATGTCTCCATAGACGACCTTCTGTACTTGACCTTCTCTTTGTTTTTTAGCTGGAAGAATGGACGGGTTGCTTCATAGCTTCATTGTTTTGCTGCTATGTGGTAAGATAGAACTGGATTCTAAAACAAGCCAGTATTTTAGACAAAACAAAATGAGATAACAAGGTCAAACAACAAGGCTGAGGAGAGAAAATTAGCTGAATAATTCGTTTCTTCATTGTATTATTTGGTTTTCCATAGTGACAACAAGCCAGGAATAATACACAAAATTTCTGATTTAGTTTGAAAAGGGTTTGAATACTTAAAGGGACAGTTCACACAAAGATCAAAAATACATAAGTTTCCTCTTACTCCTTATGCCATTTATCCCCCAAGATTGTTTTGGTGTTCTGGAGATATTGGCCTTTTCTTTTGCTGAGATATTGTCTGCTTTCTCTCTCTCAAAAATAATTTAAACCAGATTTTAAAATTCATTTTAAAAACTCAACAACAATGTCCCTTACCAGAAATTGTCACCTACTCAAGATAATACACATACTTTGTTGTGAGCAGTTTCATGCAGGAACTGTTTATCTTTCTACAGACATCAATTCGTTTTTCAAATGTATTTGTGGGGTGCTTTGAGCAGCACAAGCCGAGTGCCATCTAGCTCCATACAATTTGAGACAAGACAGACATCTCTACTATCAATATCTCCAAAGCTAGGCAGCACACTTCAAAACATTCTAGAGGGGTAAACAGCACCACGACAAGTATGAGGAAAATTATATTTTAGATTTTTGGGTGAACTGTCACTTTATGAAGTTTTCTTTGTGATGTTGAACAGTTTGTGTTGGTGAACAACATGTGACGTTTGACAATTATATTTGTAATTGTCTTTCCAGGCCTCTGCTCTGCCACACCAGCAGGGAAAGAGTTTGCCACTGTCTTTTTGCAAAACTACATGGGGGATAGCCAAGCACGCTTCGTGATCGAGGTCTTCGCTCTGCCTTCCTCCCACGGAAGCACCGTCGTCAAGGTAACGGCCCTGGGTCAGGTTTACCAGAAGAGCGTCGACCCAGGTCAGGGTGTGGCCTTCCAGCTTCCCAATGGTGTGGAGATGAAAGGTAGCTGGAATAACCTTCCCACCGTTCTGATTGAGGCAAGCCAAGAAGTCACTGTGCTATCCCTCAACTACAAGGAGAACACGGCCGACACCTCCGTCGTCTACCCAGTTCAAGAATGGGGGACGGAGTACTACATCTTCACTCCTAAAGGAACTCCCCTGGAAACCTTCAAAGAGTTTTCTATCACCAACCACAAAAACCAAAACTCAGTCGAGATTTACCTGAAGGCAAACGTACGTTTCCACAGGCGTCTGTATCGAGCAGGGAGCAAGTTGACCTTTAACCTTGAGCCGTTTGAGAGCATTCAGATTCAAAGCGTTGATGACCTCACAGGTTGCAGGGTAGTCTCAAAGCAGCCAGTAGCAGTATCCACAGGACATACCTGTACATTAAAGTTTACTTCATGTGACCATGTCTATGAGCAGCTCCTCCCTGTAAACAGCTGGGGAAAGGAATTCATCATTGCACCCCTGCCCTACCATGACAACCCCAACCGATATGACAGCGTTTTCATCCAAGCATCTCAGGCAACCAGTGTCCAGGTGAACAATGGAGGTAAAGCTATGACTCTGCCAATGCTTCCTGGTCAGAAAATTGAGCTGTTTTCCCAATGGCCCAATCCCATACACCTGACGGCTGACAAAGGCATCCAAGTCCTTTTTGAGTTCAATGGGGGGGCTGATTCTACATACACAGCTTTTGATCCCTTCCTCATGACCATTCTACCAACAAGTAGTTTTAGTACCTCATACTCTCTGGAGGGGCAAGCTGACTTCACCAACATGGCTGTTATCATAGCTCATAGTCAGGACCTGGGTGCTTTAACGCTAGACCAGGTCCCTTTGCCCAGTGACATTAGCTGGAAACAGGTGGGAGAGAGTGAGTACTCGTGGGCAGAGATCTCTTATGGCAGTGGTCCTGGGTTCCACCAGATAGTCCACCCCAACTCTCCATTTGGCGTCTACAGTATTGGCGTGGTTGCTTACACTGGATATGGATCCCCTGCCTCTGCTAGTCAACCAGGTAAGTCAATCATGCTGCAGCATTTAAGGCAGATTATTGATGTTCATTACCATGGTTTAGCCTACCTCACCTATTCTACTCAACTGCCATATTCTGTTTCAGTTTTATTGTATCCTATTGTTGTTCCCTTTACCTTCTCTCCCCAGAGAAGCTGGAGTGCAGCCAAATGACATGTCAAAAGGACGAAGAGTGTCAAATGAAGGACAACAACCCAATGTGTGTAAAAAAGCCTCCAGTTCTTCCCCCAGGCACCTGCTGGGTCATGGGTGACCCTCACTACCGGTCTTTTGACGGCCACTACTACAACTTCATGGGCAACTGCACTTACACAATGGCCAAGAACTGTCATGTGGATGAGGGGCATCCAGCATTCGAAGTGGAGGCCAAGAATGCCAAAAAGGGCAACTCAGTTGTTACGTTTGTTGCCAAGATCATTATTAATGTCTACGGATACACAATCACTGTTGTTCGCTCGGAGTTCGGCCTCGTGAGGGTATGTACCATTTTTTCTGCTTGGAAGTGCTGGTATTTACTCTGTACTCTATCTTAATGTTGATGTAATAAGATGCATTTGTTCAGATATCTTTTTTAATCTTTAGATGGATTACATGTTATGGAATCTGCCAATCACCCTGAACAATGGCAAACTGAAGATATACCAGAGCGGTCTCTCCGTTGTCTTGGAGACTGACTTTGGTCTGACAGTGCAGTACGACTGGCAACAGCATCTTGTCGTGACAGTGCCAGGCAGCTTTGCAGGCAGGACCTGCGGCTTGTGTGGTAACTTTAACGGCAAAAATGAGGATGACCTAACCTTACCTGATGGTTCTCCCGCCAATAATCCATTGGCCTTGGGAAAGAGCTGGAGGGTCCCAGGCTTGGCAGATGATGCCTACTGTCGGGATGAGTGCGTGGGGCAGTGTGACCACTGTAGCAATGGCTTTTTGGAGCACATTGCAGATAAGGTCTTCTGTGGTACGCTCTCACTCATTATGGAAGGCCCATTCAAAGATTGCAAAGCTGTCATCGAGCCAAAGGTGTACCATGAGAACTGCATGTTTGATGTGTGCATGGGCGAGGGCATGAAGAGCTTCCTCTGCCAGACCCTACAGGTCTACAGCGATGCATGCCAGAGGGAAGGCGTCAAAATTCACGACTGGAGACGTATTGCTCATTGTCGTGAGTTACTAACACATATATTTAAAACAGTTTGAATTGTAAGGGGTGCGGTTATTTAGAATATGTAATGTGTTCAAATCAAGGAAATGGACCTGTTAGCTACATTTAAATGTCCTTTACAATTCAACAGCCGAGCCCACGTGCCCAGAAAACAGCCACTATGAGCAGTGTGGAAGTCCGTGCGCTGCAACGTGTGAGAATCAAAACGGTCCTTCCACCTGCAAAGGCTATTGTGTGGAGACCTGCGCCTGTGACGATGGCTTCCTGCGTAGCGGCAACAAGTGCGTGCCCAAGTCTCAGTGTGGCTGCCAGTACAAAGGGCACTATGTGACGGCCGGTGCATCCTTCTGGGGAGATGACAACTGCCTTCAGAAGTGCACCTGCAGCCCAATCAACAACCAGGTTGAGTACATTTTAGGTTTATTTCTGTACTATAGTTCAAAAGTTGATCTATGTGTCTCGTTCATGAGATTGTTTAATAAAGCAATTCAATAGATAATTGACGTTCATGATGAACCAGATGATTAAGAAAATTATTTTTCCTTTAAAAAAACAAATACAAAAATGAGGACACTCATGTTGTTTTTAGGTGGCGTGTGTTTCGTTCAGCTGTGGAGTGAATGAGCAGTGTGCTCTGAAGAACGGAATTAGAACCTGCGTGCCAGATGGACACGGAGTGTGCTCCATCTCAGGCGACCCGCATTACAGAACCTTTGACAACACCACCTACGACTTCCAGGGAACCTGCACCTACACTGCTGCTCAAGGCTGCCATCTAGAGGGCACTCGCCTTATTCCCTTCAGTGTAGCGGTAGAGAATGAGAAGTGGTATGGAATGTCGTCCGATCCACATGTGTCTGTTGCAAAGCTTGTGGCGGTTGAAGTTTATGGCAAAACCCTCATCCTGCGTAGAAATCAGATTGGAATGATAATGGTGAGTATGAGACAACATGACTAAGTCATTTTGTTTACTTCATGTATTATTTCAAACGATGTATTCAATGGATAATGAATGGATATTGTTTTGTGTTGTTTTATGTTTAGTTTTACTGATGACATGTTATCCTTGTGTTATCCAGGTGAATGGTGTCATGACTACCCTCCCTCTTAATCTGAACGAAGGAGCAATACAGGCTTATCAAGATGGCACTTATGATGTCATCATCACAGATTTTGGCCTGAGAGTCACCTATGACCTGGTCTACCACATCACCGTCACTGTGCCTGGCAACTACCGAGGCAAGACCTGTGGCCTGTGTGGCAACTTCAACAACAACAACAAAGATGATTTCCAGCTTCCTGACGGGAAAGCAGCCAAGGACCCTCTGACCTTTGGGGCGGCCTGGAAGGTGGCTGTTCCTGGGGTGGTCTGTGAAGACGGCTGCAGCGGAGACCAATGTCCCAAATGCGACGACAAGAAGAAGGTTGTGTTTGAGAAAGACTGCAGCATCATAACAAATCCTAATGGTCCCTTTGCCGCCTGTCACGCCAGGATAGACCCCGCCTCTTACTTCAGAGACTGCGTTTACGATGTGTGTCTGTCTAAAGGAGACCGCCACGTTCTGTGTCACAGCATATCTGCCTACATGGTTGACTGCCAGAACCTTGGGGTGAACATCAAAGAATGGAGAACAGCCACCTTTTGTCGTACGTGTCATATTGGTTGACAAAGCGATACGGAATACTTGTTTTCGGTTGAAGAGCAGCCTTGAAACGCATGAAAAGGAGTAGCCTGAAAGTGCAATGCCTGTAGACAGGATAATAATAAGGTCTTTGTGTGTGTGGTGTTTTTCAGCCTTGAACTGCCCTGCTAACAGCCACTACCAGGTGTGCTCCGAGATCTGCGCTACCCCATGTCCCGGCCTGTCAGACACCATCACCTGCCCCACCACCTGCGCTGAGGGCTGTGCTTGCAATCCAGGCCACTACTTCAATGGCACTGGATGTGTTATCCAAGATCAGTGCAGCTGCTATTACAAAGGACTCACCTACAAGGTGCGGTCACATCACAGCATAAGGTTCATAAAAGAAAGGATGTATTCTTCATTATAGTGGTGAAGGCCTGAAAAAAACGTTGATTTTGCATGTGTCGTGTGCTGGAGGATGCTGTGTGTACATCCAAGTCCATTTATGTCTGTCATGATGAAACAATATGCTGTGGCTTTTTTTGTCTGTCTTAGATTGGGGAGTCTATCCTGTCACAGGATTGCCAGGAGCTGTGCACTTGTACCGCTGATAGTGGGATTCAGTGTCAAAAACAGAAGTGCCAGAGTAATGAAAGATGTCAAGTGCGGAATGCCGTGAGGGGCTGCTTCCCCCAACAGTGCGTCATGGAGACCGGCGGATTGTTCACTATGTTCGGTGGGACGAATGGAGTTGTCACGGCATCTGGAGCCTATGAGGTTGTGAGAGCGTGCGACGGCGGTCTGGTAGCCGAGTGGTTCAGAGTGGTGGTGAAGATGGAGGCGTGTGGAAACACCGGGGTGAAGAGGGTGGTGGCTGTGTATGTCTTCTTCGATGATCTCATCATCTCTGTCAACAACAAACATGAAACTTGGGTGAGTATGCTTCCTCACACAAAGATGAAAATATACGTTTTCTTTGACAGATAATGGATCAGCTCCCATATGAATAGATTATGGGAGACCAGGCCTTTGGGTTTTTGATTGAGATTCCATGATGTTTGAAAACAAATTCTAAATGCCTTTTCCATGCTCTTGCAGGTCAACGGTAGAAATGGGACTCTGCCCGGTCTTTACAAGAATGAGATTTCGGTAAAGGTGTTGGAAAAAACACTTGTCATTGAGAAGGTATCTGGCCTGCGGGTGTCTTACAGCCTGTCTGAGAAAATCTCAATAACTGTCAGTGACAACATGGTGAACAAGGTGTGTGGGGCTTGTGGGAAACTGGCAGCCATCAATAACGACTACATGCAGCTGTCCATGCAGGAATACATAGCCTCTTGGATAGCACCTGACTTCCCCACCTGGTGAGTTTGTGTTCATTCCCAATAATAACTGTGTGAAATATACTTTTGTTTTATTGGACCATATATTTGTGTATAAGTGTATTCAACCTGCATGTTAAAACATTGTATTTTTTGTGGTGGTGTCCTGTATTCTCCTTCTAATAAAGCTGTTGTATCTTGTTTTGCAGTGGGGTGTAAACAGGACGGACCAGCTCAACTGAACATCCAAAAGCCTACTTTACCCTACTTAATCAGTTTTCAAAGTTATTAAACATTAATCATTAATACATTTTATGTTCATGCATTTTTGTGGCTACTTTGTAGCGTGTTCTTAAACAATTTTATGAAAATCACTCTGTGAAATGATTTATCAATAAAGTATCCATAACAGGTGAAAGAATGTGTCACTTTTTGCCTCTCTCTTCATCTTACTGAAATTGATATTGTTGAGCCTACTTCTTATTTTCCCATGAAGTATAGTTTAGTATATTTCTATGAATACAGGTGTATTCTGTATTTTATACTGTTTATCTCTTCAATGTGCTCACGCCTGCTATTTGCAGTAATTAGAAATGTACTGTCTGTCCTGTTCATATCTATCTAGCTGTTGCCAAAATAGTTACTGTTGTTTGTTGCTGTATTCTATACCACTACCACCATCTGTATGTATCTATCTCTCTCTTTTCCTGTATAAAGAAGCTTTCTGACCTTCATGTCTCAAAAAGAATTTGCAAAGCCACCAGCTGACTCTTGTCTGCTTCATTTCTTTGACTAGTCAGTTTTCTGTCCTTTCAGATGATCGCTAACTTGTATTTCCAAACCAGAACCCAAATTGATGCCACAATATAAGTGGAAACTGAACAGTTTCTTCCACAATCTTGAAAATGACACAACTGTAATAGAATATCAATGAAATCCTAAATAACAAGGAAGAAATTACTTGAGAATCAAACAGGATTAAAGAATTTCTCCAAATGCTCAACATTAAGAGGTGAATCTGAGGTGCTGTTTGAAAATTAACTTACTTTATTGAACATTTATGGAATTTGTGACCGTTATCAACAAGATTATTGACGTTGATTCATATGTTCATAAACAGAAATGGCAATTGTTTACATACACTTAAGATGGAATTCACATTACGATTGAACTGTCGTTTACAAAAAAAGTTAGTAGCATGTACTGTAGGGTCAATATCTGTCAAATAAAAACACATCATGCTGAATGGAAAATACAGAGGGCAATGTGCATATTCAACAAAAGAAAGGCAAACTCCTCCCTTGCATATTGTATTGTTTATCATCATTCTTTGTAAAAGCTGTTATACCAAACAATATTTAAAAACCTTTCACAGACAAATTAAAATCTTTCTAATTTAGAGATTAGATTGGCTCAGTCGGATCGTCATGTTTATTGTTTGACATAAGCTGATTTACCATTGAGGGATGTCTGGGGCTATCCAATCAGACATGTACTGCTGTGTGTAAGTAAACTCTCTGGTCTGAAGGAGAGCGGTGAGGATGGTGTTCCTGGAGGTCAGGAACATGGCTCCAGAAGGAAAGAGCCTTCCACAAGCACCACACAATTTGCCTGCTATGTTGTCACTGACTGCAACTGTGATCTCCAAAGAGGGACTGAGGGACACCTGAAGGTTTGACTTTCTCTCAATAAACAGAGTTTTGTCAGACATTTTCACTGAAATGTTATTTTTTATCAAACTGGGCAGGGTCATCTTCTTGCCATTGACCTGTAAAGACATTTTCATTAATTTGACATTTTCATTATTTCCTTCATTCAATTAATGAATAAAAAATGTAAAATGTTTTGATAACATTGAATATCTATTCATTTCAGTTTGTATGAATGTCAAGAGAACAATTTATACCTTAAAGCATTATGGTTAATGCATGTACTCACCCGAACCTCATGCTTGTCACTGACACTTATGGCCACATCCTTGAAGAAGACATACAAGGCAACCGTATCTTTGAGGGCAGTTTTCTCCTCCTCTAGTGTCACCACCACACTGAACCACTCAGACACCAGACTCTGGTTACACACGTTCACTAATTCATAGGACCCTGAAGCTGTGACGTGGCCACTCTGTCCATCGAAAGGTGTGAATACTCCACCCGACTGAATCTGACACTGTTTGGGATGACAGCCTCGCACGCCCCTCTTGACCCCACAGCTTTCCTCAGTCTTGCAAGTCACAGACTGAAACAGGACCACTCCAGATGCTTGGCAGATGTAGACCCCAAGACAGTCTTCTGTCATCAAGGTTTCCCCAATCTAGACAATTTACAACCAAACGTGAATTTCAGAGCTCCATATCGCCATGAAATATTTCACAATCTGGTTCAGTTTATTGGTCAATTTGTCAAAAAAAATTGCTTCAGAGAAACATTTCTATAAATCATAGATTAGACTTGCATGAACGCTTCAGCGACAGTATCTCTCTAATCAGTGTACTCTATCACCTTGAAAGTGTGTCCGTCAGAGTAACAGCTGCATTGTTCCAAGCCCACGCAGCCTGTGCCATTGAAGTAGAATCCTGAGTCACAGGCACAGGCTTCAGCGCAGGTGGATGGGCAAGAGATGGCGTTTGAGAGTCCGGGACATGGAGATGAACATGTCTCAGCGCAGACCTGGTAATGGCTGTTAGCCGGACAGGAGAAAGCTGTGGATATTCAGCAAAATACATTTTTGTCAGTACACGGCTTTTAGAAATTTACTTTTCACTTTTGAGTAATGAAAGTCACTGGTTACTGAGAAGGCATACATAACTGACATGTAGTGAGAGATAGAATATATTCAGTATCAGTCAGTTGTCGGCAAATAGACTCACGACAAAAAGTTGGTGTTCTCCATTTCAAGATGTTTACCCCAAAGTTCTGGCAGTCCGACATGTATGCGTTGATGCTGTTACAAAGCATGATACGGTCTCCCATTGCCATACAGGTATCAAAGACGCAGTCTTTGAAGTAAGAGTCTGGGTTTATCACTTTGTGACAGACGGCAAAGGGACCATTAGCATCTGTAATGATGCTGCAGTCTTTCTCAAACACAGGCTTCTTGGTCTTGTCACATTGGGGACATTGATCTCCGCTGCAGCCGTCTTCACAGACCACCCCAGGAACAATCACCTTCCACGCCGCCCCGAAGGTCAGAAGGTCCTTGGTTGAGCTCCCGTCAGGAAGCTGGAATTCATCTTCTTTGTTGTCATTGAAGTTTCCACACAAGCCACAGGTCTTGCCGTGGTAGTTGCCAGGCACGGTGATGGTGACTTGATAGACCAGGTCATAGGTGACTTTCAGACCAAAGTCTGTCGCAATTACATCATACAAGCCCTCCTGATAAACCTGCACTGCACCATTGAGGATTGTCAAAGGAATATTCACCATGATTCCATTTAACTGTGGAGAAGATCACAGGATTTGCTCATCAGATTATTATTTCAAACTGGACTCACCCCAAATTGATTGATTGGTATATCTCTGACATACGAGGCTGAGTGACCCTTTGATTTGCAATTAAGAAACAGGATTTAGAAATTGCAATTTGACACGATCAGTGTGAAAAAACATACCATGACCATTCCAATTTCGTTCTTGTGCAGAGTTAAGGTGATTCCATAAACTTCAATAGCCACAAGCTTTGCTACAGACACTCGTGGATCGGACGACATTCCATACCACTTCTCATTCTCTACCGCTACGGTGAAGGGAATAAGGCGAGTGCCCTCTAGGTGGCAGCCTTGAGCAGCAGTGTAGGTGCAGGTTCCCTGGAAGTCATAGGTGGTGTTGTCAAAGGTTCTGTAATGTGGGTCTCCTGAGATGGAGCACACTCCGTGTCCATCTGGCTGGCAAGATCTGACTCCGTTCTTCACAGCACACTTTTCATACGGTCCACAAGTGAATTCAACACATTTCACCTGAAAAAAAAAACGAGTGAAACTGATTAGGGTTTAAGGGTTTTTCCACTGTATGGAATGATGGGTACCATTCCTATTTACTTCCGTTCATCTTACCGTGCTGTTACAAGTGCATTCTTGCTGGCAAAGTCCATTAGGGTAGAAGACTTGTCCATTTTTGTAGTATCTGCCCAGATACTGACAACCGCACTGGGCAAGGGGCACACACTGGTCTCCGCTGAGGACGAAGCCACCATCGCAGAAACATCCCTCTCTACAGGGAGCCTGGCAGCCAGCCGATGGGGTCAAAGTCTGGCATGACAAAGAGCAGCTGCTGGCACAAAGCTCATAGTGACTGCCTTCTTTGCACTGGGAAGCTGTGAATAAATTGCATTGACATAAAACTCTTGGTTATCCCATATACCTTTGGTTGACCCATGTCCCGTTCCATACACAAAGAGGAATGACTGAACGACCGTGTTTATAAAAGGTAGCTCTTTGATGGCGCGTTTACCCACTTCAACTCAGTTTCATTCACCCCCCCTTAAGTCAGTTCTAGTCATGCATCGCTCGTCAGTAGATCTCCCTTCCGATCTTACCCATACTGGGGTTCAAACTTGAATCCTTGCACAGACTTACGAATGTGATGACCACATCTATAAACACCGCTTTAACCATCTACGCCACCAAAAACCTACCTCCTCGGTGTTGTGTGTGGTCTGTATATATACTGTGGAGTTTAGCCAATCCAACTTGGTTCAATTTGGTTATGCTCACCACAAAAGTCAGCAGTCCTCCAGGAGTAGACAGTGGCCCCTTTCTCCTGACAGGCAGCTGTGTAGGCAGTAAGAGTCTTGCACTGCATGTCCTTGCTGCCCTGGTAGAGACACACATCATACAGGCAGTTCTGGAAGAAACCGGCGGGGTCGACCTCGGCGTGACAGTCGCGGAAGGGGCCTGTTACGTCACTGATGATGCCGCAGTACTTGTTGGTGGCGTACAGATCTCTCTGGGTGATGTTACAGCCAGGGCAGGGGCCTTTGCAGCCATGGACGCAGCCAGGTATGGTGGCCACTGTCCAGCTCTGACCCAGCTCTTTGGCCGAGGCCGCCTGCCTTCCGTCTTTCATCTGGAGGTCGTCGTCTGGTCTGTGGTTGTAGTTGCCACACATGCCACACATGGCGCCAGCGTACTTGCTGGGAACAGTGACCAAGGACACACTGTCCCAGTCATATGAGACTTTCACACCAAAGTCACTCGCGATCACTGCAAACCAGCCACTCTTGTACAGCTGTAGTTTGTTGTTATACAGCGTCACTGGGAGGTTGTTCAACTCATCATTTATCTGTGAACAGATACAAAAAAAATACATGTAATTTTACTCTCTAAAGCAGTTGTAAATAAAAAATGATGCTGCCATGTGTTTTCATGTTATTTCTTACCATGACAAGCCCTGGGTGCTCCTTGCTGATGACGATGGTATATCCGTAGACATTGACCTCCACCAGCTTGGTGACGGAGCCCACCTTCTTATCCCGGTTGTCATTCTGCACTACAACACCAAAAGGCTCCAAATCATCATTGTTGTGGCAGACGCTGGCCATCTGGTACACACAGGTGCCCTGGAAATCAAAGTGTTGTCCGTCGAAGGTGAAGTAGTGGGGGTCTCCAGACACCATGCACATGGCACTAGTCTGAGGTGGGAAAACACCTGGTCCTGCTGAACACAGTCCTGAAAGTGGTCACACATCTGCGTTATCTCCAGAGTTCAGGAAAACATTGCCTTACTTGTCCTTGTTTTTTTAAGACATCTCATAGACTGTGATTTGAACTTGGATTGTACACACTGTTTTTGTAAATGTTGTCACATCTCCTTTCCAGTTGTGTTAAGCTATCAAGTAAATAGCTTAATGAATGTCTTTGTGACACAATCTCTGCTAAACAATAATTATAAAATAATTAACATTATAGTTAGCTGCACAACCTCTACACTATCTAAAAATCATATTCAAGATTCTCTCTGTATATTATCAGTCTATCTATCTTGCACTTGGTGTTGTTCAAATACAAGTTGGGATAATGTAACATTTTAGAATAACATTTGGTCAAATCCAGTGTCAAAGGACTGTGCTTCCTGTCACCATATGACTTTTTACGGTCCATTTGACTTCACCAGTTTTCTGACTGTGCTGTTGTCCATATTGTTCAGAGAAAAGGCAAAGGTTTTTTATGCAACTTACCACCCAAAAGTACAGCTGCAATGGTAGCCACAAAAGTCTTTTAGGTTTTTTATGCGACTTACCACCCAAAAGTACAGCTGCAATGGTAGCCACAAAAGTCTTTTAGGTTTTTTATGCGACTTACCACCCAAAAGTACAGCTGCAATGGTAGCCACAAAAGTCTTTTAGGTTTTTTATGCGACTTACCACCCAAAAGTACAGCTGCAATGGTAGCCACAAAAGTCTTTTAGGTTTTTTATGCGACTTACCACCCAAAAGTACAGCTGCAATGGTAGCCACAAAAGTCTTTTAGGTTTTTTATGCGACTTACCACCCAAAAGTACAGCTGCAATGGTAGCCACAAAAGTCTTTTAGGTTTTTTATGCGACTTACCACCCAAAAGTACAGCTGCAATGGTAGCCACAAAAGTCTTTTAGGTTTTTTATGCGACTTACCACCCAAAAGTACAGCTGCAACGGTAGCCACAAAAGTCTTTTAGGTTTGTTATGCGACTTACCACCCAAAAGTACAGCTGCAACGGTAGCCACAAAAGTCTTTTAGGTTTTTTATGCGACTTACCACCCAAAAGTACAGCTGCAACGGTAGCCACAAAAGTCTTTTAGGTTTTTTATGCGACTTACCACCCAAAAGTACAGCTGCAACGGTAGCCACAAAAGTCTTTTAGGTTTTTTATGCGACTTACCACCCAAAAGTACAGCTGCAACGGTAGCCACAAAAGTCTTTTAGGTTTTTTATGCGACTTACCACCCAAAAGTACAGCTGCAACTGTAGCCACAAAAGTCTTTTAGGTTTTTTATGCGACTTACCACCCAAAAGTACAGCTGCAACGGTAGCCACAAAAGTCTTTTAGGTTTTTTATGCGACTTACCACCCAAAAGTACAGCTGCAACGGTAGCCACAAAAGTCTTTTAGGTTTTTTATGCGACTTACCACCCAAAAGTACAGCTGCAATGGTAGCCACAAAAGTCTTTTAGGTTTTTTATGCGACTTACCACCCAAAAGTACAGCTGCAACGGTAGCCACAAAAGTCTTTTAGGTTTTTTATGCGACTTACCACCCAAAAGTACAGCTGCAATGGTAGCCACAAAAGTCCCCATGACTAATAAACAACAAAAGAAAAGTGTGAGTTACTGACAGATGCCATAAAAACACACCTCCTGAAACTTTCATGTCACCTCACAAATATTGGACGAAGAAACATTCATTTTTAACCAGTACTATTTGTTACTGCATTTTCTCGCATTGTAACATAATAATCAAAATATCCAGAGAAAATGTACATTATATGCTGTCAACATGTGCTGTATTGGTGCTTGAATTTGTTTGTGTCTGGTAGGTAGAATCTAAGCATCTTCTCACCTGTATGGATTGCTGGTGTGTGGGCATACTGGTGGCCAAGGCTTAAATTGTTAAAGGTTCCCACCCAAGAGCCAATCAGCATTCAGTTGGCACTGACGTGGTGATCAAATAGATCCAGACGTGCCCGAGCTTCACCAAACACACTTTGTATCCACACAGCTTTTATCAGCCGACCTTTTTTAATCTGATCTTTTGAGTCTGATAACTATTTTTTTGAAACATTGTGTGTGTGCTGCAGAATGAGGTAGAACATATTTACAACAAAGCACAACTTAGATCTATGATTACAGACTCATGTATGATGTATGAAGGTGTTTAATATCGTACTGTATTTAAAATTGTTGTACTGCATAACAATCAAGCACGAAGGGCCTTCTTGAACGCAAACATGGACCTGATATCATTGATGACCATTGCATAACTGTTCATTTCTCAAGTAAAGGGCGTATGTGTTCCCATTTAAAACCCATGTGAGAGACTCCTTAAGACCTGCTGTTTGTTAGACGCTGTTGACAGGCATTGTTATCATGTGGTTACCACCCATAGAAAGCCTATGTTTTGATTGGGATTGGAATGATAAATGCAAAAAAAAAGATCTCTTATCTCTTTCTACCATTTGAATCACAATCGGTACACGTGGGGCTGTTGCTTACAGGCCAACAGATGAATTGTGTCATTACGGACAATGGACTTTCAGGAGTGGTCAGCTGTTTGCACCAGTGGGTGTTGAGTTAACCGCATGCACTGTTTCTTTATCTGAGCCTTTAATAAACTGATAGGATAGGATCTTTTTGTTCACAAAGTGTATTTTATCAGATGACTCTGCACAGTCAATTTAATTTCTATATAATATATTAAGAAACTATTCAGTGGACGTCACTTTTGAGTGGGACGGCAAAGAGTAGAGAAGCTTGATTATGATGTCATCCACAGAGGCATCCAGACTTGTTCAGCAGGTTCCTTGCCATTCTCTCTCTACCAACTTTCAAAAAGTATTGCAGTACGCTACAGTATGCGAAGTGAGAAAAATGTGTGCCCTTGTCTCGGGGGAATGTCCCTGTACTTACTGTAAGTCGCTCTGGATAAGAGCGTCTGCTAATTGACTACATCTAAATGTAGTAATTTACATGTATATATTTTATATACAGGGCGTTGCAAGAAAGAAGCCTCAGGGTTGGTCATGTGCCACTGACGAGTCAAACCTGTCTGTAGAGATGAACAGGTTTTTCTGCAAAACGTTTCAAACAAAATAGGCAGCAACTAGAGAAGAATCCTACGGATCCCTGGCCATCTTAAAACCACAAATTGAAAAGACTCTGAAGTGGTGTATTGATGTCTGTTTAAAATACTGGAATATTTTGTAAAAAATCAAGCGAACAACCTGGAAGGGAAAACCAAGCTTAAACTTATTATTTTTCGGAGAGTGTAACAAGAGAACAGGTGAGTTCCTTGTAGTTACTTTTGTGATAGGCTCTACAGAAGGACAACCACAAAAAGTGCAAAGTGAAATCATGTCTGATAGATTGAAGTTTGAGTTCAAGTCTTTTATTGTCAGATGCATAGAACAACACAAGGTCAACCTGGCATAACATAACATTTGAATATACTCTGAACATAAATTACACCTTAGATAAGCAAAAATATAATAAACCTCCAAAAATTCAAAATAATATACAATACAGTATACTAAACCTCTAATACACATAATAACCTATACTAACCATATCAACCCATACTAACCTAAAGAAAAATGGGGTAACAATTTTGCTGATAGAGCAACCAGTAGCAAGTGACAGTGTGTAAAGTGGCTTGTGAAGAACTGGTGGAACCAGTTGGAAACTACATAAAGTGTTCAAGTATAAGGCAGCATCCGGTTGTACATACATTTTGAAACAATCACTCGAGACAAACACAAAAGCTAACAGACAAAGAAGAAATGGAAACTCCCTCCCTTGTTTGATCTTTTTGGCACTTTTCTCACAGATACAAAGCCACCAAGACTCCCACTCTGAGATGGCAGAATTTAAGATAATAGTGGGTTGCCTCTCTGCATTGCTGTCTATGGCACTGATCCTGATCATCTTCGGTCAACGACAGGCTGTGGCTGAGCAGTTGCAGAAAGAAATTTTGCGGGAGAAGAATTCACAGCTGTACCTCCAAACAATAGAGGATAGTAAAGGAACCTTCCAACTACTGGAAGTGCAGTTACACAAATCTTTGAATGAGATAAAAGAACATGAAGAGGAAATAAAGAAACTGGTCAATGAAGGTGGTGTGAAGAACACTAATATTGCGACCTGTCAGGAGGAGAAGGTAAGAGAGACGGAACCTTGATATGACAAAACTATCCAGTTAACTCCTGTCTATCCAGTTAACTATTCATTTCACTCATATAAATAAAGGTTGAGAGCACAGCATTTGTATGCATGGTGTATAGCTGTATGCCTAAGATATGCCAAACTGCGATGTTACATTGTGTTTGATCCCTTTGAGTATCAGCGGTATGTTAAGTCACACAAACTCTTGGTACCCAGAAGTCAGGTTGTTTTCTATGTCTCAATATGAACTTCTGTGGGGCATATTCTCTTGAATCAGAAGTCTGTGTGTGCGTTGGGGGGGGGCTTATGTTCAGGTGTTCTGGAAGTGTTATGTCCTTTGAACAACACTGTCTCCAGCAACATTATTTGTCAAAAGATTCCCTTCCCCTAAGATTTTTGATTTATTCAAAAGTCTGATTTGGGACAGTAACTCATACACAATATATTTGTATATATCCTTGAGGGTTTAGGTTGATTGAGGGGCAGTTCTATGGGCGTATGTGAAGCCCTCTGTGACATGCTTGCGTGTAAAAAGGGCTATACAAATACATTTAATTTGATTTGATATTTAATATTTTAACTGCTAATGATTTGATTTTCAGACTAAAAAGGCAGAAGAACTGTTAACAGTAGAGAAGGAGCAGAATGATCATATAGGTAAGTGATTCCTTTGAGGGTCTTGTCAACGTGAGATTGGTCAGCATTGCCACCTTGTGGTGAACATGAATGTTGTTTTGTTTCAATGTTTAGGTCTTCATATTTCTGAGTAGTTAATGTAAAATGAGACAAGACATATATACATTAAATCCCAAAACCCTTTTGGTGTTTAGCTGCTTTCAAAACAGAAACAGAGTCTTGGACTGCAGAGGTTACCAATCTCAACCAGCAGATGGAGAAGACCAGCCAAGTGTGTGCATTTGTCAAACAGAACTCAGAAGCTGCAAAGTGAGTCCACATGAACCTTTATGGCTACTTATCACAGCTTTAGATTAAGGTACCATTGTTGTTACATTCTTGTTATTGCTTCAGTGAAACGTCACACTAATACTAAAACATGTTGTATCCTCTAGGAAACTGTGTCCTACTGAAGAGCCCACAGCAGCTCCAGCTGCCCAATGAAGAACAATACTGTTTCCTTCTCTCTGGTTAGCTCTGGTTGTGTGACATGTCTTCTGGCAATTTGTTTTATAGTTCTTGATCAGGTATTATTAGGTTTCCCAAAACTACTATTTAAAATCTTTTTTTTAAAGCTGTTTATTGGCAGTCGAAAAGGGTCAGTGTTGTTTTAACGGGTGTGCATTTTCTAAACATCCCCTTGATAATCTCTATTAAGATAGTAATGAGTTTATAATTTCTGTACCAATTACTATGTTGAAAAACAAAGATAAAACTAAACTGTAAAAACATCATCTTTTTCATTAAGTGAACAAGATTCTGTTATTTGGCCATGCCATGACAAAGCTCATTGAAGACCTGATTATCTCTGTTGTGATGACTTGTGTGTGATGAGTTGTTCAGTTCGAGACCATTTCAATCACCTTCATCAACTTTTCCCTGTTATTGGTGATGTTCTTGCCAGCCAGCTCCATCAGCTCAGTAATCATCTCTGGACTGTAAGCTCCTTGGAATGTTTTTTATTTCTCTTGCAATTTACTCAATTCCTCAACTAGCATATAAAGCTGAATGTGTTAGAATGTAATCCTTAAAAAGTTGCACTATACGCAGCATATTAATTAGGCCAATTGCTATTACCTTATGGGCCAAATTAATTATTGGACTTTAATATTATTTGGGATGCATTTACAATATGTGCACTAATGTCTTACCTTTACAGTTCACAGTGTTGAACAATGGCATGTGGATCATAATTGGAGTATTGATTTCTTTGAAGATGTAAAAGTCCTTTGGACTTATTTTTTTCAGATCATTCACAACAGCAGTTGGAAATTGAATATCCATTTGCTTACATTTTGTGTGCCTCCACAACCGTCTGAAAGACAGAAGTAATCAGGAATGTTGAAGTAAAATGAATGAACGACAAATAATGAATATCTTTGCTTTGTGAAAGTTGAATACAGCTAAAATGACCAGTGATCAGTACTGTTTGTACATTTGTAAATATGTCTAACTACCTCCATTGGGTCTCCTGCACTGAAGTCAAGGGAGATGATGAGATCTATTTGTCTCTCAGGCCTCAGAACACAGAAATATGGAGAATTCAGCAGTAAACCAGCATCCTCAAAATGTCTGATTTGTTCAGTCAGAATATGTGGAGTAACATCTGGAGCTGGAAATTACACTAGAACATGTGTTGCATGTTACACAAATCTGCACCCATAGTCAGCCAGAAAGAAGTTGTGTGCTAATGTACATGTATCCATTCAGCAGCCACTTTTAATCAAATCAATGTACAAATGAATGCATGGAAGTACAGCATATACAGTAATCAAGTTCTGAGAATCGAATACTTTAAACTAGTCTTGATAGGGTCATTCACAGTTGAACTGGTAACATAACTATAAGATAGCTTTAAGATATTTGACATGTTAACAATCTTATCAGACTGCACAGATTACTTTAAAATCCTTATTCACCTGTGTCATGTGGTATTTTGTGCAGAAAGTCATTCTGGGTTCCCCAAGTCCAATATTTTTCCTAGTCATGCCTCACAAGTTTTTATATGGTCTTTACAATAGCTCTCCATATTTCTATAAAACGTTTCACAAATGACAAAATTCAAAATAATCAAGAGAATATTAATACTTATATCATGGCAGATAGCAAATACATAAGTGTTGATAATGTGATGACATTCCATGAGAGGTACAAACAGTGTTTTATATCAAACCCTACTAAATTCCTTTTTTTACATCATGGAACCAGTCAACGCTGGAATGACACACATGGCCGGTACACTTGAGCAGTTCTTGATTAGAACTTACAAGTCTTGTTCTCCACAATTGATTCTTCTCTGTGAATGATAACTCAAACTAAAAACGTAATTGTTGGATAGTGCATTTAGGTTGTAAATGGCTGCCTTACATGAAACCAGGACCATCTGACTTGACATTAAATAAACTACGTTTCCATGTTCCAGGCACATTTGCCTAGTTTTTTTGATTTTCAAATCCTCCCAACATCATTGACTATCTCACAAACCATGGGGGGGATTTAAAAATGTGTCATTATCCCTTAAACGTATACTTGTGGATTAGAGACTATTCTTTCAGACAGTACCCTTGAGCAGTGAAATCAGCTCGGTCCAACGGTGAGTGCAGTCTTCCTCTCTAAAAACAGAAGTGCAGTCCTATCATCTTCTGGAGCACCAAAGGGCCTGAGCTGTCAGTCTTCTTCAGCCTTCTTCTCTCTCCTACAAACAGAAAACAATGAAACCTCCCTGGGGTTGAGCAGGGGCTAAATCCCTGAGAGCGTCATGGCCGTCCATATGGATGTCCGTAAACCAGGGGTGTCCAATCCCGGTCCTCGAGGGCCACTGTCCTGCATGTTTTAGATGTTTCCCTGTTCCAGCACACCTGATTCAAATGAATGGTCATTACCCGGCTTCCACAGAGCTTGATAACGACCCATTCATTTGAATCAGGTGTGCTGGAGCAGGGTAACATCTAAAACATACAGGACAGTGGCCCTCGAGGACCAGGATTGGACACCCCTGCCGTAAACTGACGGCGATGGCTGCTGATCTTTACTTGGATGTCCATGACGCTCTGAAGGATTTAGCTGGCTCTCCTGGGGTTATTGACATTTCTAATATAGAGCACATGTCCAAGATAAGTAGAGGTAGTGCACACATTGGGATACGTTTTGGGGTGGTGCAGAGTGTGCCGTCCCCAACATTTCCAGTTCAAAAAAAGGATGAAAGGACATTAAATATATGTTCAGTTAGAGAGCATTGGACGCCCAATCACGCTGTGGGTCCCGTCTTATCATCTTTCACCACCACATCGCTCAGTTGCTTTGTCTGCACCTTTGTTTCTTTCTACATGAAGCTAACTTCTTTTCTACATTTCGTACCGTTCTCTGTATTACATTCACCAACATTTTGTACGCAGCATCGTCCATACCTTTTTCATACAGATTTGTCAGCTGAACAGTTGGGTCCTGAAGGCACTCAGTATTGCTATAACTCTTCACCCTGCCATCCTCTCAGAGCCACTGTATAAAGAAGCACTCCCGCTGGTCCTTAAGCTGTCGGCCATCTTTGTAATAAAAAGGCAGTGAAAACTGTTCCAAACATTCTCAAATCAGTGTCAGATAAAGCTTAGAGGCACCAGAAGCAAAAAAGGGAGTACGAGGAGAATTTTAAACACTGATTTTAATGAATATTGACTTTGTAAACATTTTTGCTGCCAGTCTCATCTTAAGATGAAGCGCTATTGCATGGTCAGAAGAAAGCGATGAGATGTTCCTTCCATCTCTGTTGTTTGAACTTTTCGGTAGGAGTGGAGGTTACACACAGTTGTTGTAGCCGTGTGGTGTGAGTGGTGGTGTTTTCTACAGTGAAGCTACAACAAGAGAAATACGGAGTCGTGCCATTAGTGCACAACCTGTACGTTGCGATGTAAATACATATACAGTACACAAAAAGAAAAGCTTTTGAGTTGTGATACTTGTTATGAAAATGTGAATACGTATAGTATTTGTACATGTACTGTTTGGTTTCTGCCCCCCCCCTCCCCACTCCCCACCACCACCAACCAATCTGAAGAAAACAGGAGAGTACTACATTATAAAGGTTGGCCGAAGGAAGCGTGAGAACACTGGCGTAGTGTCTTTCAATGTGTATGAAAACAAACATATATCTCTTTGATATGATTTTTTGGGTAATATACAGAATCAGTGCTTGCTGTCCTCAAGTTTCATTTTCGATTTCTTTCATTACGACCTTTATGGTCTTGTGAAGGAGGCCTGTTTGTATGGATTGTGTTATTTTCTTCTTTTTTTAATCACCTAATATCATATTGAATGAATCCATGTGTGTCCTTTTAATTTTCTATGGTTGTGGTCTGCTTGATGAAAATGCCATACACCTTTTGTGTCATTTTAAAATAAAGGTTGTTTCAGTTATAGACGATAGACTAGTAACTTGTCACACTATTTACACCTATTTATGTGCTTTTGTAATTAATCTTATTCCCTCTATGAATGGGAATGTTCTTGGATACGACTGATCCCAATGCTTTTTTCCTTTACATTGCCATTCCACACTGCAACTCCTTTGGGTTGTAAATGAGGTCTGGTTCTCCCTCCAACTTCACAACGTGCTTGCCCTCAGCTTTCATATCCAGGCCAGGAGGTTCGGAAGAGGGCCCCGGCTCTAGATGGTGGACCTCGATCATGAGCACGTAGATGAGTGTTCCCACCAGGGCACCGACACTAGTGGCTACCAGCGGCACCCACCACCACCCATCTCCAGCACTGGGAGGGACAAAGAGGGAACATTAGAGTAAAGTGAGTCAGTGTCTACCATACCCCTTTGAGAGAAAAGGAAAAAGAGAGAGGGGGGAGTCTGTGAGTGTTTGTCTGACCTGAACACCTCTCCACCCCAGCCAGCAAAATAGGTGAAGAGACGGGGCCCCAAGTCCCTGGCCGGGTTCAGGGAGTAGCCGCTGTTGGAGCCCATGGACACCCCAATGCACAGGATCACGGCCCCCACCAGGACCGGCTCCAGACCAGGAGGGGCCGGGGAATTCCTTTGGTCCCCCAAAGCCAGAACGCACACCATCAGGGCAGCTGTACCAATTACCTGAACAGCATAGACCAAACATGCCACAAGTCACATGATGGTGAGTTGATAGTATTTAGGCCCTTTTGCTCTTCCTTGATTCTATTTGGTAGAAACGATTTGTCATCAATAAACCTTTGCCCAGGAAGAGAAGTGATTTAGGTTCTGGAGAAGTGTGAGTAGATACTGCTGGTTTCTGACCTGGTCTATGACTCCACCCCACAGACTGAGGTAGTCAGCAGGATAGGTTGAGAAGATGCCCGCTGTAGCAGTAGGTCCGGTCACAGTCAGTTTACCTCCACCGAAGAACATTATGGCGTCTTTAAATACACACACAAACATTAGATTGTGCTTGACTGTTATCAGCCAGACATTTGACAGTATACCTGTAGTGAGGTAAGAAACATGTTTTGATTGATTCAGTACCGTAGTACTGCAGGGCAACAGTGGCTGCACCCAGTAAACCCCCCAGCAGCTGGGAGAACACATAGAAGGGCAGGTGGAACCAGGGATGCCGGCCCAAGAAGCACAGACTCAGAGTCACAGCAGGGTTCAGGTGGGCACCTTAGAACAACAACACATGTTATTCATTACAGTTACATGTTTATTCATTTGATTTGAGAACAAAAATACAAAATTAAGAGCCAACAGGAAAGTTTTTCTAGTGAGCTGGTTTCAATTCATTTCAAGTATAGATATAATTTCCCAGCTTGTACCTGACACCCCACGAGAAACATAGATCCCAAAGGTGGTCCCCAGAGCAAAGCCCAGATTGATTGACAGGTATTGGCCGTTCTTGTTCTCTGAGGTTGTTACCTGGGCAACCGATCCACATCCAAACAGCTGCACTCACATGCCACACAGGACACAACACATAACCACATCAACACAACACATAACCAACAAAACACAACACAGTACAGTCATGACACAGTACACAGTGGAGAGCGACTGTATCGTTCAGGTCATTTCAAATGACTAAATGTAACCATGAGCAGGTTGTAAATCCCCATGCTGTTGAACTGTTGTTATGTTTGAGGTCTGTTCTGTGGAAATGTATCAGTTAATGATTTGTTCCATCGTTGCAACTGGCTGTAGGTCATCTGTGATTGAGGTTTGGATCGGATGAATCACAACATTTAGATTATTATGTGCACCTTATTGCATAGGGTGTAACCGTAACTATATAACCTTATTGCAATTTATTTTTGATACATTTTGATTGCTTAATTTGGACCCCCCCCCCCTCCTTGGCAATGTTTTGCTCTCTCTCTGAGGGCTCAAAGTCCCTGGTAAGCTATTGTGAAGATCCGCAAAACATTTTTTAAAGATTTTGTGTCTAGGCGCTGGGTTTTTTCTGGTGTTCTCCTTTCTGCTAAATCAACTAATTAAAGCTAAGTAAAGATGGAGGAAAAGATAATGGACTGTGTATTTTTGCATTTTTGTACAGAAAGATTACAGGCATTACATCTAATCAACAGGAGAAGATTGAAAGTCTTATAAAGGAAAATAATACAGTACATTACTGTAGGAATCATGAATCACTCCTGTTAAGACTTAATCCCCACATGGACAGATGTTAGTAATTTAAAGCCTAAAGAATCAAATCAACCATATTGTTCTTGTCACTTCTATGCTTTCCTGCACTTAGCAGATACCTAGCAGAAGGATAGATTAGATAAGATGAGCATGAATAGTAGATACAATACCAATGTACTTGTTACAAATGGCAATAAACTTGATGAAAAATGATTTTAATATATATAATCTAAACAGTACATAATCAGAGGTAAACAAACGGACCAATAAATATATATTGTATATTGTACACCCCAAGACAAGCGGTTAAACAATCGTAACCTATTACTGACAGCAACATCTGTGTCTGCTGATGAGTCAGTCCAGACAAACTTGCAACTCCCCCCAGTCTCAACACTCACGATTATAATGAAGACCCCAAGACACTCTGCCAGGCACTTCTTGACCAGGCTGCTTCTGATGCAACATTTCTTCAACAGTCTGTCCATACCTAAAGTACAATAAAGCTTTAAGGTCTTAGTCTAAAGGGTCAGTGACACTGACAAATAACCCCAACATTCTTGCTCCACGACATCGCATTCTGAGGAAATATACCACAGCTAGGATTACCAAAAGACATTTATTTTGTTTAGCAGGTTCAAAAGTAGTTCCCATGGCTCATCATATTAATGTATAAGTTCATAGGCATGCAATTTTAATGCAGTTAGCCTGCGCGTAGGGTGGGCTACCAAGACAGGTCGAAAACGACAGCCTTCTGATCCATAATATCAGCAGTCCTGAAAATGGACCAAAGGTTCACATGCCTACAGAAAGTGCCGACTTGCACTTTCATCATGATATTGTTGTGGCCAACTTTCAACTTTATTTATCCTTAAAAAGGAAATAAGTGTACAGCAGGGGTCAGAAACACATGCACAAACACAGAACAGCCCCGCCCGCCAAATGCCAACAATATTACACAACACAGGACACCACGGAGACACACCTTCCCCCAAACCCAATGACAGGGTTCAATTGGGACAGTAACCTACAACGGGAATGGATATTTACAGGAAAAATTATAATAAATAAATACTCACCTACTCTATCGACAGAAAAAAATCTAGATATCAGCTGATTGAATTCAGGTTCCTAATAGCCACAGGAATAAAGGAATCTCTGGCACAACCAGTTTTTAACCTAGGTAGCCTAAAGTGGCAACCTGAAGAGAGCAGATTAAACTCCCTGAAAAGTGGGTGATTGGGGCAGTTTAAAATGTGTTTAGCCTTACCCATAACTTGTTTATCATATATGCCTTGCAGCTGGGCTAGCTTTACCCCAACCACTTTAGATGCTACATCAGCTTTGTAAGCTTACGCTTACTGATCATTGGAAGACCACGGTACCACACCACAATGTCAAGACAGATTCAAACCCTGGTAAGACAGTCATCAAAGTCATCCATGTGAATGATTTATTCTTCCTCAAAAAGAAAAGTCTGTTGGGACTTTTTACAGACAGCCTCTGTATTGCTCTCAAAAGATAATTTGTTGTTGATGATGGTTACTAAATATTTATATTCAGCTACAGTCTCAACAATCTTGTTATGAATAACAGTTTGCGAAACATTGTGCTGTGACTTACGGAAATCGAAAATCATGTCCTTGGTCTTGGGAACATTGACAGACAAACAAGAGTTGTAACATCAAGCAATGAAATCATCAACTACAGGACCATGCCCCTTTTACTCATTGCCACGCCAGGGGTGTTGTTAGACATAAAACTCGACTGGGGCACAGGCTCCTATTCATATCCCTTTTTTTTCTTCCAAGTGTGCTGCACACGATGCATTGCTCGGCTGTAGAAACTCCCCTTGCTTAACCCACTATACAACAGTTCAGGGACGCAAGTTGGATATCAGCTTTGGCAAGAACATAGTTTATGCGAGCGCACATATTCACATTCATTTGAGCACAAATACAGTTTTTTTGAACTTCATGTAATATTGTTTTTATGTTTCAGTCAAAATAAGATAATCGGTAGGCCTATCAATTAAAAACGTTCTTTAGTTTTGTAATGTTTTCTTCGTCTACCTAAATTTCTGACTTGTGTGCCGAGTCAGACCTGGACTTCGGTGTGCGTGCTGCAGTGGCTATTTGGCAAGCTCAGAAGAGCGTGCTAACATGGAAATCTGCGTGCATCGGTTTGTGTTTTTTGGTTAAACTGCTTGGATTTTACAACCGTTGATTGGGATAGTGCGTTTATTTTTTCCAGGATTATCAATCTAAATGAATGCACTGACTAATAAAGTAAATTGGTGGAACGCAAACTTTAGATTTTACTGGGTCACAGCAGATACTGGGGCACATGCCCCATTATAAAGGGTCTAACGACGCCCCTGGTTGTGGCCGAAAACTGTATAAAACTAGTAAACTAAACTGTCTGTACTTAAATGAACTATCACTGACTTAAGAACCTGACATCGCATGTGGAAGATGGAAAAGTACAGGGAAAATGATAATTAACCAAACAGCTGTACACTAAAGAGTGGACTTCAGTCGTTTTCTAACTGATACGAAAGTAACAGCTGACGTGTAAGGAACCTAGCCTGGTCCTAACCAGACTCTCGCAGAAGCAAAATCCAAATTGAGCGGAAGTACGTAGAAGGGCAGAGCCAGGCCAGAGCCTGTTTAAGGAGAGCCTTGCCACTCCCTATTAAGCACCATTGTACCGAATTTGGCTGCAGTTCCAGACTTCCACTGGGGGTGATCGCGAGCGAGTGCATATTGAATGGGAGTCTATGGAGCTAAACGGCTAAATGTGTCTCTTTCGCCTGATTGTCGTTGAGAAATCTCCGATTTGATTGTAGTTTGTGCATGTTCAACATGGAGTATAGGTCGGAAGTTGAATGAACGAGTACTTATGTCCTTTTGATTTCTTACAGAATGAGTCGTTGTTGCCCATAACACGCTAGCATTCTGCTAATGAATGCTGATGGGTTAGTGAAGGACTGATACGACCAGAGCTCCCGCTTGATGGCATCCGAAGCGGAATCAGAATGTCAGAGCATTAGCAATATTAGCAAGCCAAAACTTTTTCTAGCATGTGTATTGACAGCGAGAGCCTAACCTGTCAGCTGTGTTGTCGATGCCCTGAGAGAAAAAAGTAAGTGACCAGAGCTTGCCGTAAAGCAGTAGCTCTGGTCGTACGATGTGTATGTTGCTTATAGCTACAGCGGTTCTCAAACTTTTCCCCTATCGACCCCCCCAAATTCCGTGGTGACGTTTGGCGACCCCCTATTCTAGTGACTAGTGCCTAGTGGAAACATGGGAAACCGGAATTCTCCTCCCCCAAAAGTACCCCAAACGTGACCAAACAAGGCATGTGCATTTACCTACAGTGTACATAATTTAGCTAGTTAATTTAGTTTTTCCAAGTTTTCTAGAAATCTGCTCAAATCGAGGCTTAACAGTGCTACTACTACCGCCATAGCTGCCTGTCCTGTCGGACACGTAATTCTTTCCTAAAAAACTTGCGTCACTCCCACAACCAAATGCTTCGTAAGTAAAAATGTTAGAATTGACAATATTGACAACACATATTGAGAAATTTGTCTTTACTCATAATATCGTCTCCAATTTCAATTCGAAGCTGTAAATCTACTGTAGGCAATGGTATCCGCTCTGGCTCCGTCTCGGAAAACAAGGGATGCAGTTGCTGACGATACATTTATTTCCCCCTCCCAGTAACCCCTTAACCAATGATATGTGCTTTGAGCTCAAGTTGTCATGAGTATCTGGCAGTTTTCAGAAATAAAATCGGTGATTGGACGGCAAAGATATTAACGCAGGAAACATGGGAATGGTATTTCCCATATTTGAATTGTCAGGCAGGAATCATCTCGTCTCCAAACATTTTTAACGACCCCCCGAAAACCTTTCACGACCCCTGTGGGGATCGCGAGCCCCACTTTGAGAACCGCTGGCTTATAGCCTGGCTAGAGAATGTCTATTATAGAGAGAACCATAGACATAATAAAGAGTAGACGTGGCAGTTCTCTCTATATTAGACATTCTCTGGCCAGGCAATAAGCAACCAGGGACACTGAACAAATGTAGTTGGGCTTTTGAACTGTTTGCAGAACAGGCTGCATTGGAGTACCGTCATTCAAACCATGCTCGCCTTCACACTCAGCAGCGGTAACGTTGGTACCGAGAGACAGGGAAGTGCTTCTACTAGGACCAGCACGCTCTGCCTGCTCTGGAGTAGGAGTTTTTTGTCCAATACCCCTTGTCGCAGGCCTAGATGGTTTGGGGATCCAAAATCGATGCATGATAAAAAAGGTTTTTGTTTGTACAAACACGCAGGCAAAGAACAACCGGTGGCTAACTAAAAGACTGTACTACGTCTTACTAGCCCGTGCATGTTCTATGAAAACAAATAAAGATTAAAACTGAAACAGCAGTATGACATTGCAGGGTTTAATATTAAATACCCGTAACTATCCGTCAAAAGCCTTCAACAAAATAATTTCGAGAAGAAGTGAGTAGCAAGAGTTTCCAGGTTGATTTCACTTTTATTGGTAAACGTGAAACTTACGTTGCCCATTATCAACCACAAAATCACTGGGGAATTATAAAAAGAAATGCATATTACTGGAAGCCCTAACGGAGTTTTTCATACCAACATGTTACATTTTTGGCCGAAGTCATGAGGAGCTGGGGGGCACGGCAGAAAAAGTCAGAAGGCGCTGCATAAATCTGGGACCACCCCTGGACCGGCACGGACAATACGTCATCGTTAACCTGCAGGTTGAGTGCACTCTGAGGGGACTGTGAGAAAATAATAAATAAAAAGAGTGGGGCTGCTGTAAGGTCAGGCAGCCTTTGGACAGCATCCATATTTCAACCCAGTGCCATGAAAACATTGGCCCTTGCGGCCACAAAAACAGACCGCGATTGGCCAATCCGGTCCTGCTCCTCAATAAAAAAAAAACTAGGACAAATTTCCAAAGAGGAAGGCCCATTTTGAGATAAAGAAAAAATTAAAACAAATTATAGAGTTAATTGTTAGGTACATAAGTGTCAAGTAAGACAATAAATGTATACAGAACTTGGAAAAAAGCCATGACTATAAAACTGTAGGCTAAATAAACTGTATGACAGATCGCGATGTTAATTCATGTCATGTGAGGGTTAACGGAAAAAACGGGAGAAAAGGCAAGAGATTAGTGGATAAAATAGATTAAGGTTTGACATTGATGTTAACAACAATTGTACGCGGAAAGCCTACTGCCTGTATCTGTGATGAGATCAAATAAACTACTTGCAATTGAACTTAAAGAAGCAAACCTGACTGCCGTCCCTCCTTGAAAGAAACCTTGCTGAAACTGCCCATCAATAGCCACTGCGTCACTCATTTCATGGCATGTCTCAGATCCTTTTGTGTGTGTGTGTGTTTGTGGGGGGAGAGACATCTGCTAAGACTAGTAAAATATCCCCTTCACATCAATAAAAAGTTTCAAATCAAGTTTTTCTTAAGGTAAGAACTGAGGTAGCCTAACAAGGAGGCAAATATCAACCTTTTAAGCACCAATGCACAATTTTTCAATTATCAACAAACTATTGTAAATGGAATGATGAACACTTGTATCTCTCTACCTGAGGGTGAAGATTGTCTGTCGCCAGGGAGCATTAAAGACATAACACTTATAATCACTACAGTACAATTGTAAACAGTATTGTAAGATAAGCCATGTTTTCCTTTAATGGACACAAGGGTTTTTGTGTCTCGGTGCCACAATTTATAATCAATCAATTCATTATATATAGATGTGTTTGTCAGGTCTGCAGACTGTTGTTCTGCATCCATCAAATTGTGTGCCTGTTTGCAGAGGCTGTCTTTGAGTTAAGTATGAAATAGTTGCAAAATAATTGTCCAATTACAAAAGAGAAACTTTAAGATGAACGGACACTGATAAATAATAGTACAGATGTCTAGTGGTGAAGGTCTTTATCCATTCTATCTTTGCAGCATTTATTATTTAGGAGTTGCAAGTCTATCTTTAATGACAAGACTTAATCCTGAAGTGTACACTTTATTCCTTTATTGGACTTCATATTCTGAAATATTTAGAGGATGGGGTGCAAAAAACACACATTTAAATATATTAAGCTTCTTTATTGGTCAAAGAGCAAGATCTAAATAATGTTACAAAAATAAATGTGTACTGTGAACAACCTGGTACTAATGCCTTTTGTTGCGTGTTGGTAACTGCATCATCAGCAGTGATTAGCTGCTAAACTTCCCATTTGGCGATCAGAAGTGAATACCACTGTCACATACATCTCTACACAAGAATATCTGTGATGTTTGGCAGTCATTTTCAACACATTGTTGACCTAATTACAGACAATATAAACATCTGGTTTGATTCAAGCCTTATCGAATTTATAACGTCTAACTAAACAATAATATCACACAAGCCAAAAACAGAAAATCCTTGCAAGATTTTATAAAGTTCACAATCCACAGCTTTCTTTACCCCTTGAAGCCTCCAAAGAACTTTGAAAACAAAGAAATATCATCCTGCATACTTGAAAAGGGATGTTGGTCACCTGTGGATAATGAAAAGGGGGTTTAGAAAAAAAAGAAACAATTGAAGGAGAATAAATCCATAAATCAAGTTCTGCTGTTGCTTTAAGGCTAGGTACTTACCAGGTAGATGATGTCTAGGATGATCCTGAGTTCCCTCCATACTGCCTGGACCCCCTGAGTGGGTCACAGTGGTCTCCTCGTTCCCCTGGCCATCTCTGACTGTGCGTCTCTCCTCCACACTCTGCCAAACACAGCAAACACCATCAAGCACAACAGCTGACTTCCTTTAAACTCATACTGCCTATTAACTGCCATGATAAAAATAACATGATGCATTTGTTCAAAATATACCAAAATAGCATTAGATAGTAGTGACAACTTGTTTCACCATTGCATTTCAATGTTGACCAAAATCTTACCCCATCAGGCTTTACCACCTTGGTGACGGTTACTGACTGGAAGAAGGAGCGGGTTTTGGGCTGGCTGGGGATGCGAGTTGGTGGAGGAGTTAGGATCTGATCCAGACCTCCAGAGGAGACTTGCGAGTCCAGGTCTGTTTTAATGAGAGATTTAATAACAAAATTAGACACCTTGCACCTGGGCTGCCGACCCTTTTCCAGGAGAGCTACCATTCTGTAGGTTTTCATTCTAACATTAATCCAGCAAACTTGATTCTAATAACTATTTGACTGACAAACGGAATCATGTTTGTTACAGTTGGTGTAGGTAAAACACCTATATTATGTTAGATTCTAAAAAGCAGGGTTGTACTAGCCTGGTCCTAACCAGACCCTCGTACATTTCATTTGTACAGAGGGTCTGGGATCGCTCCATTGACAAGGCGTTAACTTCCTTGAAGGTGGGTACTCTGTTGAAGTTTAAAACTTTTGGATCTGCCCAGAGCCACTCTGATCTGCCATAACCAATCGCTAGAGTTCGCCTTAGCCAACTCCTTCACCCCGGAGCTAGCTGCCGTAGCTGGAAAATCAAACTTTCCCCGAACCCCGTGGGGAGGAGGGCCACAACATCATGACCACCAACAAAACTCAATGTAGCCGGTGTGTGGTGAAACTCACTCCTCAAGTATGTAATAGGCCACCCGCGTCAGCAAATTGCTAGCTTTTCGTTGGCGTAGTTGGTAGTGGTGGCACTTGGGAAGTCAGAGGTGGTGAGTTCGACTCCCGGTGGGAGCGGACGGTTGCCTGTATACCTCTGACGGAACTTGCAAGACCACGTCTGTTACATCAGCAAGGATTGTTCTTGCTCCGGCTTTAACTTATGGATATTCGGCAGCGTTGCCACAACCGCAGTATTGCTTTGCTCGCATCTTTCTCTGCCGCCATTACTGAACTACAACTCAAACTAGTCGGATGACATCAACGTCAAAGTTCTCAGCCATTCCCTCTGTTCGCTGATTGGACCTACAAAAAATGTGTTTCTGAAAACCGACTGATGCACTGAAATGCCAGACCTAGTACAGAAGCAAAATCCAAATTCAGCGGAAGTACGTCGGAGGGCAGAGCCAGGCTAGGGTTGTACACGCTTGTCATAAACAGAAAAAATACATAAAAAATAAGTCTACTTATTGTTGCTACAATTGGGAGGGTAAGAATGTCATGTATCTACCTCTATCTTCTTTCCTCTCCTCTTGACCTCCATGTGGTCCCCCTCTCCATATGTCATTAAACTGAGGGACAAGAAGGAACCTGATTAATGAATTCAAAAGCTAAATATATAGTAAAAAACATTAACGGCAGTGAATCCATCAAGAAAAGCAGTTTTTCAACTGCCTTTTCATCTACTGTCAGGACATCTGAGTACATATTTAACCTCCTGTACCTTAGAGAATGGTGTCCAGTGCTTGAACGGTGTGCTGGGGTAGTGTGGGGACCCAGAGGGAGGGTTGTCGTCATTCCGGGGTTCTCGTGGTGGTCCTGAGGGGGGCCGTTGTGGGGCGTCATCAGAAGACTTCAGCATGAAATCTCTTAGGGTGTTCCCACTAGAGCTACCCCCTCTACCTGGAGTGTCCTGGGGTGGAGGCGACTGAATACTGGGGAAACCTAACATTGAACAGCGGGAAGGATAGAAGAAGCAGTATACAGTCATAAAGCAGTATTACCTTATCAGCTGGATGAAAGAAGCTCAAGGTTGAATGTTCTGAGACTGTAACTAGAAAAGGGTAATTATCCTACCAAAATTCTCCGCCCCATGCTGTCTGTCCAAGCCACCCAACTGAGAGAAGATCTCCTCCATCTGTCTAAAGACTTCGCCGAACACCCGTGGCTCATCCATCCTCATACCATTGGGGCCAAAGCTGAATCCAAACCTCCAGGCATCGTCAAACGGGTCCTGCTGAGCTCCCCTGACACCATCATGGTAGAATCCACCATCTTCATCATCCTCTTCGTCATCATCATCGTCATGGGTCATGCCATCAAAGAAGGGGTCCCTGTGTTGAGATTAGCCATGAACAACAGGGCCAACTGCAATACCCACGTCAGCACGACCTGATGAAACTACGTAATATCTCATAAAATATTGAAAACTAACACATAGCTAATGTACCACAGCAGCTATTACAAACGAGTAATGTCTTCTAAATAATGTTTTGGTATGGAAGTTGTGTACTATTAGTACTACTAGCCAGCTAGATAGCTAATACTCAAACTAGCTAACTAGCTAGCGTTAGCTGGCTTAATTGTAACCAACCTTCGCCCCTCCCCACGATAGTGACCTCCAGGTACTCCAAAAAATCCTCGAAATAAATCAAATACACTCATTTATAGTTTCTGAACTGATACTGGGTAAAACTGTACCATGACCAGTCGAAGGCCGGTAACATGTCAACAATGCCGTAAAGTACTAGACGTTTCGCTGTCAATGACGCAACCAGTCGCAAAAAAACGTAATAGATCGAAAGAAGCACTTTGATAGATCATGCGCATCCAGTTTATTTTTGTATTCCGTTTTAGTCAGCCACTAAAGAAGTGAGCATTTTTGTTCCCAGATTGGGGCACTTAGACATTACTTGATAAATGTCGATTTGTTATGTTTAAATATCTGTACTTGTCACCTAATAAACAATGTAAAAAAAAAAAAGATATGGATATTTTCTCCATTCCTAATTCTATGCCAATATTGCTAAACTATCACTTTAAGGACCAGTAACTCGTGTGAATAAGTCATCTTCCAACAACATGGCGATATAAATCATGGTGTATTAATCACCTTAAGTGAAAGAAACAAGTGGATAATGTATGAAACACAAATGGACCAAGCTACAATGATATTCTCGTCCTTGGGGACAGGTATTCCAGGCTTAACCAACTGCCAGATTATATAAACTCATGAACTGTAGTTAGCTTTACTGATGGATAAAAACAATGGAAAAAATCCACATGCAGATGAGTAGAGAAACAATCAGGGTGTTTTGAGTTTTATTTGATACTGCTGAACCTCCAGTCAACTACCTTAGGACAACACAACCTTCCCTCCCTGGACCCTTTCCCTCAGAAGACCTCAGACCACGATGACAAACTTGGTAACTATTCTTTCATGGAATGAGACAAAGGACAGTCCATGGACCAAGCCAGGGCATGAGAGTAAACCTAAATACAGAATCAAAAGGACACTGCTCTATTTACAAGCACATGATACAAAAATAAAGTTTCTTAAAAAAGACATTCACATCCAAAATGATGAAAATGTCTTTTTCCTTTTTATTTCCTTAATATTTATATTTTTACAAAATAAAAAACATATGAAACAAAAAATGCTAACAAGTCTGTGAGGTTTTGAGAAAGGGGTAGGGGAAAGCAACTGAACAAACAAGGACTACAGTACTTGTGTATTTTATATATGTACAAGACAAGTTTATCCATTTAAATTATCTTTAAAACGCACAGTACAAAAAAGAAAAATCACTGACAAAAACCCATGGTACAATTCTTTCCCTCTGTATTCAATGCTGCTTACAAAATAATGGGGGACAGGTGACCACAGGGTGAAGTGTGTTAGAGGGGGGGGTGGGGGCTTAGAAAATGAACTTGAACTTCAACAGGGAGGAAGGTGACGGGTGTGTATTGGCCTGTCATGTAATGCCATTTACTGTGAAGATTTACTGCATAACATGTAACTTAACTTCAGAAATGGGAACGACTATTACATGAGATAACTGAGGGGCGTGTACTTCACTGATCTGTTTGGCAGTAACAAGAGAAGCAGTACACACCCAAGGCATCCTAGTAGACACACACACTCACGCAAAAACACACACACTCTGCACATATGTCAAGCTAGTGCGCTCGCATTATACATCTTTATATATATATATATATATTTATATTTTGGTAAAAAATAAACTTCACAACTCTTTCTGCCAATTTAGAGAAATCTTCCATGGAACTAAAATATTGTAAAAACTCAACAGGGAACAGAAATTATTTGGAGTATTCGGTTAGGGTGATACAATTAGATGTCTGGGGGGAGGGGGGGGGGGTTCAGAAAAAGAAAACAAGCCTGTCCCCCACCTTCAAATACATCGTCCTTCCTGTCCATCAGTAAAAAATTTAAGGAAAAGAACAGAAAGGACCAACCAAATACATATTCCTTTAGAAAACAGCTCTATGTTACATACAACAGAGAAAAGGAGGGGGGGGGGGGGGGAAGAGGAGACGACCACGGTACAAATTCCAAACACTCAATCATAATCATCATCTTGATGGTTAAATATAACCATTTTGCTGCAGACCTCTCCATTAAGACTGTCCCCTACCCTAACCCCATCACTGCTTTACAGAGCTCCTTATCGACACAGTGGAGGTGGTTGGTACTGCAGGTATGCTGAGCCCAGAGAGCAGGGGATAGGATTTTTGTGGGAGAAAGAGGGGTTATGTGGAGACCACACAAAGGAAAGGAAGGATCCCCTCTTTTCCGATCAGACTTCGGGACACAGAGCTGGGATGATGTGTGTTAGTTGGCCCCCCAGTTGTAGCTGCCATAGGCAGTCTTGTTGATCTGGGACTTCTGTTGAATGGATGCGTTCTGGCTGCGCTGTCCAGTGCCACTCTAGTCGGAGAGACAGAGAGGCCAGAGAGGGAAACACAGTGAGGAGGCCTGTTGTATCCATCACAGACAGCACATTTTTTTTGCTATAAAAATGCATGGGATGGGTGTAGCTGCATAGGGAACAAGATGGAACCCAGTGTGTGGTACCTGTCCATCCTGCTGCAGGTGGTGGTGCAGGATCTGGGAGTGGGGCTGCTGGTGCGGAGCCAGAATGTGCATGAAGGGTGCTGGGGCATAGCCAGCCCCGGCGGGGGGGTTGATGGGCCCCCCGCTGCCCAGGGCCGAGGGCAGGCTGAAGGAAGCGGTTGGCGTGCCAGCGTGGAAACCCTGCTTCTCAAACGACTAAGAGATGGGAGGAAGCCTTATTAGTTAACATTGTAAAAGTCGCCGGATGGCATATAAACTACTACAGCTGCTGCCAAATTATCCTTGGCCAACCATCCACCCCCCCCCCCCCCCCCCAAAAAAAAAGAATACAAATATGTAGTTAGAAATCAATGTCCATCAGTCAAGTTCTCTCCTACCTGTGTCTTTGTGTAAACGGACCCTGAAATGTCTGGTACTCCCGTGTTGCTTGATGTCACTGAAACTCCTGCGTAGAGGACACATGGAGTACATTGCGTCACTACAGGACATCTACCAATCAATCCCTGCCAGAGTGACACAGGGAAGCCCCTGCCAGAGCCACAGGGAAACCCCAGTGTGACTCCATCCAACGAGTCACAGCCATCTGTGATGGGCACTGGGAAATTCTAGATCTCTTAGTAGGTTACCAAACATTCTACAGCGTTAAAATGCTCTCGGGGAGTGCATTGCTTGATGACGGCATGAGAGGATGGTGATGGAGAAAAAAGTTGGAAGAAAAGAGAATTATGTAGCCGTGTCAGTTTTGAGCATGATGAAGGCCAGAGTCTTGTTTGGTGTTGAGCTGACCTCCATCATTTTGTACAATGGTTTTCAAAGTGGGGTCTACGAACCATATCCAGGTGGTCCGCGAAATAATTTTCCATAAATTATAAAATTGTGCTTTATCACTACAAAGCGGGGAAAAAAATAAAAATCTACAGATGGGGACCATTTTCACCAATAAAACAAGCAGTGTCCATTTAAGAGCACAAAGGGTATGCTGAATGCATGTTACGATTATGGGGGGAGGGCCTTGGAAAATGTTCTCCCCTGGAAGGGGTCCCTGGCCCCCGAAGGTTTTAGACGTGAAGAGGCAGCACAGGGTCATGTGCTCCAGAGCAGACACAGTAGGCCACTAGAGACAGGATCACCAGCCACAACACTAGCTAGCATTATACTCTCACTTTTGAGAAGTAAGCAAGCAGCAACTATCCTAAGCATTGGGCTTCCGTGTCGTCCGTTTCACCAGCTTCACCCAAGAGGCCAACCACACAGGGACATCTGAGAGATGAACACCGAGGCGACAGCACCACAGGAGGAGAGCGCAAGCAGCACAGAGAATGACGAGGAACACCCAGGGCTACGCAACACCTGTGAAGAGGCTGAAGACACCTCCACTGACTTGGACACCAGACCAGGCCAGCTTAAGAGGCCGAAAAAAGGACGCGAAAAAAAGGGGCTTTCGGCTCCATCTGAGGGGTTTTATTGTACTTGGTGGCGTCAGGTGGTGTGTAGACCTGGGAGGCCCTCTGCAGGAGGTCCAGGCGTGATGGCCGTCAGGATGGGGGCTCCGCTCAGACGTGGTGAGCAGCGATGAAGGAGAGGACGGATGGATGGAGCGAGGAGGTGATGGGAGGACAAAAGGAAGGGGGGGAGGGGGGGGGTTGGGCATGTGGCGGCACTCACCGACTCCTGGCCCGGTGACAGAGCTGGCTGGCTTGTTTTGCGCGGAAGCGGTGGCGGCCACGGCAGTGCCGTATCCACCCTTACAGAAATCCCCACTCCCCGAAGCCTGGCCCATATCCTCATAGCCTGCAACAGTCAGACACACAGCCGCAGCCCACAGCGTTAGACACACCAGGCGGGGGGAGGAGGGGGGAGTTGGATGGGTAGGTGGAGGAGGGGGGGCGGGGCAGGCAGGGGGAGGGCACGTGGGACACGTGTGGTGGGTGGGGCAGAAGCAGGAAGCAGCGAGTGGTGCAGATTTAGGAGGATAGAGGTGCATTGTGAACCGCAGGAGGAGAAAGCTTGCAAGCGATGAGGGGCACACTGGATGATGGGCTGAGGCATGGGTGAGAGGATGGATGAAAAAATAAAATAATAAACGAGGCAGGGGATCCTCGGAGAGGAGAGAAGAATGAGCACTCAGGTTGGTGTTGAGTGAGAGAGAGAAGTTTCTGATGACCACTGAGAGACTGCGTGAAGGGAGAAGCTGAGCTGAACTCCTGTTGCTTGATGAGCAGAAGCAGTCGAATGCTAGACAGCAACAGACGACACCCCCCTCCCTTCCCCAACATTAAACAAGAGGACATAACTCAAGTCGACCTTTCCTCACTCAGGTACAACCTAAACAAAAATACACAGGACAGCAGATTGAGGACAAATCGTGGCCATCGTTTTTCCCCCCATATGTTTCAGTGGATGGTTTTAGGTTGGGGGGGGCATCCGTTGCTGATCCATGAACCTGAACTGCTGCTTTGTACAGCCGACGTGTAATGTGGCGGTGTCTCACCGGTGCTGTATCCGTGGGAGCCGTAGCCGGCGTTCTGCTGAAATGGCGTAGCCGAGGCGCCAACGTTCACACCGTGCTGCTTGGATGAGGTAGGAGCCACCTGGGGGGGGGGTCACACACGGGTCAGAACTGCTCTACGACCACACACACACCCAGTGTCACGCACACACCCAGTGTCACGCACACACACAGTGTCAAGCACACACAGTGTCAAGCACACACCCAGTGTCAAGCACACACAGTGTCACACACACACCCACAGTGTCACACACACACCCACAGTGTCACACACACACCCACAGTGTCACACACACACCCACAGTGTCACACACACACAGTGTCACACACACACACAGTGTCAAGCACACACAGGCACGTCTACAGAGAAACAACCCTGGGGTTCCCTGCATGCATCAGCGTTAAGTCACCATCACAGCTTCAAAACCCCTTCCTCCTTCTCTGCATTGTGAAAACACGGAGCTAGTCGGTGGTCTCCCCACCAAGAGTGAGACTGGCAGACTGGTGCTTACTGGGAACATGGCAGGGCCGTATTGGAAGGTGTTGGGCAGCCCGGGCACACCGGTGTAGTAGGGCAGGCTGGTGTAGCTGTAGCCGGGGGGCAGCGCCGGGTTGAGGAAGGGCTGCTGGGCGCTGTGGTGGCTCTGGCTCTGGTTCTGCTGCGTCTGGGCCAGCGTGGTGGAGGGGGACGGGGAGGACGCGTCGCCGCGGCCAAACTTTGATAAGTCGCCTAAAATGGGGGGGCGGTGGTGAGAGAGAGGCTGTACAAACAAGATCTTTTCATCTTTTGCCATAAAGTTGAAGAAGATGGAAGAACATTTGATGGGGTTAAATGAGCCAAAAGACAAACTGTAGCAGCTTATCAGTTTCAGTCAGCCACAGTGACCAAGGTCTGACTAGATCTGGTGGCAGCTGCTCTCGTTATGTAGCACACACTGACCCCCTGTTTCCCCACGGAGGAGCAGGCCAGGGTCAACTGCGGTGCTTCGTCAAAAGGCATCGTCCAAGTACACAACACAGCCCCACAGTGAGTGTGGAGGGGGGGGGGGGCAGGAGGCAGGGGCTCACCGGAGTAAGGGTTGTTGGTCAAGCTGCCCTCTCTACCAGTCAATGCTGTTGGGTTGGTAGCAAACGGGATGCTGTAGTAATCCTGAGAAGAAAAAAAAACATTCCTGAGAGTAGAAATTTGATTCCAGGATGTTTATTTCAAAAAGGTGGACGGCCTGTCTCCCCCCCGCCCCAAGAGTGCATCCTAAAATGTCTTCATTGCTTGGACTCACCAGTGGTATTCTGGTCTGCAGCATCTGTAGGTCATCATAGCCATACATCTGAGGCTGAGAGGAACAGGGAGGAAATTAATGAGTGAACAGGCTTCCGTTAGAACCGAGAACGCCGCTTAGACGGCGGGGTGAACTTACAGGGTAGGCATGCAGCAGTCCCGGGGCCATGATGTAAGGGTTGGGCAGCAGAGGGGGCACTCCAGGGGGCAGGTTTGGAGGTGCTTTCCCTGCGAGGACACAAACGCACAAAGGACAATTTTTCAAAATAAAGGCGTCATCCTACCAAGTCACCCCCCTCCCCCTCCCTCCCAACCAGCCTGTCTCTCTCCCTGCACCCCACCTGAGGAGACGGCGGAGCCGCGCGAGGAGGGGACGGAGGAGGCGGCCGTGGAGGCGGCGGTGGGGCCCATGGAGGCGACTGAGGGCGCGCCGAGGCCCATGGCCAGGTTACCGACGGGCCCCATGCCCGAGGGGGACGACACGCTGCACACGGAGGAGGAGGCGGGCGCCCCGCCCAGGGACACCTGCGCCGCCGCCGTCACTGAGGAGCCGGAGGAGGAGAGGGGGGGGATGGAGGAGGAGGCCGCCGCCGCCGACACGGACGAGGGGAAGGAGGACGAGTGCAGGCTGGAGTCTCCGTCAACGCCCTGGTGCTGGGGAGCGGCATGGGACGGGACAGGGGGAGAAGTAAGGCGTCAGTGGGATGAAATAGCCATTTCCACATTATGGTGACGAGATTTTTAAAAATACTTCTGCTTCCCCTCATCATGGAAAATGCAAATGCCCACTACTCACCAGTAAACTAGAATTTGACGTGCGCCCGGATGACTGAGAAATACTATTTTGTTGTGTAGGTAGAGAACTGGAGGGAAGGAAAAAGAACAAATCAGCGGACGGAACATTCGGGTCCATTCCAAAGAAACTGCACTTCAGCACAGTGGGACCAGAGTGTTTGAACATGTTGCGTTCTTACTTGCTGTGCTGAGGCGGGGGCATGGAGCTCGGAGGCAGGTCTTCGTTGTGCCCCAGAACACTGAGGGATGTCTGATTGGATGTGCTTAGCAGAGAGGCGGGTCCTGAGCCTCCGTCGTTCATGCTGGAGACTGACGCTGGCACGGTCGAATCAGAGGCCGGCTTCACTGACACTGCAGAGCCTGCTGCAGCTGAAGTGATTGAGAAAGAGAGAGGGGGGGGGGGGGGAAGAGGAATAGAAAGACAGAGAAGGGGCGGGTGGAGAAGTATAAGGGAGAATTCTGGGATTAATGCCAATCCAATTAAACAGCTAGAGAACATTCTATAATTGACAGATAGCTTGAAGTAGCGACAGAAGTAGAATGACGAACCTTCCACTGACTGCGTCATCTGGATAGAGCTGAATCCGTTCTGTAAAAACAGGCGAGATGACATTGGTGAATGTTTCCATGCCAACAGGCCATTTAACAAAAGTTCACACAAAGAAAAATCCCCAAGAAAATGAATGAGCAAAGTATCCAACTTCACCAGCAGAATAGACAGTATTACAGAAAAGATATAGCAATGAATGAAAGTCATATGTACAAATGACTCACGTAACCGCCGGTTTGATTCAAATAGTAAGAGGATGAGCCCAGGCGAGCAGACAGGTGAGTGAGGCATGAAGGAGGTGGTGAAGGGAGCCTCACCTTGGTCTGCAGGTCCTTCTGTGGGGAGGAGGAGGTGGAGGGGGGGTAGCGGCGTGCCTGGGGGGCTCTCTGGTCATACATGTCTATCTGACCGGGGTTGGGGAGAGCAGCCGTCGACTCGCTGGAGGACAGAAGGGGGGGGGGGGGATACATTGTTTCCGAGGTTCTCCAGTAGAAAGCTTTTAATGAAGTTTGGTGTTGTTAAGCTCTCTGAACCCCCCAGTCTCCTGGCGTGCTCTCCTAGCATGCTCTCCTAGCGTGCTCTCCTAGCGTGCTCTCCTAGCGTGCTCTCCTAGCGTGCTCTCCTAGCGTGCTCTCCTAGCGTGCTCTCCTAGCGTGCTCTCCTAGCGTGCTCTCCTAGCGTGCTCTCCTAGCGTGCTCTCCTAGCGTGCTGTGGTGCTGAGAGCTCACCTGCTGGGGCTGGTGTACAGGCTGTTTGGAACCTGGTTGCCGGGCGCGGAGGTGGTGACGGGCGGGGCGTCGTACTCGGGGAGCGCTGGTTCAGCGCCGAACTGCAGAGCGCCAAACTGCAGGTTGAGGCCCGAGATGTCTGCAGAGCCAGGCATCTCCACCGCCAGGGCAGGGATCTGAGGTGAACAGGTGGGGAGATCATCAGTACATCATGACAAGGAAAAAAGAAAAAGGTTACAAAGTTAAGTGCCCCCAAAAAGGATTTGGATGACGAGTTTTGATGAACGTTTGGACGCCTCCCCGGAAATGCTAGTGACCATTTCATGTCCAGGCGACCCAGCTATGAGCAGCAGCGTCCTCTGACCGGACAAGAGCGGCTACCTTGGAGGTGATGGAGGTCCTCTTCTTCTGCTGTTTGAGTTTGTGCTGCTGCAGAGGCAGCGGGCTGGAGCCCTGGGCGTCAGACGAGCCGGGCGACACCTGCTGGCCGAGCGAGGGAACGGGCGCCATCTTGGGGAGGCTGGCGGAGGAGGCCGGCGCCATGTGGGACGAGGGCGCGGTCTGATGAGACAGGGAAGCGGAGGAGGAGAGGGGGGGCACGTCTTTGTTCTGCAGGAAGGCATCTATCATGGATGGGGTGGATGTGGTGGGCTGGTAGGGCTGGCGCTTGGTGAAGGGGGCGTGGGCTACAGGCTCAGCCTGGGCCTTTAAATCTGGATGAGGAAGAGGGAGAGAGAGAGAGGGGGGGGGGGGGTTGTTGAGAGTGGAGCTGGACAAATGCATTCTTACATTCAATATGAGAAGTGTTCTCACCGTACTGCCCCAGCGCGGCAGGGCTGGTGTCCCAGGAGGAGGTGGTTGTGTTGGGGGCTCCAGCCTGGGAATGCTGGGCGGCCAGCTGGGCCAGAGCCTGGGCAGTCTTGAACTGCTCCAGGAACTGGGAGCCGCTGGTGGTGCCTGTACAGCCCCCTTTAGGGTCCCCCACCTCCCCGTAGCCCTTGCTCAGCATGCTGACCTGGGGACAGGGACAAGAAGGGGAAGTTGTTAAGATATCTGCCAGCAAGGGATTACCCCAACAGTGGTGGTAGTGGTCTTAAAGTGGTCGTTAAGATGGTATCAGAGGCGACACGTTAAAAACACAACAGCTCGTCGAAACCTCCAGCAGTAAAAAGGTTCCCACAATAGGAAATAAACTTTGGGTTAGGTGTGGCGGTGTACAGAGCAGAGACTGACACCCCAGTGTCAACTTGCACAGTTTTTCTGAGAGCGCCCTCACCATGCTGTGCTGGCTGTAAGGGGAGCCGGAGGAGGGCTGCGACAGCGAGCCCCCCTGTTTGGAGTTGCTGAAGACCAGAGACTGGGAGAGGGGGGGAGGCTGGGCGGCCTCCAGCGGGGGGTTCTCGGCCTCAGAGGAAGAGGACGGGGGAGTCTTTCCCAGCAGCACCGCCAGGTCGATCCTGCAGGGGGCACCAGCGCTCACACATCACAAACTGCCTTCAGACATGGCTGAATGTTCCAACACCCAATATAGCGCGTGCCGTTTAGAAGGATGACGTTGACACGTCAGATGTCGTTGGCTGCAAGTCAGCAAACGTGTGCTAACGGACTTTTCTTATATGTTATATGGGACAGCCTACACGAGGAGGGGGGTGGGGGGTGTCCCAAGTACCTTTGTCCAGCAGTGATGGTGACGTTCTCCTGGGGGAGGGGCATGGATGCTACACTGGAGGCTGTAAATATCTTGGTCTCTGACAGCTGGAGAGGGAGAGAGAGTGTGTGTGTGTGTGTGTGTGTGTGTGTGGAACAAACGGATTGATTAGCAGCAGCACAAAGTCACAAAGATCCCTTTTGGAGTTATTAAAACTAGGCAACATCTGATCCAAGGTTGGATTTCTCTCAATCTAATTAAGCCAAATGGCATGTTTATGAGTTTCAGGGCGGAGATGCTTACGTCCTCGTTCCAGTCCTCGGTGCCCCACTCGTCTGTAGCCGACCTCCAGGCACCTAGGAGAGAAAGAACGGCTCCTTCAACACAGTCCAGTAGGAGGCAAGTAGATGTGCTAAACCAGAGGGGGGGGGGGGGGGGAGGTGTGTGCAGAAATCAAAACAGAAGAAGGAGGACTCACTTTTACCAGGAGCCGATTCAAACTTGGGCTGGTAATTTGTTCCCTCACCCGCAGAAGAATACTCCAGCCCTTTGGAGGTGAAGGGGGGGGGGACAGAAGAGCAGACGAGATGTTAGCAGAGGAGCTAGACAACTTCAACTGCTCCACCATGGCTGGCATAGACCAGGGCATTGGCCACTGGGGGAGGTGAGGACACTTATGTACTTGGGTTTCTTGAGCAAATTAGAAATTCCGCACCACAAGGGAGCCTGGCATTAGGAGGGTTGAGAGAGTACAGGATGGCGTTCCATCCCCTCAGTATCATTCGGCTGTTCACTCCACTGCCTTATATTTGTTGGTCATCTTCTGTCAAAGTGGGTTGGAGCCGACATGCAGTGGGAGGCTCAGACAGACCACTGGCCAGTGACTAATGAGATCCTACTGGGCTGCGAGCCTGGTTCCACGGGCTCCTCTGAAGACATTTGGGGCCGACGTCTCGGCCGACCGAGCCTTCGCCTCGGTGGGCAATTTAACAGTGACGAGGCGCCAACTCCCAATATCATAATCCAAAAAAACAAATGCCTCCGGCACACGGAACGCGGAAGCCTTCACTCTACGCAGATTGAATTTCGAATGGATCAATGATGCATTAGGGCTTGGGAGGCCGGGGGCGGGATGTTTGTAAGACTTACTGGCTCCTTCCTCCGGCTCGACACTGCCCGTGTTGTTCCAGGTGCTTCCACCTCCGTAGCCGTCCTCAGTCTGGGCCGGCTCCGCGTAGTCTGCGGGGTTGAACGTTCTAGAAGAGAAGGGGACACGGTTGAACTCCTACACTCTCTGCGTAGCAACAGGAGCATCTCACCAGCGTTAGGTGCTCAACTTGTGGTAGAAGTCAGAGAGAGATCAGATAAGACAGAGGGGACAGTGGAGGGAGGGGGGGGGGGGGGGGCACAGATGTTGTCTGCTCGTTCGAAGGACAGAGGGGGGGGGGGGGGGGAAGCCGGAATGAAAAGATGAGGAACAAGCGGAAAGGAGGATTTATCGAGCGCTGTTTTCCTGGCACACGAGGTGCGCGGGATGTCACACTCGAGGCTGGCGCGGCACTGAGACATGGCTTCATCACACTATTACGTAGGACAATATCTTTAGAGAAACACACGCCCTCTTACAACCTTTTGCACACGCACTAGGTTCACCCGTGCTGAACAGAAGCCTCTTAAGAATGGTCTGGAATATTTCAGGATGTTTTGCTTTCCAACAGCAGAATCATAGTGGCTTGTGTGAACAGGTTATAACCCCAAGTTCAAAAACATGTCTCCTTCATCTCTCCATATCAGGTTACCAAAAGGTGAACTCCATCTCTGGCCCTGACACTCCAATCATTCTACATCCTCCCTTCTCTGTGGTGGCATTTACAGACCTCCCCCCGCCCCCTCCCTCCCTCTCATCCCCAACACACAGAAAGCAAGATTCACACACTTGACACGCCAGTGGCGGTGCACTCACCTCTCGTCTCCTGAAAAATCATATCTGGGCCCCTTATCAATCTGGCTTTAGAGGAAAAACAACAGCAACGATTACAAGCAGCACAACAGGGGGGACAGTGGGGGATGCAATGTACGTGAGAATGACAAGACTACTAATAATGTAGGGGGGTGGGGATACATGCAAGGATATTATAACGTCACTGCAACACTAACAGTCTGACACGCACACACAAACCATTGGTGGACACTACATTGTAAAGGCAGTGACACGCTCTACAGGTGTGCAAACAGGTTTTCCCATGAGAGGAACCCCACAACCAAACAGCACGCTCATCAAACTGAACAGGGAACCAGTGCTGAATTACAATTGCAGCTGATCATGAGAAGGAAAGCAGTTAGGAACCAAACGCACACCACGCACATGCAAACACGGGCTCCAGAGGCCACACGGGAACAGCAGCAGAAGCCACGTCCACACAGTGGGACGTCCTGGACACACACACACACACAGGAGCCGTCCCGTCCCCGTCACAGCAAGCCTATGTGCACCACTCAAGGTTAGTTGCTAATCCAGACCAAGCCAAACTTACCAGTACACACACACGCACACACGTTGCTGTTCTAGCACAAACACTGACCCTCTCCCATTTACAGTACACCGTGATTTGTCAAGGAAACCATTGGGACAACAGTAGGAGGGCTTGTGTCCACTTGTTACTTTAAGCGCTGACAGTGGAAGCTACGAACAAACACGTGGGGAGGCTCATCTTATGCATCCTAACAGAGGTTCATCTTTCCTATGATCCATCACAGTCAAAGCCCCAGCCCTCAGTGCGCAACACTCGACACACAAAACCAGGTGGTTTGGACATAAATCCTCATTTTTGGACTTTCAGAAAGGTGAATATGGGAAGCTGGCTTGTCCCTGAAGAAGCTTCACACCCTGTAGGCCCCTCTGAAGGGGGCCATCTTAGCGCCCAGCTCAACCCCAGCGACAGCCCAAACCATGGTCAATGAAGCCATCATCACCAACCACAATGTGTCCAGTATTTTTATGCCTCCAGTGAGTTTTTCCATCCAACCAGCTCTAAGATTGACAGTCTTATGGTTTAATCTGTGTCTCGATTAATGACTAAATTGCAACCCGTTACACCCAATAGGCAATAAATGAAAGCATTAAAAATAATTTGATAAACCAACTAGCACTAAGTACAAGGAGGTGATTTAATTATTAAAGTCATCATTCTTTGAGTAAAACTTGTTGTCCTGAAACATGCTCTTTGACATTTGGCTGGTATGCCATCTTGTACCAAAATATGATCTTAAATTATTTGTTCAGAATCTGAACAATGAGGTCACAACCCCCTGGCTCCAACTGATTGGCTGTTTCAGTTGTTCTTAAAAGAAAAGGATCTTCAAAAACACAGGGGAGGCATAGAAATACAGGCACCAGCACAGCAGCATACATACTGTACATGCATTTGTCTAATTGAATTCAGATTTGATTTACTCCCATTGGTGCAGGAGGTTTAAATAATTGCTTGTGAGTTGTCCAATGAATACTGTCTGAAAGTCGATCCAAACACTTCCTTGGTGATGATATCAAGGGGACTCAGTGACCAGGTTTAGGTAAAATACTCGACATAATGACAACTGCACGCACACGCACGCAAAACAAACAAACGTAGTGCCCCAAAAGACAAGAACACACCATATGCCACAGACAGAGAGCACGTTAGACCCCCTTTCACCCATCTGAACCCCCCCAGTAACACACACACACACACACACACAAAAGACCACATGAAATGGGTCTATCAATATTTGACTATGGGCTGAGAAGCAGTAGTTTGAGACCTGTTCTCTCACTGAGGATTGAGTTACATAAGGGCTGTACTCAACCCACATGCTTTTATTTGATTGGTCGATGCACATCCCTCCCCCATGTGGATTACGGATAACAATGGGCGCGGGGGGGCGGGGGGTCCTGCTCTCTGGTGACCATGGCAACAGGTAAGAGGGAGCATACGGCCCCTCTGGTGCCACAGGAGCACAGGTGTTCACTTACCCCATGCCCTGCGCCGAGAACCTGCCCCCTCGCCTTCCAGAGCCTCCTGGGAAGAGATGGAAGCAAATTCACCCCGCCCTTAAAGCCATTTCCTCACTGCTCTCCCTCATTAACTTAAAGGCTTCTGGTTTTAAAAACACACATCAGCTGCAGTGTAACTGTCAAGCTTGTAAATATAAATAATTTACCTCTTCCTCTGCCTCTTCCCCTGCGGCCTCTCTCTGTGCCCCGGCCTGCAATCCCAGCAGCCTTGCTTCCATCAAGTCCATTTTCCTGACCACGGACTGAGAGAGGAGCATGTTAGAAAATCGTACTTATTCACTTCACAGACACAGTCCTCAGTTATGTGATGATACCGATATGGTCTCTTCAACAAGAGAAAGGCTGAAACTATAAAGTCATGTGACATTCTCCTCACACTCTCGGCCCCTGCTGGCTCCACGGCCGCGGCGCGGGACCCCACCTCGACGACGGGCCACATCCCTTTCTCCTCCTCTCTCCCGGTTCTCCTTGCCCTCTTCCCCGACCTCCGCCTGACCAGACTCTTTGGGCCCCGACACACCTTTCTTCTTCCCCACCATCTCCCAGGAGTCCTGAGGATCAGAGGTATAGCGAGTTGTTCTGGTAGTGCACTAGCATGGCCCTACATGGGTAGCAACCTAGTTTACTCAGAGGTCATACTCACAGTGTCTGGACTGCCCTCCAGCAGCACGTTGATGGCTCTGTTCACATCCCCATTACAGTCATGAAGAGCAATCATTGACTCATCCTGGTCCTTGCCTGTGATGTCAATCAGCTGTACAGGGTGAAGTGAGTAAATGGTGAGTGTGACTGGCGATTATACCTGGTCCCAAAATTGACCCTACCACGGTGGACTTAAGAGTGCATAACTAATTGGATCAGACAAGCCCATCTAAGATAACTTAGTAGGTCGTTGCAAAAATGCAGGATGCACAAGAAACTCACCTGCTTGACCTTCTCTTCAAAGTCGGCATCATTGTGGTCCGAAATCATCTGCGCGAGTCGGATCTGCTCAGCGGTGGCCTGGGAGGGACAATTAGATCAGCTTCTAAGATCACTTTACATTTATGGGTCTCCCTTACATCAATCTCAATTACAGAACTTATTTTAAAGACAACAGACCCAAAGTGCTTAAATTTAGATTAATATCATTTAAGCTCTGCAAAAATCTTGGTAGTATAGATGGGTCTAGGCACAGCTGGCTGACAAGGTAAAATATTTGTGTGTCTTCTACTCAGGCCTATACATTTACATTTAGTCATTTAGCAGACGCTCTTATCCAGAGCGACTTAAAGTAAGTACAGGGACATTCCCCCCGAGACAAGTAGGGTGAAGTGCCTTGCCCAAGGAGACAACATAATTTGGCACAGCCGGGAACCGATCTGGCAACCTTCAGATTACTAGCCCGGTTCCCTAACCGCTCAGCCGTCTGACTATAGACTCCCAGAACTTCGGAGAACCTAATAAAGGTAGATGTGTGGATGTGAGTCAGGAGGTAGGGTTACCTGAGGCCTCTGCTTCTGCTGTGTGTGACTCTGTGTCTGGCCCTGTGTCTGCTCCCAGCTGCCCCGGGCTCGATTTCCACCCACCGATGTCATCATTTACAGTATATACAAATAACAGTATTTACAAAGAAATAACACCTGTCAGAGAAAAAACAGCAAAAGATTAAGTTGAATATGATTTCATCAATGTGTAATCAGTTACAAAAAGTAATCGTTGAAAGAAAATGTGGTCACTGTGGTACATCGGTGAGCATGAATAATGTTACTTGCTAGTAAAATGGCAGTTAACAACTTGGTGGTAACCAACAGCCGAGTAGCTGATGCTTACTTAAGGAGCGGCAGAAGTAGTTTACTGTGCCCTCACCACGACCTGTTTGGTTTGGACAAACCTTTATCACATTTCACGCGGGGTTTAACCCGGGAAGTAAGTTTACCTGGACTAAAGCTATGAACTTCACAGGCTTTGTATTGTGTTATATGGAACCTCCTTATTAAACGTTAAAATACTGACGGATGTGTCGACCATTTATTGCGGTGGCTGACATTTTGAGATGAAAAGCTTCAGTCACATGCACCCAGCTAGCAAGCTAATTACGAGGATGAAACTAGTCTTGGTTGGATAGCTTTACACTGGTAAATTATGTGCACAAGTAGTAGATGATCTACTGTAATGTAACTAGACATCTGACAGTTAAATTTTCTTCGATTTTGAATTAGTTCAGAGCCACATATGAAGCTGATGAATCGAGGTTCGGTTTTAACCCGATGGTAGTTAGCCAACAATGCCTATACACACCCACTGCTAGCTAGCTACATCCATCAAAGTACTGCCATTTAGCTGGACAAGTAGAGACTAACTACAATAGGTGGTCAATTAGCTTTTAGCTGACATTACGTAAAAGGGATGTTTTGTACAAACCGCACTAACGACATATCAAAAAAGATGAACTATCTCTGCATGCATATCGAGCGACCACATACTTCAATTAGAGCTATCAATAGTATAAACATTTGAGGACACCGTGTTCAAACTCTTCGAAGCCCTAAATGAACTTCCGTTTCTCACAATCTCACCTCATGGCGAGCAGCCTGTGACTTACAGCTAACGTTAGCTCGTGTCTAGTGAGTGGTGGTGGTAGCTAGGAAGTTAGGGTCTAACCGGCCAGCAGGAGCTGGCTAGCCTAGCCAAGTATTAGCAGCTAGCAATAACCTAATATCTTAAAGTAAACTTGTCGACATGCTCCGTTTATACAAAATAGTATTGTATGTTGAAATGCGCATTGTCAACCCACACGAATGATAGCTTTATACATCATATAATTGAAATATGAATTCGCATCACCCACCCACCAACGTGCTCTCTGCTTCAGAGACGCAATAGAAGAGCTATAGCGTAACACAAGAACCCGAGGCCCAAGGTAGGCCTGCAGTAGGCCCAGAAAATGAAAATAAATAACAGTCGATATACTGACCAGAAACCTAGGCGATTGTCAGATATTCTGCTATACAATCGACCAAGTGGTCTCTTTGTCGAGCTCCTTGACGGATTTCGACGAAGTAAATCCCCTAAACCCTCAGTTTGAACACCAAGCTGAGGAAATATACCGAACCGACTCGCGCAGACAATAAGCGAGAGACTCGGAATTTACCTGTTTCTTTTCCACTGACACACCAGATAGCTGCGTCACGTGGTTGGTTGACAGGACGCTCCAAGGAAACTAGAACCACTCATGTGATCAACCCTTAATAATCACCTAGAATTATTATTATTATTATTATTACTAAACAAACGCATTGATAAATACCGGGCTCACACTAAATGTAATGATGCTTTGTCAGTTTGCACTGCATCTTATAACAAGGAAGTTGCAATCCAATAATGTTAAATACAGTTGGATACACTGTACAAAACATTGTATTTATACATTGGGCTTCAAAGCTTTTACTGTGTATGAAGAAATATTTTCGAAAGAAAGCTTAGGAAAGTTAAAAAAAGTTTTGGCAAAAATATTTTCAAAACGTTGAAAAACGCCAAAAAGAGAGAGAAAAAAATCCTGAAATTCCCAGGGGGGAGGACCACTTTCCTCAGACCTCCAGGGAAATATGTTCCCCCTATGTTCTAAGTGTAAAAGACTGGTGTCTGGTGTACAGTTGAAACTTGTTTTACATAATGATCACAGTAACATACACCACCAGCAGCACTGTATTGCTTTATAGATGGCCAGAGGTTGGGCCAGACTGTACTATACAAGGGGAAACCACTTTCCTTAGGCCTCAAGGGAAATCTGTTCCCTCTGTGGTCTCAGTGTAAAAGACGGATGTATAGATGAAACGTATTACACATTATGATCATTAAAATTATAACACCGACTAGCCTACTTATCATACAATAGTTTATTTGTGCCTGCAACAAAACTTAAGGTTGTGTTAAAAACAACACACATACACACACAATACAATTAATAACAATAAACTAAAGTATAAACAACCGTCTGAACAAGACAATGCTCACGAAGAACTAGGCATTTTCATTTCAAATGTGGATACAGTACTGTAAATTACAGTAGCGCTACTACTGTCTACACTAGACGGATTAGCGCTAGCTAGCTGTTACAGATTCTGAAAACAGGAACTGACTAACGATTGAGCAATACAACTCACTATACAATACTTTAAAGCCTGTATTTGAGTCCAAATTAATGGGGGGGGGGGGGGGGGTATCACTATTAAAAACAAAACGAAAACATCTTCCTTTTTTTTTTTTTTTACGGAGTTAAGGCAGCAGGCGTGTGTTGCTTAGACGGCCGCCTTAACTGTAAAGTGCTGCGGAAAACCCTGCTATAAACTAACACGCGATTATATCACGTTCAACTCAACCAAGCAACAAGAGAAAACGTAATGATTTCGCGCACGCGCAAGGAAGGGGGAACTGAATTCTCCGGAACACCGTAAAGCAATGTGTATGCTGATTGCTATTTGGTGCTCATTCCAATCGTTTACATTATCACTTGACAATTAGGAAGCTATTTGACTAAACAAGATCAATGATTCGTATTTGCTACTACTAGCTAAATGACTAGCTATCTATCGAGAGAGTTGTAGGTTGCAGCCAGCCAGGGCAGGCAGTCAAGAGTGCTGCGTTGCCATTTGCTAGCTAGCAACACAACAACCTAGTAATCACTTTTGTAAATTGCACCAAAGCTTAAAAAAAACTTTCACAAAATGGCAGAGTCACCTTTATCGGGAGTCAATGTGGTTCTTGTCATGGCCTACGGTAGCTTGGTAAGTATGACCGATTTAGATGCTAGCTACTCAAAAAGCTGGATAGCTACAGTAGCTAGTCTAGGTAGCTTGGTAGTTTACCGTGTGCTAGCATTAGGGTATTTCTCTCACAAGCAAGTGCTAGCTATTATCAGTGGTTAACGAGCTAATTTCAAAAATATGTCGTCCCGTGCAGGTGTTCGTATTATTGTTCATCTTTGTCAAGAGGCAGATCATGCGTTTTGCAATGAGGTCTCGTAGAGGACCCCATGCCCCTATTGGACACAACGCCCCTAAGGTAGACTCCCAACATGTCACTCAGTTTAAATCGTGTCCTGATCAATTGTTGCTCCGACTCAAACCAAATCAAACGTGTCGTTGTTCATTCTGTGCATTAATGTTTTGCAGGGTCTGCGGGAGAACATAGATTCTCGCCTGTCTAAGGTCCACGATATTCGTTTCGAACCTCGGCTCCTCTCAGAACAAGATGATAGAGTCAAGCCTGGCACCCAGCTTAGTGAGTCACAATATATTATTAAGCTGGACATTTGAATCTCTGCAATATGGCTGTGTATGGAGTTTTAGTAACACTGTGACATGGAATGATGTATATTTCCTAGATTGCTACAACTACCTGTACAGAATGAAGGCCCTGGATGCTATTCGTGACTCGGGTAAGAACAGGTGGAGACACCCAAACGCTTCTCTGCAGCACAAGCACCTCTGCAGACAAGTCCTTGTGCTTATTTCTTCACAATGTACCGACCTTTCGCTCCCATCCTTCTAACTTCAGGTATTCCGCTGCAGGAGATGAGTCGAAACCCAAATGCTTTGACTGGACGCAACTTCCTGAACTGGCTGCTGGAGCTGCGGAACTCCCATTCGTTAATTAAGAGCAGCCGCAGCACCCTTATAGACAACCTGTTGGAGGGCTATGACAGTGCCCGCCACGGGACCGGGGTGTGTTTTTATGTGTGCAGGCATCTTGTCTTTGCCTTTCTATGCTTGGGGTAGAGTTTCCTCACTATGTGTTGTTATTTGATTTGCCCTGTGGTTAATGTCTTTCTCTGAACTGTGTTGCAGGTTTTTGGGGAAGCAGAGTTTCTGAAATACCAGGAGGCTCTTAATGAACTGGCTGATGTGTAAGTATTTGCAACCATTTCTAGCCAATATAAATACAATAGCTAAGCTGCTTGCAGCATGTCAGACAACATATAGCTATATAACCAAAATATGTGTCTGGATGAGCACACATTCCCACAAACACACTGCTAAATCGTGTGCACAGACTTTCTAGTGGCAGTTTTATAGCCACAATGATGGCACCAACTATATATTTATGCTCAAAGATTTGGAATAGGATGTCCAACAACCTCATATAGGTACATACAACGTGTCGGGTGTCTTTTAAGGATGTTCTTTGATGTATATATATATATTTTTTTTTTTCCCCCCATAAGTAATTTTATTGTAGAATAACTTCATTACACTTGCACTGCTAAAGAAACATAGATAACAGCCCGCTCCCTTCTTTCCTTAGTGTGAAAGCCTACTCCAGCACCTCTAGTCTGGACCAGCACCACCAGTCTGCAGCTAAAGATCTGACGTGCTCCCCAACGCGTGGCACTCCCTCCACCATCCAGGTGACCTACCTGCCGTCCACCGGCCAGCGAAGCAAGAGGCCCAAGCATTTCCTGGAGCTCAAAAGCTTCAAAGACAATTACAATACCCTGGAGAGCACCCTTTGAGACTTCCTCGCAGAATGGGCTGGACTTGACGAGCAGCCTGACCAATGTGGTCATGTTCAATTTGACTACAGAATGCAGTGTTTTGAATTGCAACACAGTCATCCACAAACAATATTACTGTGTAGAGTGCATGGCTGGTTCATTGCAACATTTGTCTCCATGAGTTAAAATGCTCATTTCCCCATGACAAAACACAGTGCTTCTGGACAGTGATTATATGGCAGTTATCATTGTCAATGTTTCTTAAACATGCTTTTGTCTGTCTACAGTACATTCAAATGTTAACAAAAATGTGTTTGTACAAATTAATGTATTTATAATATTTCATAATGTATTACTTTGTTGTAAATTGTATGTGTGGAGGAAAAAGTAATTCCAATGTGCTTAATCTTTCCACTAGGTGGCAGCTGCAGTATAAGGAGCTATAATACAAGCTAGCAAGTGTTCTAGAATTTGCTATGCACAACAAAAACAGACAGCAGTCTTTTTTATATGTATATATATATATATATATATTTTTTTTTAAATAAAATAATTTTAAACAAAGTCAACCATAAAAGAACAATAACAATAAATGTAGTTCAGCACTACACTCTATTACTTATCAAAGAGGGACATATTTCACATTAAGTACACGTACAGTATATAGTGTGTTGTAGTTGAAACCAGGATTGACTAACAGACAAAAAAGAATATCTCACAGTCCGAACGAACAGTTGATAGCATACCTGATTACTGGTTGTAACAGAGTGGATCTTTAAATCCATAGCCTTGTATGATGAGGGAAACTTTAAGCCACTTAAATATTGATGAGTATTGACTCATAAGTATTTACACTTCAACTAGCAAACCTAACACGGCATTGATTTAAGGAAAGCAAAGAAAACAGGACAAACATTTGAAAAATTTGAAAAAAAGTTTTCAATTTAGAAGTACCCCGTAAAAGACAAATTCAAACTACTGAAACTTAGTGTTCCTACAACTCTTCTGCAGTATACAAAACTAGTAGGTTGACGGAGTATTTGCACTGCACATTTAGCATATGGACTCAACATGCAACATTTTCACATTTTACACATTTCATGCTTTGAAACATTATTCTGGGAGGGGGTAACATATGCATATATTTAAATTTGTGAGTTGGAATACAGAGTTGTTTGTCCAGGTCAAGACTGCTTGTGTGTTTGTATCACTTCCTTTTTTTACATCTCTCATGCCGAATACTCAGGACTTAATCTCAATTACTTTGATGAAGGGAAGAGACTTGTTGGCAACGGTGGTTGGTGTGAGCGGCTTACTGCAAATAAGAGGAACATTTGAAGTCATGGAGAGTACACAAACATTGCTTGTAGTCGTTCACTCATTTTGCTGTGTTCTGATGTTGTTGTTTTGGGAGATGCGACTGGGTGAGTGAGCTGTCACCTGAAGAGGATTTGAGGTTTGTGTTCAGCGGATGTCTGTGTCTCGGGTGCATCCCCTCCCAGGAAGTACTTCATTTGATCGTGCATCTCTCTGTTCTGTTAGGGAACACGTTATGAAAGGGTCAAAGGTCATTCAGAGAGGGTTGAGACCCCATGCAGACTTTCCCGCCTTCTCTTGCAGAAAGAGTAGAGCTGAAGAAAGTAGAATGGCACACAAGACTTGTAAGCATCCTCACCTCAGCTTCTAGGAAAGACACTTTCTCCTCCAGATCTCTGATCGCTCGATCCCTCTCCTGGATCACTGTCCGGGAGTTCTGCAGCTGTGGAAAAAAGGAAAACAAACAGAGGGATATCACGATTGGAAACTGAAGAAGAAAAACAACTCTCCAGCGGAGGCATGCTCATCACTTATTGATGTTTTTTGTTTCCCTGCAAGCTTCTGCTCCACTCCACTAAACAAATGAAGTGCTTTCTTGGCAATCAAATTGCCCGTTAATTGCTTCTGGTACTCTGTATGCAAGTTCCTGTGAGTGTGTATGCATGTGTATATGTGTGTGTGTGCAAGTATACTGTGTGTGTGTGTGTGTTGTCACCTGTTCGATCATGTGGCGGACTTTCCTCTGCTGGCACTTCAGCATATCGTCAAGGTGATGGATCTTCTCCTTCAGAACGGCTAGTTGCTTCTCCAAGTCCTCAGACCTGAGCACACACACACACACACAACATATGGTTACTATGGTTACATCACCATAACTCATGATCAGGACGAAGTAAGGTGGGTGGGTAACATACTTTATACCATGGTCTGGGTGAATGCTCAATTCTGATTGGCTGCAGGGGTGTACATTATGTAAGGGATAATGCCCGACGAGGTGTCCGTTATCAGATGATATTGGACACCTCGTCGGGCATTATCCCTTACGTAAATACAGTATCTGGCCTGATCAATGATACCTTACCAACAGCACAGCCATAAATAAATGCATGTTTCCTGATGTAAAATACAAGTGTACAGTATACGGTAATATCAGCCTTAATATCCATGACCCTTTAACCTATTCAATCTTTCTTTCTCATTATAAAGAATACGAATACACAACATAAGCGTCATATGTGGAGCGGTGGACCTCACCTCCGCTCCTTCTCCAGGACCTCCTCCTTAGACTCCCTCAGCTGCTTTAGCTCAGCCTCCATGGCGGCCATCTTGTCCTGCAGACCGGCGCTCTCCACTTCCATGCCACCAAGGAGCCTCTGCAGCTCTTCCACCCGTTGGCCGCGGTCCTCGGCCTGCCCCTCTGCCCTCTGCAGACGTTCAGACTGCTCATCCAGGCGCTGGTGAAACTCGCTGCTTTCTGCCTGCAGGGGGAGCCAGAGTCCCAAGGTTACCATGGCATTAAGCTTGCTGTGGTGCTTTTGCCCCTCTGGAGGTATGGAACTCTTTAGACCTATGGTTTAGACAAACCACATGCCAACCTGTAATTTAGGTTTCTCCATTAAACCTTTTGGGAAGTAAAATCTTTTAAAATATTGAGGAACTAAAGCAGTTTCGCGAGTCAGGAAGTTAGCCTTGTCACAAAGTCGGGACTTAAATTGTGTATTATGTGTTGCAGTAGAACACTATATTTAGGAAACTAAGGATTGTCCTTGGAACAATACAGTTTCAACCTTCTGACACCAAGACTGATAACTTCACACACACTGGGTCATGCCCTGAGGTATTCCTGGATTATGAGCGAGAGAACCAAACAATAATGAAAAGAGATGGATAGAGACTGAAAGAGGGAATGGTATGGATTGAAAGGAGGGAGAAAGTTGGGAATGAACCATTAGGTGAACCTAACAAGTACATACCTGCAGTCTGTCTTTCTCATCCTGATGTTTCTTCTCTGATTCCTTCAGCTGGGCGTACAGACGCTTAGTCACCTCCCTAAGCCTGTTGCTCTCATCCTGGTTGTCCTTCACCTGAGAGAACGAAGACAGACACAGATTGAGAGAGAGAAACACTCTCGCACAGCGATTGCCTGTACTTGTGCATAGTCACTGGGCAGAAAATAGATTCCTCGTAGATTCTCCTGCATTCTCACAGCAACACAGCCTTTAGGAGAGAGAATGGATGTCCGGCTTCATGTTACACAGGCTGTCTGTGCTGGGCTGTGCGGAAAGAATGGCTTTTTACAATATCCAATATCTGCTGTCTATGTGTGTATGGGGAGGCTGTAACAGATATACACCAAGATGTCTCTCAGTGTGTAGTCAGTATGACTACCAGCATGGTATTCTGAGAGCAGCCGCCATTTTAAATAACAACAGAAATGTTGTCATGTTGCACGGGATGGAAAATGTCTGAGGAATTTTGCCTTTCATTTTCATATTAGTTTGAATACATTCCATTTCTACTTGTTGTGACTGTAGGCATGCGTCAGGATGCACTCCTTTAAAACGGATGTAAAAGAAATAAAACAAAAAAAACGAAAGCCAAACCACTCTATCACTCAAGTTTAGCATTTAGATGAGCTAATAATAGCTTACATGAGCTTCAGACTCAGTCCCAACAAGGTTACCATTGGCGACAACAGCTTGGTTGCTAGGCAGGCTGACTCTAAAGCCATTGACAGGAAACTGAGAAAAAGAGCATGGTTAGAGATGTTAGTGCTGTGCCAATATTGTTATGTATTCATAAGCAGACGTTTCTCATGGATAACATTCTTTTCGGTTATGTTTATTCATTTTTCATGAGTCGTACCTTGTTATTGTTGTTGTTCTGTCTGGCTGCCATTTGCTCCCTCAAGGTCTTTAGACAGTACCTCACCTAGAAACACAGGAAAATGTTTTGATAAATATGCCCATATTTGTGGAAAAATCACACACACACACTATTCTCTACTGACACACCCTTTTAAACATCCAACCTAATAGCTTGTCTATCCATCCCCACCCAATGACTGGGCCTGATGCACTGACTCATCCTCTACACACTGGTGCAGACAACTGTTCCTAGTTGGCCGTACTGACCTCCTGTATTTGAGACACCTCATCTGTCAGCATCTTGACACTCGGTTGTTTGGGTTCTCTCTGTTTGCGTGCCTCAAGGTACACCTAGACATCGGAGAAGGGGGTTAGTTTTTCAAACACGCACACACAGCCACGCCCATCTCACAGACAACTCACCTTGATGACCTCTACTTTCTCTTCTGAGGGTGCAACCAGACCAAATCTCTGGTCTTGATTGATTGGCTGAGGTAGGTCAGAAGCTCTGTTGATTGGCTGTTAATTAAAAAGGAAAGAACATTCACAATAGTCCATTTGGATTTATAAATATCATACAAAATATTTGTCTTTGCCCTGCTAGAGGTTGTAATATTCTGAGGGCTAGCTGGACTGGTTCTGCTCCTGCAGAGTTCGTCTAAGCTGCTTGTATCTGTCCTGAGTTAAAAAGACAAAAATATAAAGGGATTTGTATGAGTTAGAGATGTGAAAGTGAAGATAACCCGCTTGGGGGAGAAAGGAAAGGGATATATAGCCCCTGTCATATGGGAGAACAGAGAGAGAAAGAGAGCAGAGTGAGCTGTAGCTAGGTGATAGGTGGTCAAAGTCAAAGCTGCCCATGAAGAAATTATCCAATGACTCATTGGAAGACAGTGAACCCCGTGACACAACTCCAGACTGTGGGTGGACGTCTCCAACACCACCCCACCCAACTCTGGGTCTAACGCTAACTCTTTATTAACTGGAAAAGTCAACCCAGTCCAAACCAGGAAATCCAAAAATACCCCGACCACCTAAACGAGTGCTGAGTCACTGAACAACTCTGTAGGCTACCCAAAACAATACAAACAAGGACTTGGTAGAGTGCCAGCTGTCGATTTGTTGAAAGTGTTGTTACTGAACTGTGCAGGCTAACTGCCAAACATTTTCTAGAATGAACTGTCAAAAATCATGGTTTGATGCCAATATATCAAGTTTAAGATGAGCAAACTTTTCAACAGAGGTACCTTCTACTTTTATCATGTTACAATGACTTTCAGCAAGATCCATGCCAATTGTCTTGCATGACAATTGGCAACAATTCAAATGTCTCTCTGCATTGGGTAACAAACCCTTCGTCTCTCTTAAGTTATACATACATTGCTTCCAAAATAAACGGGAACACCCATATCAGGCATTATGGTGAAGGTTAAACAAACTACTTGAATATCTGTGAACGTGAGAATCAAACCAGATCTAACTGCTTTTCAGCATGAAGGAAACCTTTTCAGGAAGGGATAAAGGTGTGTTTCCAAAGAACTAAGTTGAAAAAAGCGGTAGTTAGACTTCACATAACCCTTTTATCAATGCAGTCTCTCAAGATGTCTTTGTGCTATCATAACAGAGCACAGTCAAGTTCATCCATCACTTTATGTCTGCTCAATGTTTGAACAGTACACCTGGGCTTGTGTGTACAATGTGTTTGTTTTTTGAGATGTGTGTGTATTGATGTGTGTGTGTGTGTTAGTATATGACTCTCACATACAATACTCAACTGGCTCAACACGAAGCGTTCTAACCTTTGTTATTCTTAACAGGTTTTTATTACGGCAAACCCTGGATATCATAGACTAGTTCAAGCAGGGCAATCGGGCAGCACGCGTCATCCATTTGTCGGAGACGTAAGGCGTCTTACTCCACCTCTTTCCTCCGCCCACTACTACACCCATATAGCAGCGCATTGGGCCACGTCCGATAAGGCGTCTTTAAAAGACGCCTGGATACGCACACACTCACCCCGGTTGTTGTATGATCAGTGCTGCTGCCGTCCTCCACCATCCCCTTCTCCCCCATGCTGTCTGTATGTCTATCCACCAGGGGGATTATATCTCTATTGCTCCCTGCCTCATATGTCATGTATGTATGTGTTGCATCGAGGAGGCAGGGAGTGCTTCCCTTAGATCATCCACTCCACCAAAGTCAAACCTACATGTCCACGTCATGTAACAATAAATGCTTAAATCTAATACGTGATTGTCTTGACTGGACTGGAACATACTGGATGTCCAATAAGGTAATGTTCCATGACTAATTTGCATAATCCATTTTAGCAGGTACAATGACATCATTACATTGTTGGCAGGAGTTCATATATTATTATCTTATAATTACTCTTAAGGTATGTTGCGTCATGCCAAATACCACAGTAATCCTCTGAGTAAGATAATAAGTCCACATTTCTGCCTTAGGTTCAAAGGAACCTGTCTGAATACCATAGGAGATGGTCTGTATCAAATGAGATTCTACGATAGCAAAAAACCTGGTGGTTCGGTTTAAATCTCTGAATCATGTCTGGGAAGATGCAAAAAGCAGACTGCTTCTGAATTCAAACTTTTTTAAAGATTAGTGCATTTTGATTACATTATCAGTTATCAAGATAATTCAAATGATTTCAGAAGTACACTGGAATATTAAAACAATTTGGTTTTACTCATTTCAAAAAACTCTTGTTTTGCTAATATGATTACATAAACATGTATTCCTCTTTAGGTGCCTCTTCAGGTGCCAAATAACTTTTAATTAAGTTATCTGACTGAAATCTAATAATGAATTTAAAATAAAAATCTATTAAAGTCCCTTTGAAAAAACAGGTGTAAAATGTAAACACGAAAGATAATGGAAACTTTCCTTGGAAGTGCATTATTAGGCTTGGTTGCCATAGGCTACATTACTTCTTTACAGAGAAAACCATTACTTACACCTGTCATTGTCATTGTTTTCTCCTATGCAATGCATTCTTTCATGCTACCCACAAAATACTTTTGACAAGACACACCCAGTTAAACAGAACAGTACATCTCTAATTGTTCAGTGTGAAGAGCACACAAGGGATCATAGCACAGGATTAATGAGAAAGAGAAGTGGCAAACACATTCTTAGCATACCATCATCTGTTACCAGTAACCAGAGAGAAAATTGTGTCAACACCAACAAGACACATGTACAGCAAAACAAAACTGCAAATATGTTGTCAAACTAACAAGCACAACTGTATCGCAAACTTCTTAAAATGTGTCCAAGTGTTCAAGCAAGCACGGACTTTGTGTGGGAGAGCCTCTGTGTATGAGTGACCCAGTTAAATACCCCCCCCCCCACACACACACACCACCACCCCCTCCTCTCCTGTCAGTATGGAATCCTGAAAAACCATCAGAGCTGTGGCTGTGGTTGTAACAGGCAGGCAGCTGAACCATCAGGCTGAGATCAGAGCTAGTGACTGCAGCCTCGGGGGCCTCTCTCTCTCTCTCTCTCTCTCTCTCTCTCTCTCTCTCTCTCTCACAGAGAGAAGATCTTGACACACCCACAGAGGTGTTCAGACACACGCACACACATTCATTAACAAGGGATGCTGGAACGGACACAATGTTCCCTTCCTGAATCGTCCACAACCACAAACTCCATCTCTGGCTCTCCCACCACACATACAGTCATTTCATATCCCATGATTTTCCCTTGTTGCTTCACCCAGTACTGTATTATGCAGCAGAAGGCTGGTTTCATGTTAATGTCTTGTCAACCAGAAAACAACTATGACTCATATAATTGGTTATTACATTGGTAGTAATCTTATTATTAATAAAGTAAACATTAAAATCATCAACAAACATTCAAGTATTAGGATGGTAGTGGAATAATAAGTAAATATGTGTATTTATGGTACTTTCATATACTCCCCTAAAACCATTCTGTCTGTTTCAGGACGCTTCACTGGCACACAAATACGTTATGATAAACTTGTGAAACCTGAAATGTAATAAAGTTTAAATCAATGTGTGTTTTACTATGGTGGGCTTGTGTGAACCCATACTCTTGGATGTTGAAACTCTTTTTGATCTCTGTTGGTTTACAGCCTGATAAACATCCCCCTTCAGTAGGGAGCCAGTCAGCTATCCTGAGGGCTTCTGTCTGTACAGACAGGCCTCAGCCATATCAACATCTAATCCACAGGCCTAAAACCATGGACCCTGTCCAGCGAATTATCCCATTGTGTAACAATGGGATAACTTTCTGCAGTTAAATGAGGATAAAACAGAGGTTTCTGGGTTGTCTGGCAGATTCCACTCCTGCTCTGAATGCACAGTTAGGTCCTCTCTCAACAAAAGTATGCAAACATATCAAAAACGTTGGAGTGATATTTGAGTCTTCACTATTTTTGGACAAACAAATTAGTGCTGTTATTAGAGGAAGCTTTTTCCATCTTTTGTAAAGTTGAAGAATTAAAAGATATAAAAGCTGTAATTCATGCATTTGTAACATCATGATTAGACTATTGCAACTCTCTATTGTGGTGTTCCTCATTTTACACTCAATTACAAATTGTTCAAAATGCAGCTGCAAGACTTTTGACTGGGTCTAGAAAGAGGGATCCCATTTCTCCTGTTTCAGCATCCCTTCACTGGCTTCCCATTAAGTTTAGAGTTGATTTTAAGATCCTTATGTTTGTTTATAAGGAGTTGTCTGGCTGTGCACCAAGGTAGATTTGTGATCTCATTCTGCCATACTGTCCAGCTAGGGCACTCAGATCTTCAAATCACTTGTTTTTAAATGTGTCACAATGTTGCTACAAAGTAAAGGGTGATCAGGCTTTTTCTGTGGCTGGGCCAAAGCTTTGGAATGCTCTTCCTTCTCATGTGAGGTCTGGTCCTTCACTGGATATTTTTTAATCTACTCTAAAAACACATTTTTATTCTTTAGCTTTTGGAAACTTTTAATTGTTGTTTTATAGCGTAGTTTTGCTATGCACTATGTACAGGACTTTGGATCAATTTGTATTTTATGAAATGTGCTTTATAAATAAAGGTTGTTGTTGTTGTTGTTTGATACGTATTTGGTCACTTCTTTGTTGAAATTGATTCATAATACCTTGGGGTCATTCACTTGAATAAAAAAGACAATAAATAGCACCTTTCTTGGAAGTACTAGAGGACTATAGATTTGCGTGCTATTCCCCTCCATACACAAATTCATATAAAACGTGTGGGCGCCAAACCACTGATAGCCAATGTGTTATTGCAAAAGACTCATCAATCATTTGTCTAAATGTTTCACACATTTTTGTAAGCAGACCATAAAGTTGTTTTGTGCAGGCACTGTATACGCACAGTATACAAACCACTACATCTGAGGGCTAGAAAACTCCACAAGCAACACAGCTAAGAATGGCCTGTTTCTCCATTTGGTCTATCAACTGCGCAATGTAATCCGCAGAAATAAAACAACAAGATACATAGAAACGCAGTCAATAACTGGGCTGAAAACAGCGGCTACTCTTACGAGCTGCACTGAGACTAAGGCCCCCTGAGCTCCCAGAGCGAGTATCAGTTTACTCTACCTTGCTCTCCTCTCTGGACGCACAGGAGCTGAGAGCTTCACACACTATGGTGCTCCTATACGATCCCTCTACCTCTATAAATACAACCACCTAGCCTCCCCCTCTGATGTACAGCATCAAAGAGAACCATAACCCCACTCCCATCCCTTCCAATGAAGACTCCACTGCTCTTATTGGTACACAAACTGGACAAGTGCAGCTCCTGGCTCAGAGGATTGAGCACTGGCTACAATGTTTGGCCAAATATGCAACTGACCGTAGTGGAACATCAACATACAAGTAAAGAGTTCCACATGCACATGTCTAGTCAGAGGCTGGGCAACTCACAGCAACATGTTAGTTTCCACTCCTTGCAGAGTACCATTAACACATTCAGACACATATTGACGTATATCCTGTCTTGGGTCATATAACAAGGTACGTAAATGATTACAAAAGAGATTATCAAAGATAAGAAAGATAATAAAATACTTTTGCACGTCAGGAACCTACTACTGGTGATGTCATGTCATTCCCACATTCCACAATTTAGACGTAAAATGTGAAACTCTCAGAGCCTGTCACAATGTCACACGACTGTTTCTCTTATGTCTGCTATGAAGCTTCCTTTGTCAGCCTTGTTAAATGAAGCTCAAAGTTACTCTGATGCACACACATATGTATCTTGAACACAGAGTAAATTATAATACATTTACAATGTTTCTGTGTCAAAGTATGAGGTACATTTGGCAGTACTATTTAGTATAGGATTGTATGAAGATAAGAAGAGTGAGTGTATATGAAATATACACATACAAATATAAACAACATATTAAATCAAAATATGTAAATATATTACTTTATGTAGCTATTTTACTGGAGCTACATGGTAGATACTACGAAAACAACACAATTGCCTCTTCAATGGCAATAGATAAAACACGTCAGAAGAAAGCGTACAAGTCATAACACACAGACTTATACATCTACGAAACGACTTCTACACTAACTCAGGTGAAAACAACACAACACACATGCCAACCAGTTTCAAATGTACCTGTCTAGAAGTAGTAGTCTGGAGCCCTTTCTGTCGGTGTCCTAAGTGTTTTGAGTGTAATCGTGTGTGACTCAGTGTGGGAATCTACTGCTGTCTTGCCTTACATGGAAGGGAGAGGCTCCAAAAGCCAGCCCAACCCTATTCTACCAGACCTGGTCCTGCCTCCAACCCCTGGAGGTCCTCACAGCTCCCCCTGCAGGAAAGACAGGGTCACTGCACAGGCCAGACTGAGGAAATAACAGATGGGTTGTTGAGACGGTTAGATTTTGAGCACAATTGCTTTGATTAATATTCGGTCTGTTTGGAAGTCTGTACATTTTACATGTTTTCCCTAGTTTTAAAATGTTTTGTTTAGACTTGCAAAAATGTCATACAACGCGACTACAAGACTTCCATGATATGAATAAGTGTTCAGGCATATTAACCAGTGTGCAGGCATATTAACCTGTGTGTGGTTATGTGTGTCTGTATAGCATGCCTGTCACCATTATGTACAAGTGTCTTACAGTATAGCACACAGGTAGGTAAATAGCTTGCACAAAAGTGAATCCTCATCCCTGCATGGTGCCAGCAATAGAGCCCTGGTGTAGAATGTGTGGTGTGTTATATAACTGAGATTAATGAAGTGTCTTTATGTAAGAGTCCCTTGACATGAACTATGCATAAGGTAAACGGGCTATACAAATGAATGCATGTGTGTAAGTGTTTGTGCATTCAGTATGTGCATGTGCTTGTCTGTGTGTACATACCTGCTCTTGTGAATGTCTTCTCCCTACTGTGTGTGTGTGTGTGTGTGTGTAATGCACCTGATGAATAGAGTGTGCGTGATCTGAGGGCATACCTCCTTCTAAGATCCTCAAATACAGCAGAGTCTGTGTGAGGGACGTCTTTACCCAAACTAATTCAAGACCCTGTGCCTGGCCCACATCTTAAGTCCATCTAGTCAAATAGGAAGGTTCAGTCCACCCCCCCATACATCAAATCAAATTACATCAGGTCAGATTAAAGGTCCGGTCTTTACAGCTCCAAGTCGTCCAATCCTTTAAGTATAGTTACTCTGTGAATGTGTCTGACTGCACAAAGTGCACCAAACCCAGAGGGAATGTAAAGTCACTGCATAGAGGAACAGGTAGTTCAGGAGGCAAAGTGCCATGTGTACGGAAACCACAAGACTGTTCACCATGAAGTGTAACAACAGACCTCGGGAGGAAGAGCTTTTGAGAAAAGGCTGTGTTTGCCCAAGGGCATTCTAACACTTGCTCACAGTCACCTTAAAATCCTCCCATATCAAAGAGGCTGACAAAAATCGAGTGAGGTCAGAAAGTGACAAAGATAAAATAATCTGTGATTGTTTCCTTCCAGGTAACAAAATGCTTCTAGTGCCAACTTAAATCAATTGAACATGTCAAATATATCATACACTTAAGGCATACAAAGAACATTATGCAACAAACTGGACAGGGTCCAAAACTGAACTGCATTGGGTGAGGGCCATTAAACATTGCTGAGTTTGTTTATTTAGCGAGTTATATTTGTATTGTGTCAAATAATCTCATTGTGTAATTCGAAAAGGTCTCCAAAATTAGGAGTAATTTATTAACGAGTAACAAGAAAAGGCACATTTGTTGAAAACGACATAGGCCTGTGATTTTCTACTTCGTGAAACCACATAAGAGTTTTGAACACAGCAATGATTTCAAACTACACTTCCAGTTTTTCTTCTTCTTAAATCAGAAGTTGAACTTGACGGAAAAAATGCTGGCTGCTGTATTTCATAGATGACACTTTAACGTTCAAAGTCCCACAGGTAGCCTGTTCACTATACTGCAGGTAGGCCATGCAAGACAACACCGTTTTGAATTAATATATTAACCTACATAGACAAATCTGTATTGTTTATTGAACTGTCTGGAGTCAGATTCCCCAAGATAAATAGAACAAAACTGACTTGCCATTCTTGGAAATACTCTAGGTATTAACCATTCAGTGTTTGGCATTCCGTTAATGATAAACATGACCCTCTCTTAAGGATTATGCCCCGTTTAGTATAATAATTAAATTATTTTTCTAGAAGCTGTTGCCATATAGGCCAGCTGAACTATAAAGGACATGGATATGGATAGTGCTCTAATAAGATACTGCAGGTACTGTCAACGTGGTTGTGATTTAGTGTTGTGAAATTCTCAGTAGGCTTCTCTTTATAGGTAAAACGATAGATCCTACACATTCTACACAATGGTGACATTTAGCCTGAGCCTACTAAACAAATACCAGGGGTCAAATGAAACACGAAATGAATGCAAACAATAATCAAGCAAATGTTGGTCAGTTATCAGAAATCAAATTACTGACAATATTGACTCACTTACATTCATTCCGGTATCTCTTCTGACATCTTCGTTTGTAAATAATATTTGCGTAACGTCGTTCATCTTCTCTCGGGCAGCAGGAGTTTGAAGAGATGACATATGTAGGCTGTCCTTATTTGTCGATTGGACACAAACGTTTTCGCGGCCACCATGCAACAGTTGACTCGAGTCAATCGTACCTTTCATTGAATGGTTTGTCCATGAACGACCCACTTCAAAAATAACATAAATTTTCACTCAATGCCTTGCCCTCAGACGACTAAATATTTAAACATGACTTGCGCTGAGATGAAGTCACGCGCCCTCAACTGTCTGGAATGTTGAAAACTTCAGACTATGACCGAAGCAAGGAATGCAAATACAGCATGAATATGCGTTAGCTAAGCGTCGTCTAAACGGGACTGGCAAGAAACTAGAACCAGAGCTGACTGAAATTAATGTGAACCATGCAGCAGATTTTCAATATCTTGTCCCACTAAGAAATCACACACACACACACACACAAACACACTCACAAACACTGTTAATTTGACTGACCTCATAGATGTTAATGTTCACCATCCCACCACCTGGCAAAAGTTTCATGATTCCATCATGCTATGTTATCTGCTGTTTACAGTTCTGTGTTCTCAGATAAGCCCCTTTCTCATAGCTGTGATTCCTGTCAAAGGTTGCTCAGCCAGAACACCAATCAGCTTTCATCCACTGCTTAGTCACAGCTCCAAATTGGATTGAGACTTAATTGATAGCTATTGGAAGCATCTAACAAAAACAGTTTCCCAGCTTTACAGATGTGCCGCCAAGCATCCCTATTCTACTGTAGTACAAGCATTACCATACTATTATTACTATACTGTAAAACCAATACTCAATCCATGAACAGACGTTGGTGGTAAATGGGCTAGAGATTGGTTCTGTGTTCTTCCTGGTGGATGCACAGGTCTTCTACTGTAGCCTTAGATGTTGAATTTGAGGAGTATAGCCCAGTACACATTTGGCACTACATGAGACAATCAAGATAGTTGTTTCAAGGTGTTAGTATTCTGTCGTCATGTACTGTACGTCACAGAAACACTATGACATTCTTCACATATGACCATTTAATCCTGAGTGTCACTTTTCTTCCTTTTGCATTTAATCAATTTAATACCAACCTATTCATGACTTTTAAGACCAACCCAATGCAAACATAAATTTTTAGTTTCAAGGCTCACCTTACGGAACAAGTCTTTGTCAGATTGTATGTCGAAACCTCTAACAAGAAACTTTTGTCAGATTGATTTCTCGGGTAATGTTTGCAAAACCAGGGTGAAGGTACGTCAGTGCAACAACTCAATGACTCTATAATCTACTGCAAGGCACCTAGCCAATGGTCTGAAGTAGTGCCAAGACAGCATGCATGTTTGTGCATGCAGAGAAGTTGTGTGTAGAAATTAAGTACATCATTTCTTTAACTGTGTCAATCATCCAAAACCAGCATACTCTCTTTCTTCTCAGTCAAATTTGTATCAAATCGGATGTATAACTGCCCTTTTTACAAGGAAAGTCTCAGAGGGATTCCCAGATACCCATAACACTGCACCCAAAACAACCTAAAACTCTCAAGGAAGACAATGGACAGGAGTCATTCAGGCAGAGGAACCATGAGGTCGAAGGACACTGAAAAGGAAAGAGGAGAGCGGGAGATGGAAACAGAGAGACACACACACAAACACGCACACAAACACACCACACACACACACACAAAAATAGTGTAGTTGACTTGGCCAGACAAAGTGGACAGCAGGGAGTAAAGCCGAGAAGCCTGGCTAAAGAGGAGCCAGACAGAGGATAATGACCTGATGTCTCCTGTAATTACAGTAAACTAACAGAGGGATTAAGGGCTAGCTAGCTATCTTTGCGGGGGAATGCAGCCAGCTCTATAATTACAGTCTCTTGTAGGGCTGCGATCACTGCAGTCCACACATCAACAGGAGAGAGAATGTTCAGATACTTGCAGCAATTTCATGGAGTGCCCAGAGCATAGCATTGGCATGATGTCATAGAAAGCTCACCATCTAGTGGCATGGGGTCAAGGTTCGTGTGACTGTGTAATAAGGAAGTTTGACTATTGTCTGGTAAAGCTCTTCCTTTCCCTTTATGGACGAATACATTGGCTCATCCCTGTCCTGCACAGAATCATACTGACTCAAATGTTAGAGGGTGAAATAGTCTGAGATACAATGTAAAAAATAAAACAACCCATTCATCTGTATGTACAAAGTCTAAAATGTATTAGAGATAGCAAAGTGTCAACATTCTAGAAAAGCATACACAACGGTGCACTACATATCAAATATACCATATATCAACCATATAAACATACAATTTTCATCTTTAGAATACCAATATTTAGCTTCACAAAGACATTTTAAACAGAAAAGTGGGTACAGAGTTTTCGACAATTCACTTGTTTGTAAGAAAAAATTATAATCTAAAAGGCAGTTGCAAGGAGAGAAAATGACACGTAATTTCAAGTCTAACCTTGGGATTCAAAGTCAAAGAAATGTATAATCAACACAAAAATAATTTGCAGCAGCAAAGTACAACACTGAACACAAACAACCATAACTACAACTTCATTTGATAACAGGTAACAGTAAAACCTTAAGGCATTTCAGGAGAGGCTGCAAAGTTCCAGAACAGCCTGGGGTTGGAGGGCATGGACAGAAATAGAAAGAATAATATATCTATAGCTGAGAATTTCCCTTGGAGGGTAAACAAACTGTAAACCTGACTGACCTGAATATCTGGTGTTAAAGTTAAACCAGAAACGTTTGGGCTTTCCTGTAAGCTGCCCTAAATCAAAGGCTGAGGGTACCCCAAAAAAATCATTAACTTTACTTCAGATAAAAAGGTATACCATCAACAAAGTAACATAGAAGACAGGCTACAAACACAAAGGGTACAGCAGTACCATGTATAGTAGTCATGTCGTGCCTGGAACTTAACACCACAACATTGAACATAAAACCGCAGTGCTTCAGAACATATTAGGGACAAACATGCTTGTTGCCTTTTGGATTTACAACAGTATGACACTGGGAGTTGGAAAAACGTGCAAAAGTTGTGAAAACTGCAAAAATCCACATTAACAACTTCAAACAACTATAAAAGTAATTTATTGTTGCATTAATGTTCTGCATCAGTGAATGTTGGGAGTATTAATGCAGTAATACACAGTAATGCATTCTGAAAAACACATCAAGAAGAACAGTTAAAACCCTGTCACTCCAAGTAGATCAATACGCTTCCCTTGTGATGCGGAACATTCATGAAATCAGCACACTTATCACAGCAGAAGGTGCTTGGATGAAGTGCCAGAATGCTACTCTGTACTGGCAAAATGCCTGGTTTTGAAACAGCCACCTTTATAATAGCTCCTCTTGAACATTTTTTATTTTGGCTGCAAGGCATTTATGTAGTGCTTGGCATCTATGCTTATCATCAACCCTTGAGAACTTCTCGTTCTGACAATCCAAGGTAAAAGTCTGAAACATTTAATTGGAAATACACTCGTTTTCCCCCCTTTCTTCCCCCCCCCCTCGCCCTTCCTCGTACTCTAGCAGTTGGTTGTCTGCAGTTGTGCCTCGGTAAGTATGGAAGCGATGCTGTTGGTGTCGTACAAGCCGTCCTCGTCCTCCGAGCTGAGGTTGGAGGAGCCCAGGACCGGGCGACGTGCCTGCTGCCCCTTCCTCCTGCAGGAGACAGCATCAACACACCACTGAATCTGGAGTCAGGCGGCTGAGCGGTTAGGGAATTGCTTGGGCTAGTAATCTGAAGGTTGCCGGTTCGATTCCCGGACACGCAAAAGGACGGTGTGTCCTTGGGCAAGGCACTTCACCCTACTTGCCTCAGGGGAATGTCCCTGTACTTTCTGTAAGTTGTTCTGGATAAGAGCATCTGCTAAATGACCAAATGTAAATGAATCTGGAGCGTTTATCCAAAGCAAAGCTGTGGAGGGTAGGCATACCAGGAAGTGCTGGTGAGAGAATGCCTCAGATACTGTGCTTCAGATCAAATGTTTTTTTTTGTTGTTTTTTTTTACTGCAGGAGTTTCAGAAAAATGTAAGACATTCAGTGAGTTATAGAAGAGCACCACCTGCTGGATCTGAGAGGTTTCACATTCAGCCTACAGCAGTAATAACGAGTATAAGTGGCAGAGTCATGTCCTGCATGAGATAACTAGTATACCAGAGCCACATCCTGTCTTACGGGAGTCTTACTTGAGCTCAGCCTCCAGGGTGGAGATCTTCGCCTGCTGAGTGTCCTGCAGCTCCTGCTGCTCCTCCAGCTCCCTCAGAACCTTCCGGCGCACCCCCTCCAGACGCTCCACCTCGCTCTCGCTCTCGTCCACCTGCCTCTTCAGGGCCTTCACACGCAGCGCCAGCTGGGATGACAGCGAGACAGGTGGGGGTTTAACGGGACCTTAAATGTTCAGGATGGCTTTGAGAGGACGAAAAATGGATGAATTTGTGAGAAGGGAAGACAGTGTGTTCCATGAGGAGAGTTTGGAGAGTGGTCGGGGGAAAGATAGCACACGGGACCAAATGCAGCCAGGTGGAGGTAGAGAGATGCTGCTCAGATGATGAGAGGGTGGGCACGTCGTACCTGATCTCTCTGCTCGGCGTGCGTGTTCCTCTCCTGGTCCAGAGTGATGTTCAGGTCCTTCAGCTTCCTCTCCATTCTCCTTTGGGAGGCCTGGATACTGCCCTTCTCCCTGACAAGTCAGAGTTATAGTGCATGTCACTACGAGTTGCAGAGCTTGTTAAAAAGGGCAAGGCTCCTTTAAGAGAGCACGGATATTAATAGGATTAGTATCAAGCAGAAGACAATTAGTGACTGCACATCAGACCAGCGGATGAGCTCATCTTTAACAGAGCTAGCGTGTAATGCAATATCTACACAAACGATATAAAAAGTATGTGTAAAAGCTTGGAAATACCCCGACACACAACAGTTTGGGTTATCACGTGCACGCTATGTTGCACGCTATGCCCAGTAGTTTTTCCTGCGTGCTCGTGTGTGCGCACCTCTCCTCGCTGCGAAGCCTCTCCTCCAGCTCCTGGATTTTGCCCTCCAGCAGTGAGATTCCAGCCGGAGGTCGAGACTGGCCCTCCATGTCCGCCACGCGAGACTTCAGGTCCTTCACCTGACAGAGAGACACAAGAAATGGCTCAGGCCGGATCATAACCCCGGCCCCTGGGGCAAGGCCTCAGCATACATGGCACAGCCGCTTGACAGGTGAGATACCGGGGCGCCCATAAGGTGTCTCTCTCATGGCGCGTACCTGTCTCTCCATGGAACTCTTGTCCATCTCCAGGTCATGTCTGGAGGATCGCTCCTGCAACAGGTCTGCACGGAGCTGGTCCACCTGTGAGAGGAAGGGGAGGCCAGAGAAGCGTTACCTACCGGCCGTCTGAGCGGAGTCTTGTTTTCAAGTGACGTTCCAGACACATGGCCCCCCCGCGTGTTCACACAGCTCTACCTGTTCTCTGCTGCGTGAGATTCGGTCGTTGAGAAGCTCCACGCTGCTCTTCTCCTCGTCCAGCTCAATCTCCATCGTCTTCACTTTATCCTGACACACAAAACAGAAAGTGAGGAATCCTATCTTCGAGAAATCCGCTCATACCACTGACTCGATGAGACCCCGTTTTCCACCAGAACCTTTGACCCCTCCGTGCCCTCACCTCCAGGGCCCTGATCTCCCTGCCTCGGTCGGTGTGGGAGCTTCTCTCCGACTCCAGCTCGCTCTCTAGGTGCTTGAGGCGGCTGCTCAGTAGGTCTCTCTCCAGCTGAGCGCCGTCTCTCTCCTCTCCACACGCCAGCAGATCCTTCTTGAGACGGGACGCCTGCAGGAACAAGGTCCAAGCATGCTCAAAGCCACTCAGAAGTCTTCCCTCCGCTTTTCTCCTCCTTTCTCTTTTCTTTCCGCCCCTCACCCCTTCCGCCCTTTCCTCACCTCCTCCTGCAGGCTCTTCTGGGCGGCCTGGGCCCTCTGCAGCTCAGCCAGCCTGTCTTTGCTGTTGCGCTGGGCGTCCAGCAGGTCCCTTCTGGAGCGCTCGCGGTAGTCGTCCAGCTGGCTCTGCAGCGTCTGCACCGACTGGCGCGAGTCCCCCATCATCATCTCCATCTGGGAGGGGGGGGGGGGGCGGGGAAGAGGATGGATGGATTATTGACATCCTCAAAAGAGCATAACTGTGCCCACCACACTCTCGATTCCTCCCACTCCCCATCTCTCTTAATATGCACACCCACCTCCTTGTTGATTTTCTCCAGAGCCCTGTCCAGTAGCCTCTTCTGCTCCTCCAGGTCGCTTTTTCCCCTCTTCAGCACCTCCCTCTCCAGGTCCCTCTCCTCCAGGCGCCGGCTCAGCTCCTCCTTCTCCTTGCCCGCGCGAGAGGCTGCTCGCCTGGCCTCTTCCAGCTGGGACCTCAGCGAGCGGTTCTCATCCTCCAGGGCCTGCTCGGTGTCTGAGCTCAGGGGGACGCTGGAGTGGAGACGCTGTGGAAGGACACAGAACACCAACAGTGACTTCATCAGGCAATTTAGTTGAATAAAACGTTGTTTTTTTTTCATGTCAGAAACGTGGTTTTCTATGTGTCAGAACAGCGGTCCCGTGTGTACATGAGTCTCTCCATTGAATGCGTTGTACCATGCGGGCTAGTCTCTCCCTGAGACGCGTGTTGGTTTCCTGAAGCTCCAGGTTGGTCTCTTTGGTGCTCTCCTGATCCAGCTGTGAAGGTGTGGGGGGGGGGGGGGGGGGGTGAAAACCCTTCAATCAAAACACATTCAACCAATGTTGGATGGGTTAAGGACACTGATGTCTCACCTCCTTTGTCTTCTCCAGTGCCTTCTGGAGCTCATCCCTGTCTTTCTGTGATTGGTCCTTCAGTCTGTCAATCTCGGCGTTCAGTCTGGCCTCCTTCTCTTCGCTGGCTGCCCTCAACGCTCTCAGCTCCTCCTCCTTCTTCCTCGACTCGGCTCTTTGTCTGTCGAGCTCTGAGCGAGTCTGCTGGATATCGTCATGGCGACGCTGAGGGTCAAGTAATCAGAACGGGTGAATTAAGTGCATGTGGAGAGGAATGTTTGTGAGGGAGCATAATGAGTGTCTGAGACAGTAAGTGTGTGTGTGTGAGTGTGTGTGTGCGCTTCAGCCTGTGAGGGGGGGGGGGAGAAAAGGAAATTCAAGAATTCTTAAACCGGTTTCTTTGTGAAATGCTTTGTAAGCAGGTGTTACCGGTGAGTCTGTGTCATCTAGCACAGGTGTCTTCTTCATGGACATCTGAAGCTTCTTCAGCTCCTCCTCAAACTCATCCTTTTCCAGGCGAGCTCTCAGGAGACTAGACAAAGAAAACAGACAGTGAATAATTAACTCCACACCCGGTGTAAACAATAACATGCACACACTAGGGCTGTGGAGCATCACAAACGAACACATAGTAAGTTCTACTTTCAGACACCTGAAAAGTGTTTCGTGAACCTGAATGAAAATCACTGACTCAATAAGGATTTATATTGATCAGTGTTCGAGTTAATCACAGATACCGTGTTGATCAGATACCTGATTGTCACACTGCACAAATGCAAAGTTGACTTGAACTTGAATCATCATTCATCATGTTAAACTTGATTGAAATGAAGTAGGATGAACTAAATCGATTGATTCATAAATCTAAACTGATCGGTTACTCATTGGATTGTAGGACAAAGACGTGAATGGTCAGAACTGAATGATCAGCCAAATGTCACTTTGGATGCATGCAGGAGGGTTGCACATCTCAAGTGAACATTTGGCTCTGACAAAGCTAGTCTACCGTACTCAGATCAAACAGAGTGAGTTTGAGCTTCTCCCTCACATGCATGTCGCGCTCTCCAGTCTCTTCCTGCCCAACACAAAAGTCAAGGAGGAAAAAGAGTGACTGCGTTAAAGTGAAGCAAATAGTAGAAAAGGTCAACATTTTCAGGCCTGAAATACCTTTACCAGGTCAAAATGACCTGAATTCAAACCCATTTTCCTTGGACTTCAAGATTTGAACTTAGACATACATCTTACCAATATGTGCGCAAGGACGTTCTCAGAAATGGAGTCGATACCACAATGCAAACACTTGACCATAAAGAGAGGTTATGTAAAAAATAAAAAAAAACACAGATAGGACTTATCTTTAAACTGGAGTCTAATCTGTTTTTGCTGACTGGCCCACTTGACATAGTTGTGGCATAACAACTACAGTGCCCTGTTCTCCAACCATGCGTTCTGTTTGGCTAAGGTAGTCAAGACATTGCTTCACATACAACACAGAGGGGGGGACAGGGACAGTGTTGGACAGACACGGCGTACTACCACGTCAGGTGGTGTTCACCGTGAGCGTGGCTGCTCAGTGGAGGGACTGACTCACTCTTGTTTGCTGTTCTGGAGTTCCTCTGTGGCGGTGTCCAGCTGGGACCTCCACAAGCCCTCTTGGTCTCGACAGCTCTCTAGCTCCTCCTCCAGGCTGAACATGGACTCGTTCACCTTCTGCCTCTCCTCTTCAATCTGCTGCTGTGACTGTAACACGGGAAGAGACCATTGAGGGGATTGGGTAGAAGACCTGTGCATACATGGTACCTTAAACGATCACTTATAGTACCCAAGTAAAGTATGTGTGGTGACTGTGCTCAAGCATGTACCTTGTCTTGTCCAGCTATTTCAATGTTTACCCCAGTCTATACCCTCCCTGTGACAGTGGTCATTGGACATCTGAGAGCACGCTCAAGCTTGTCCTTCCTCCCTGCCCGCCCCTCTTTCTAGACCTCTGCGTCTACCTGCGACACCTGCTCCATGGTGGAGCGGAGGGTCTCCATGTCCCGGTGGTACTGCTCTCTGAGGACCTCCATCTCCTTGTCGTGAGACTCCACCTCGTCCTTGAGCGCCCCCTTCAGAGCGGTCAGCTCCCTCTCGCGCTGGTGCAGCTGCTCCTCCTGCCGCTGGCGCAGCATGGCCGCCTCCGCCAGCTCGGCCTTCAGCATCATCACATCCTGCGAACAAACCGGGGGTGGGGGGGGAGGAGATGAGGGGGTCACGTAAGAAGGGTGCTCATTATTTACAGTTCCGAGTCTGTGGGTGTGTGCGCGTGTGTGTGTGTACCGTCTGCAGTGAAACTGTGTGTGGAGAGTTCTCCGAGATTCCCCTCAGCTCTTCCTGAAGCCCCGCCAGTTGGTCTTCATGCTGACGGACGCGAGACTCCGCCTCCTCCTTGGCCATCCGTAGCTGAGTCAACCTTAGGGAGGAGCCAATCCATAATCAATTACTAATCAATATACTCATCAAGCTGCAAAGCAGTGGATTTAAAAGACACACCAAAAACGATCTGCCAAAGTGAAGGGGCTTGACTAGTCTTTGATCAAAGGGGAGTCCTTACTCTTCCTGGGCCTCCAGCAGTTCAGTTTGTTTGCTGTCTAGTTGTGTCTGCAGCTGGGTGTTGTCATGAAGACAATCCTCCAGATCCTTCTTTAGGTTTCTTTCAACTCCTGATGGCTGAGAGCACACACACATACGTCAGCACAAATATAACACAGCAAACTGTAGACCTATATTGTCTCCTCCTCAGGTACAGTATGTACTGTACAGTATCATCCAAACTAAGTCGTCCAATAAGAAAAAAATCTTGGTTTTCCATGCAGCCATCAAAGCTACTGATTACAGGACTAAACAAGCTCAAATTCTTTCCAGTGGCTACAGTAGCTCTATTGTATAGCAGGCAGGACACAGTTTGAGAATCAACCCATTTTTCATACTTCAGAGTGCCAGCGTCCTTCAACACAAGCAACTCCATTTCAACGTTTTTCAAAGAGCAAAGCTGAAGCGTGCCTTATCCACCGCCTACACCAGAGCTGCACTGTTTGTCAGGACTGATAATCCCTGAATAGACCAGCAGCAGCAATAGCTGGATATGAAACCCTCCTACACACTCTTTCTACAGAGTTTAGATGGGGGGGGGGAGAGAAGAGAGAGAGAGAGAGAGAGAGACAAGTCAGCCTTGAGGATCTGTCATTCCTCTTGTTCTGAGTGTCACACTTTGATTATCGTGTGCATTGGAAGAGATTCTTGTAGCTTTAATGAAAGTGTGATAATAGGCAACACATACCCACACAACCTCATGCACAACCGCGCTAGCTAGTGCACCAGGAGCAAGCCCTCACCAGGAGAACCAGGAAATAAAAAAAACTGTCCACAGGTACGAATGAGGACTGAAAAACAAACCCTCTTCCTTATCACAGGATACTCAGCTCTCCGTAAATGGCTTTGTCCTCCACCACTCCTAAAATGACCCTTCATTAGGGGGGGCAGTAACTGGGGCCTAGGTAAGACGGACACGCCCCACGTTGCTATGGATACCACAGAACACATGACCCCACAGAGGGACACTTTCCTCCAGCTAGCCAACCACCACCTGGTGCCGGGTTCCAGTCCAATTCAATTATTGATGTGTTTCAAAGACCGGGACTCCAAATTCACTGCCCCTTATCATCTTCCCTCTGCGGGTGCAGTGTTGCTAAGAGACCACAGGGATGATTTGAATGCAGGAATAACAGGCATAGATACAAACCTAGTGAGAGTTACATAATAAGAGTTCATACTCAGGAGGTTAAACAAAAACATACAGTATAATTACATTCTACACACGCATGCATGAATATTGATGCATGTGCAAAAAACGAATGTAATTAGCAATAGAGGACACCAAGGCTACTACGACTAAGACTATTCTGTACAATAAATATTGTACAAAGAACATAAAGTGACAAACAGGAGCTTAGTCTGTCCAGCAATGCTGAGATCCTGCCAAAACTAGGCCGATCATTTGAAATTCTCTGCACGACACTTAATCTTCACATTTTTCCTCTGTTAACATGGGCGGCCTTGGAGACAAACAAGCTTCGTGGAAGACGAAAGAGTGCATCCCTTTCACACACAGGCTCCTACATCCTCAGTGTCAAGACAAACACACAGGCATACATCCCCTCGCTCATACATCCACTCACTTATACCTTGGCATCGTTTGGTGTCTCATTGACATGGTTGACTTTTCGATTGATGGACAGGTCACTGGGCCTGGTGCAAAAACAAACGTGGCGAGAGTAGTGCCTGATTAGATGTGCTGCGATGTGGCCTGATGGGAGGGATTTGACTGCCTCACTCTCTCACGTACCCTTCCTTCAGGAGGGAGGGGATGGCCTGCTGTGTCAGTGCTTCCTCTCCGTTGATGACCTCTGCGCTTCGACCCCGCTCCTTCAGAGGGGGGGGCATCCCCTTTAATGAGAGAGAGAGAGAGATAGATAGGTAGAGAGAGAGAGGGAGATGGATAGGTAGAGAAAGAGAGAGAGAGAGAGGGAGATAGTGAAAGAGCACGAGAATGAAAGACAGTGAAAGGGAAGGTAAACCAGGGTTCAGATAACATGAATGATCATTAATGATCAGCACAGCACAGAAAAAAAATATATCTGTAAGTCACAAATAGCCATTTTACTCACAGGTTTCTTGGGTGGAATGGCTGGAGGACTGTCCTTGGTGGCGAACTTCCCAGGTGTCTTGTTGATGCTCGCTGGCTTGGAGGCAGAGAGAGCTGTCCCCTTGGAGACGGGGCTCTTTCCTAGGCTACCGTGAGGAGGTGTGGAGGAGGCGTAGGGGTTGGGAGTAGTAGCCGGGGGAGGAGTCACAGAGTCTTCAGGCGCGTTCTTCCGGGCATCCAGACTTCGGGAGCGCCTGCGTTCGTCGAACCTGAGCCGCTGTCTGGCCCCGGTGCGCCCCCTGGTCTGCACACCGGGAGTGCTGCTGTTGAACTTGCTGATGAGCTTGTTGATGGGAGCCAGGGAGTTGGTGTCTATAGCGGCCACAGGCTCCTCCTCCTCAAACGGCACTGGTGGAGGGGGTTCTGGGAATGTCTCCGGGGATAAATCAAGCTTTTTCCCGCTGTGTCTGCCAAGTGACCCAGTAAGCCCCACCCCATTCTTAGGCCCTCTGGACCCAACCCCTTTGAGACCAACAGGCTTGAGCCCCGCCTCGTTAAACAAATCTTCATCCTGACTGGGCCAGCTGCTGTCCTTTTCTACTCCATTGGTTGGTTTCGGATGGGGGTCCATCTTCGCTCTGTCTGCTCGCCCCTCCCTCCCTGTCCCGCCCTCCCCCTCCCCCTGAGTCCCTGCCTGACCGTCCCCTGGGGGTCTCCTAAAGGGGCTCCCAAAGGCCTCCTGCTCTTCTGTCGGGGAGGCTGAGGAGACTGGGGAGCTGGCTGGCTGTTCAGGTTTGTAAGGGTTTGGTATTTCTCCAGGGTCCTTCCCTCTAGGCAGGCTACTGTAGGGGGAAGCAAGCGCTGAGCTCGGGGGCTTGGGCTGCACCTGGGGCGGATCGGTCTTCAGCTGGACCCCATACGAGTCTCCTTTCTCCCCATCCTTCAGGACCACATAGGGCTGCCCGGATATGCCCTGGACTCGAACCGCAACGCCATACTTGTTGGAGGGGGGCGTTGCGTTATTGCGACCCCTGGTCTTTTCCGGGTAGCCCCCGCCAGTGTCATGGAGGTCTTTGATGAAGCGGATCTGAACACCGTAGTCCACAGGGGGCTTCCTGTCTGAGGAGAGAGCGCTCATGTCGCCTTCCTGAGCTGTGAGAGACCTGCACAAAGAGAGGGATGAGAGATATTCAAATGGGTTCCAAGAATAGCACCTTCCTGAAAACAAGCTACTTAGTTTTTCAGTTTATTGGACAAAACATTATAGGAAGTGGATAATTTTTTCCCATATTGATCTCTATTCTTCCGATTTTCCTTCTGAAGCCTGAATCTTAAGGGGTACACAGTCTTTCTAGATCTAACAAAGAACTGGTTCTAACTCACAGTTCTTCATATTTACTTACTCCCTCCACTGTTTGTCATGCTCTCCCCCTCGCCCTATCTCTCAAACAAGCAAATAGCAATATACAATAAAGGAAGTGCCCATTGCTTTTGTACATCACAAATTCCCAGATGGCATTTGCATGTTGCTGGTTTTCTAGTATACACCTGTCTCTCTCAAATGCCACCCTTGCATATAGCCTCCATCATTGCCATGACAACACTGACTAACTATCCGAGATCTCATTGGCTTCGCCATTTGGTTCTTTCTACCTTTACTCTTTAATCACACACTTAGGCATATAGAGACGTACCATCTACATGACATACTGTGATGATAGCGTATCTAACTCAAGCACTTTCCGAGAACTCCATTGGATTATCTAAGAGCAGTGTGCTCTCTATTCATCTCGAGACAATTGGGCCACTGGGACATTAAGGGTCTCTTTATTCTGCTTCTGCCTACTTTTGGCTGTGAGGGAGAGAGAGACACACAAAGAGTGAGAGAGAAAGACATAAAGGGAGGAACTTGTTATCTATGTGTGTCAGTTTGTCAATGGGAGGGGCAACACCTCAAGCCGCACCACTTCTGTGAACCTAAGATGCTTCCTTGACTTCTTCTGAGATTCTACCTTTTTAGTCAGCTGGTCCATCCGTTTCTATTCTGAAAAGAAAGCTACTGACCGTGTTCTGCTTGAAAATGATTTTGTTGACCACCATTAATCAATTTAGATCAAATTAAACAACCAATGACCCTGCGTGTCGAAGCAGAGAACCCTCCCATGTCCCTCTCCAGACCTGGCCTTGCTAAGATAGCTGGAAAGAGGTGGATACTCTTCCCCATTGTCCAGGCCCCTTGGACCATGAAACACTATGGGTATGCTAGGAATGGGCCCGGTTTCTCCCAGTCCACAGCAATGTCTCCCTAAGCTGTTCGTGTTCACCAGACTCACTCAGGTGGACGCGTGTTTGCTTTCACACACCTGCACGAGGCAGTCCCTCTGTCCAAGCATTGCTCTTTATTGTTCATTTTGGGGTGATAAAAGTTGCCTTTCCTAACCTCAACCCTTGAGGCACAGTATCGGCTGAGTTGATAACCTGGAGGTGATTAATCAACAGCCAGGGTTAACTGACTACTAGGTTACACTGTAACAGGCTGAGCCCTGACCAGGCTTTAGGTTAGTAGATTAACCAAGTCAAAGGAAGTATTTGTCTTCTGAAAAAATTCCTAGAATTCCAGACATTCTCTTTATACTAAAAGTTCCGCGTGGTTTGCATTGGTTTAAGGGGCGGATTATGAGCAACTGTACAATTGGGGAGTTGGGGCATTGAATGTATTCAGTCTCACTTGAATCTGGAAGATGTCGTTAGACTCAACAGTGTTTAGTAGGTCTAGTAACTGAATTCCCATGTACTATGTCAGAAAACCCAAGACATAAAGATGCTTTCAAATCTGCTATTGCATGGCTGTCAATGGTGTGCCAAAATCATAAACCCAGTCTCACACATAAATAACAGCATCCTATCCCAAGTTGCATATCTTACTCTCTCTTGCTCTCAAACAAAGCGCTCCAGTCACAAGGAGTTACTGTGTCAACAGCCAGAGGAATGCCACCAAACAGGACTGCATGTCATCATCCTTCTCTTCTTCTCATGCCCCTCTAACTCTAACGCTCACCACCCTACAAGATGTCTGAAACATGTGAATATCTGTCATTAAAACAAATGCTTTCACAAACAAGGTTTGACCAACCTCAGAATGACAACACAACAAAGCAACACTTACATCTGTCTACGAGGGTGTCTGTCATCTGTCTTAAGGTTAGGTTGTATTTGTTGAGAGTAGGTGTGTGAGGGGGGGGGGGGGGAGTAGGTCATATGCAAAACGAGCAATAAGGGGGTAGTTTATCATCAGAGGACCTGTTTTCCTGTAGTTTTCCTGTGCTTTAAATATGTGTGCCCCAAGGCATAGCTGTCAGGAAAGTTAAGCATTTTCTATCATCTATTTCTCTTTATACACACACACACGCACGCACGCACAAACACACACTACCTACTGTAGATGAACGCAGACACAAAGACATCAGGATTTAGGCACGGTAAAGTATGCTTGGTCAATTGCACATTTCATTTAACCCACAATGATTGCAACTGAGGATGTTAAATACCGTTCAGATAGCCTACACTAGCAAAGACGGGTAACTAGCTGACACCCGACCTCATGAATTAATTGCGTCACACCCACCCAGCCGGTCAGTCGGTATCGGTTAAGCCGAAACCGGGGTGTTTATGTGGCTTGAGAACCACGAGTTGTTGTCATCGCACAGGATAAACAGAACAGGATCAGTATGTCATACATCAGAACATGTAATGTTTGCGACGTTATTTTACTGTCACAGGGGTTGTGTTCCCATCTACACTGGAATGCGCATTAGACTATAAATTACCCACGCTAACCTATCGTTCTACCATCTGGATTCAGGTTATTGTTGTGATCAGGGAATGCTGAGTGTAGTGTAGCGGCTGCCAACGCACCACAAAGCCACAGGTGTCCCCTGCTTATCCCAAAACATGCTCGATCAGCAAAAAATCACCCAGAATATCCGATTCAATAATTCTCTACATAACACATCCTCCTCTACTTCACAGAGTACAGCAAACAGTGAGCTGATAGGCTACACAGCTGTGCAAATACAAACGGACTCTACCTTGTAAAAACGAGCGTCCAAGTCCGTCGATGAGATATTCTAGAAAGCTGTCTTGTCTTGAGCCCTTTTGATTTTCCTGTGACACGTTGGAATACTTTAATAAAAAAGACGACTCACAATTCCCTTTGGGCAGACTAATTTCTACTGCTGCTCGAGCAACCTGTTGCTAGTACGTCAGATAATAATCGTTTCGCCTTACTTACGCTATTGGCTGAGGACACCTTGAAAGGCGGCGCCTACTAGCCGTAGTACGCTAGTAAATACCAGTCGATCACTTTTCCCTCGCGCTCCCAAAATTATGCAGAGCCATATTTTCTGTCAAAATCACGTACATATGAATATGGTTGACAGATTTTTGTTTAGTTTTTTAGGGGGGAGGGGTGCAAAATGAATTTCCGGGCCCATTGGTTTTCTTCATCATACCTGCTAGTCGCAGTGGACCTACTGTGGGCTACTTCACTTGTCATTGGTGAAGAATAGCTTAGTAATCCTTTAAAAGTGTTCTTATGTTAACCAAATCATGTCGGAATGTGCGTATTTTATTAACTGTGGCATTCATGTCTCAATGTAGAACACTAAGTGTAACTAAATATAACGCGTCGCAACTAATAATCATTTTTATGACAACACAAAATAGGTTAGTGGGTTTACAGTACCCGATTTTAATACCACAATAAGCAACAAATAAAAACGGACAAGGAACAGTACAAAAAATTATCTTTACTTCAGAGTTCAGTACCTTCCCCTTTCCCCCACCCCGTGTGGGAATGGTCCCTCCTTATTCCATTAGAGGGCGATGTAGAGCACATTTAACAGCACAAATACCGTACAAAACAAAGGAACGGCTGAGAAAAGGCAACTTGGACAGAAATATAAAAAAAAAAAAAAAAAAAAAGAAGTTACAAACATCTGCCATGACAGAAATATGAAAATTGATATTATTTTCGTTCAGTTATTTGGTCTACTTCAAGGCCTCTAACAGAGACCAAATAAAAACAAAAACAGATCGGACATGTTTACTGCATTGATTCACATGCAACCCCAAAGACTACACACATCCGATATGACATGTAACTACTTGCTATGCCAACACCATCCAAAAGCACTGATATCACAATTTCTGTGTACAGTGAAGAGATATAAAAACAGTTGAATCAATGTATAAAACCATTAAGTCCATCAACAAAACCAAAGACTCAAAAGATAGTTCCATTTCATTCTGTTCATTGGTTTAAATTCTCCAGCATTCCACAATGGACGGAGGCATGTTTTGGGCGAATGTTCAGGCTGAATATTTATTTACACATATCCTTGTGGTGATATTCTTCTGTCAGGGGTGTGGGAGGTGAGAGACAAGTCTGGTACACAAAGAGGTGGTGGGGATATCATGGGTCTCCTTTGGATTCAACAGATCAGAATGGGCCAGGACCGGTTTCAGGAGGAGTGTTTGTGTATGTGTGTGTAGTTGGTTGTGGTAATCGCACATTCTCCTTATGTGAGTTATTCAAGTCAGTCAAGTCAGTCATGTTCCAGTCAGTGCGTGGTCGCTGTGCCGTCAGATAAGTGTGTGAGGTAGTGTGTTGATGTCAGTGCTTTGCTGGTCTGCAGACACAATGTCTTAATTAGGATCCAGGAGTGGACATCAGTTACACGATTAACTCAAAACAGGGAGGAGGTGGCCGTTCAGTCCAAAGGAGTCACTAAAAGTGCTAGACATTAGCATGAGTGTACTGTGTGAGTACAGTGAAAAAGTCCAGAAAGCAGTTGGTTGGTAGAAGTAAATGTCTCTTCCTTTCCATAGCATTGGTAGAAGTAAATGTCTCTTCCCTTCCATTGCATTGCATCCCCTTCTCTGGTGCCCTATCCCACCTCACCCTCTGTTCCTCAGCCCTCATTAGCTGCAACTAACTGGCCGAGGCCCTGGCGGACATACACAGCCTGGATCTCCTTGGTCTTGAGACAGAAGTCACAAGCCCAGACGGCGGCACTTTCCCGGGTCAGCAAACCATACGCCGGCTCCGTCAGACCCGTACAGTCGCGGTGGAACCAACGCTGGCATGACGCCTCACATAAGATGGCATCCTGATCGTCATGCACCTCCGACAAGCAAAAGCCGCAAGGGAACACCATCCCTGAGCCACCCAGCTTTCCTGGGCCAGAGCCTGGGCCAATGGAGGGGGCAGCGGGGCCGGGGGGCAATGGGGACTGGGTGTTCGGAGTGGAGGTGGAGTTGGAGGGGGGGTTTGGGTTGCTACCTGGAGTATTCCCCCCACTGTTGTTTGTCATGTTGTTCTGGGTAGAGTTGGGGGGGGCATTGGACATTGGGCCTCCACCTGGAGTGTTGTTCTGCTGGTTGTAGGGGGCGGAGCCTGGAACAGAGTTGGGAGGAGTAGGCTGCTGCTGTGATTGGTTGTTGGAGTTGTTGGCAGAGTTCGGCGGCTGAAGCTGATTGGGTGGTGGTTGTTGGGGTTGGGAGCCATTCAGTGGGCCCGTAGGTGAGGAGTTGGGATTGGGCTGGGGCGGAGCTGAAGACGGCTGGCCAGGGGTGTTGGGGTTGGGCTGCTGGACGTCCGGATGCCCAGGGAAACCGGGCTGGGGAGGGCCAGAGTTAGGGGGGGGTCCAGAGTTGTTGTTAGGAGGGGGGCCGTTGGGATTCATGTTAGGCTGCTGCTGCTGGGGAGGCCCGGGCTGAGGTCCACCACCAAAATTCTTTCCCTCCTCGTTCCCTGGGGGACTGGGGCCAGGGTAAGGCCCATCTTGCGAAGGAGGAAACTGTCCTTGAGGAGGTAATCCCGGGAGCCCTCCCACCATGTTTCCACCAGGGCCAACCCCCATGCCGCCCATCATGTTCATTCCACCAGACATCCCCCCCATGGGATTCATGGGGCCATGAGGGGGTCCCCTGGGGCCTCCACCACCAGGCAAGGGGGGGCTGTTGAAGGGATGCCCTCCCTGCCCATGCTGTTGCTGTTGCTGAGGGGGCATTCCAAAACGGGGGTGTGGTGGTCCACCTCCTCCAGGACCAGGCCCCCCCATACCTCCAGGGGATAGCATGGGGTTGAACCCTGGTCCAGGGTGCATGGGCGGACTGAAGTTGGGGGGCATGTTGAACTGTGCCGGACCCCCTGGGGGGAACCCTCCTCCGCCCCCACCTCCTCCACCCCCTGGTCCACCAAAGCCAGGCATACCTCCAAAGCCCAACTGGTGATGGGGTCCAGCGTTGGGTGGCGGTGGACCAAAGGGAGGTCTGCGTCCGGGCTGCCCGCCTCCTGGTCCTCCAGGGCCTGCCATGAAGCCCATGCCCCCACCCATTCTCCCTCCACCTCCATACCCACCTCCACCACCTGCCCCTGGGCTGGGAAGGAACGGACCTCCTCCTGGACCACCCCCCCCTCCTGGTCTTGATGGAGGGCCGAAGTCATCGTCAAATGGGTTGGACGCCACTAAGTGGTCTACCATAGGGGTAGGTGGGGGCGCAAACTCAGAGAGGTGGGAGAATGCTGCCCCCTGAAAGAGGGGAAAAAGAGAACGCATAAGAAACAGAACATCTCATAATGTAGTAGAGTGCTTGTTTTAAAGGGTAGATATGTGCCTTTAGGTACAGTGAAGCTACTACAGGAAGACACAGGTTTGCAACTGCTTCAACTGATAGCACTCATCAAACATCTTTACATTATGTAGGAATGTGTCCAGGTTGCTCAAGGCAGCCTTTACCTGAGTGTTGGTTTTTCTCTTTTTTTTCTCTGGGCTTTTCATTTGTGAACCTGCAAAGGGGAAAATGGCTAAATTAGAAGGAACAATTAAATGGAAACATTAAATGACTGACAAATTGGACAGGTTATGATGGGCTGTGTTAAAGGTTTAGTGGTAGAAAATATATGGCATGAAATTAGTTTCTCGAACTGCCAAGAGACTGACATTTAGAATTTAACACTGAATTCCCATAATTGTTGTTCAAGTCTGATGGAAGTACAACATTATAGACCAGGCCAGCCAAGAGAGCCTTGTGTAAAATTGGACTTGTGAGAACTTTAAGAGCCGAATTTAGAGCAAGGAAGACATAAACCCCCAGATAAAACCAGGGGTATGCAAAAAGACATACAAGGGTTGGCACGGGGACAGACAGTCGTGAAGTTTACACACGTGGGGAAAGGATGAGATTGAGGAGCCAACGTAGGTGACTGCTCGTTCAGATCTGACACGGAGACGAACTAGTGCCTACCTTTGCCTCGTTTTCCTTGACCTTGTCCCGCCAGTAGTCTCCCCGATTCGGCAGCCATTAATATGACTGTCGGTGCGGTGCCATGTCACCGTTCATATACAAGAATTTTTTTAAATGGACCGGCACAGTCTGGAGAATTTGTAGCCGGGCGGTGTCACCAGACGGAGTCAAAGAACAGGGTTCGGATGAGGAATCAACGTGGTATGTGCTATAAGCCCTTGCAGAATTATTGAGTATCGGCAGGGTGTGTAGCTGGCTAGCTACCAACCTTTCGCCACGCTGACTGTCACGCCGGGGTTTGGTGATCAACAAGCCTGTTCATCTTGCAACTTCAACACCGAGCAATGCCCGGATGACACAACTAAAGTGCTGAATGAAACTGGTCACGGGCAAGATAACTCGCTTGTTGGCTAGCTTGTGTTTCCCAGTGTGCATGCAAGTTGCACTCCCCCTCCTCCCTCTAAAAATGATCACTTACAGATGTGTAGCCTAGGCTAGCCACGTTACCCACACAAGCTAGAATTGAGTAGCAGGTTAGCTAGCTAACTAATTAGATACCTAAACCTGCAGCATGCAAATGGGTAGTCAGCGAACAACAAATAGTTAATTAGCTCTTAAACCTTAGTAAACTTCGGTCAGTAGACTTGATTCGTCTCTTTTGAGACTAGTTAGTAAATGACAGAAAAATAATTGGTATTGTGAAACGTTGCTAGCTAGCTATCACTAGCTAGCATGCTAGCTAGCTCTCTGGAGGCAACTATACCCTTTATCCGTTGCTTGCTCTGTTGTCCGTTAAATTGGGGCCCTCCGGTGTGTCATTGTCGATAAACCAGTCCTCGCACAGTACAAGCCTTTAGTTGCAATACAGCATACAATTATAATTCGTATAGATACGCAAATTTTGTCATATTAATCACGGCCTACTGTCGCCGCTGGACAAAGAGGGACAGGCAGGAGTGTAGCAAGTGAAGTGCATTCTTCAAATGATTCGCAATCAAATCTTTTTAGTGAACCGAATGAGCTGAATTGTATTTCCAAGTTGTGTGAACTACTGATTTTAGAAGGACTCAATTCAATTTAGGGATTCGAATTGCACATCAGCAATGAAGAAACGCGAACCAGGGACGTTTGCAATTTGTAAGAACTATGGGGGTGTCATAAATATAAATTCAACTTGTGTATTGCCTGCTCTAATGGTAGGCCAACGAATTCAAGGTAAGTCCTCATATAATATACATTTTGATTAAACTGTAAGAATGTAAAGCTTAAATCTCCACTGTACTTAGTTTTTTTTATTTAGCGTTTCAACAGTCATACCTTTTCCACTAGTTATGGAGTAGTCTATTTTAGAACTGACTACTTTCAAACGCTGCCACCCGCAGCAAATCTCCTTTCAGATAAAAAATAAATAAAAAAAGATATGGAAAATGCAAGATTAGCTCTGTCATGAATTTCAAACAATATTAATATTGTCATTTTTGTAGACATTAGACATACAATTACCCACGTTTTAAATGACATAGCCTACTGATGAAAGAAAAAATATATATAATTGAATACAATTATACAAAATATGATGAATTAATTAATTTATAAACTCTTTAAAGTGTCAGCAAGAATCTTTGAATTGTTTCCAAAGACTATCCTTAGACACAGCTTTTAGTAAAGAGCAGACCCCCAAAATCACCGCCCCCTATAAATGAATCCCCCCACCCTTGTTTCTCAGCCACTCTATTTCTGAGAGATCACTGAGCCACACTGTAGCCCACGGATTGGACACTGGGAATGGGACCTCTAAGAACCAAGACCAACTTTCTATTATTTCGAGTCTTCCCAATCCGAAGACACATTTTTATCCAAAGAGAATAATTAATCTGCTGAATGGAAAAGGGAACTGTCCAAAGGAATTCACAAATGGGATAAAGTAGGGATTTTTCGTTTTCGTCCACCTAGGTCTTGGCAGTCTTTTAGCCTGATGTTTTTAGTAAATAGGCCTAATTTGATTTGTTTAGAATTTCTGAACATACATTGTCACAGATAGGATATTCATATAATGTCCTTTTTTTAGATACAAAATTTAAAGAAAACAGATTGAATAGCCTAAATTAACCTGACGATGATATTTCCATCAAATGCAAATATTTTTTGTTATATTTGTTATATTTTAACAATTTAGTAGTTGTATAATTAAATCTTTCTCCGGATGGAAAATAACCGAAGAATCCTTGTAGCCTACATAGATCACAAAGAACCTGAAAAACCTTTAGTATTATAGCCTAAGCAACGGAAGTCTATTGTGTAAGAATATTTCTGAAGGTGCGTCTCTAGGGTCTCCGTGCATGGCTAAAAAGGTGTTGAAGCAAATAGTTTTTCGGCTTTCTACAATAGTTACAATGGCAAAGTGGTTCAAAGACTTTCCCATCAATTTGAAGAACGGTACCGACAGGATCCGCTCTGCCTCTGAATCAGGGTCCCAGTCACGAACCAAAGCGGGGCTGGTAGCTGGCACCAAGGCAACAAGCTCTAAAGGTAGTCTGCGCAAAAACTCGGGCACAGATAACGGCGGTGGAGGAAGTGGAGTTGGCTCTTTATTGTCTGGAAGAAATCGAAAAAATTCTGCAATCGAATTGGGAAGAAATAGCTCACCAGGTTCGACAAAAGACGGCAAAGTTTGGGATAGTCTCATTCCAGGGAAGAGTCGAAAAAATTCCAAAGCTGAGATGGTGTTTGAGGAACACCGGCCCAAAAGTGCAAGTTCTGCTAATGCCTACATCAGTCGCCTGATAAAAGTAGACAAACAGGACAAGAGCCCAAACTTCAACAATGGTACCACCTGTCAAGTGATATCCGAGACAGAGAAAGGACAGACCCAGTGCAAAGCAGAGACGGTAAGATGTTGGGATTTGCTAATATATTTATTCTCACGCTTTGTATTGGTTATGTTTTATGTCTTAATCCGCAATTTGCGGATGGATTCGTCAATGGTCAGTGAACAACACAGCTAAATGTTCTGTTGCTAGTTGTATTTAACTCATACCTGTAGGTTAATATGACTAAGTCCTCCCTCTGTAAAACTTCCAACCCTCAAACCTGAGTGAAGAAGAAATCTGTATTAACTATGTTTTGTTTGAAGGCTACTTGCATGCTTTGCCCTGATAAGTAAGCTTTGAGTAAAATTGTATTCTGCCCAGAAATAGAATATGGTGTCATCAATATTGTTGACACTGAAAAGTTAATTAACGTTGAAAGCCCTGAAAGTTGATATTATTTTTTCAGCTCTCTCTCCTCTTTGTCTCTGGTTCCCATTGTGTTCACTCCTCCCTGTCTGTCTATCTTTCTATCCTTTCCTCTCTTATCTCCCCCCCCCCCCCATGAATATAAAGCCAATGTATGGCTGGACTAACCTATATAAATCCTAAACTCCCTCCCCTATCTTTCCTGACCCAGTGTTCCTCCCCTCTCACCTCTCCACCTCATCCCCCTCTTTACTGGCATTCAACCCCCGTTGAGGGCTATCATGTTATAAAAAGCATTGTGTCATCGGAGACTTGGGCGCAAACCCAAGTCCCCTCTGGCACCACTTTGAAAAAAAGAAGAAAACGAGACAAGTCAGTGAGACGATGTAGCAATATGGTGTGAAGAAAGCCATATAAAAGAAAGCAGGTGAAATAGAGAATTTAGAGTATTATGTTTCTAAGGCTTGTGGTCACCTGTTGTTGGCAGTGGTAGTCTGTTGCAAAAACATTGAAGGGTTTCGGCTTTTAGATAGAACCCAGGTGTGTATTGTCACTTGTGTATCACTCACATGCATGTGTTTAGCATCCAGGGGAAATTATTCAAGGCCGTCTTTAGCATTAGAGGGCCTTTCAATAGTTTAGTTGGCAAGAAAACAAAAAGTGGAGAGAGTAAAGAAAATAAAATGTCACTGTAAAGATTGTCTTCTGGCATGGAGATAAACTACAAAGTTTATGACTGATACGTTTTGACAGCCAAGTGTGAATGCCTCAGAAGATCTGGCAGCACTTAGCAGAGAGGTGTTAGTAATGGTAATGACAAAGAGAAGCAATAATGAAGACAATGGCTTTAGAACAAAGCTGGAGCCCTTGTAAAGGGACCGGTAACAGGAAAACTGCCGGTTAATCAATTACTTTGAAGAAGTTATTGTTATCTACTCTCGATGTCTGTGGAAAGGCACAGCATCATGCAACTGCCCGATCACTTAACCAATCACTGATTTTGGCTAACTCACCTGTCCTTCAATTACAGACCACCTCATACCCTTTAAAGCAGTGAATACCAGTCATCCAACATAATCAAATTTTGTTGGTCTCAGGTGATCATACTGGAGGACTATGCAGATCCCTTTGACGCCCAGAAGACCAGGGAGCAGAGAGTGGCAGAGAGAGAGGGCGAGAACGATGGCTACATGGAGCCATATGATGCCCAGCAGATGATAACAGGTGAGTGGCCACAGCAACAGTCGGAGACTGTTCCCAGTATAGTTGGAAAGAATACAGAATAAATTGAAGTCACTCCCCATAGGCTGTAGCACAGTACCCCATGGGGTTGCCACAGCAACTGTGTTGTGCTAGGACAATGGGTGCAGTTTCCTGTTTCGACTTCCTTTTTCCTGTCTCTGTTTCCTGGTACTATTCTATGAAAAGGAAGTTGGCTCTCATTGACTCCCCCCCACTCCCATCCCTCAGACCAAGGCCCTACATGGCCCCCATATATTGGCAGGCCTTTGACCATTTCTCACAACTTCCCCACAACCAGGAAGACAACTGGTCAGTCATCCAATCACGTGCTCCCTTGACCTTTAACTTCGTCATGCCATTGTTTTACCCAAAGTGGTAACACAAAAGCATGCTGTGACTGTGAACATGGTTATAGCACTCAAATTCACTAGACTTCACCTACGTTTCTTTCACTACATTTCCTCAGGGAGGTCCAGTCTGTAGTTTGAAGGTTATTTGACTGTTCTTATTTATATAAAGTGTCATACTGTACACATCAAATGGATGACTCCGGAATACCATCGAGGCCACTGATGTACACAGATTTTTAGGGAGGCAAACTAGTTCACAGTAATACCTTAGCTTCACTATGTTATTTTTCCTGCTGTTGAATTGACAAGGAAAAACAGGTATTCCAGCCCTTGTGTGGCGTCATTTTGTTTAACCCGATGGACAGTTTAAAAATAAATACACCCATAATACTTTCTGTAAACCAGCCTAACCCTAATGTGACAAGTGAACCAACCCTACTGTCCCCTTCAGAGATCAGACGAAGGGGCTCCAAGGACCTGCTAAAGATGTCTGTCCTGCCGGAGGGGGGCGAGGGGACCACAGACGAGGACCGCCCTGCCGGGGCCACCCAGATCTACGACATCCCGTACGACGCTGGCACCGAGAGTGACGGAGGAAGTACCAAGACCCCCGTCACCCGTCCGGAGTCAGACCCCCGGCCCTCTGTGGAGTACGAACTGCCCTGGGAGTGGAGGAAGGGGCAGATAGTGAGAGCCCTGTCAGGTAGCTCAGGAGACTCGCCGTCCAGGCATTGCGGCTAACACTGCACCTTAGTTTGCATTCCTAGCTCACCTCTGTGCTTCTGTAAACAAAGTTATGCATCAATGCCAAATCTTCAGCCTGTGAGCCTTACATAACCACACTGTCTCCTTCAGCTCAGTTTGACAGCGCTGAGCGCCCCTCCCCAACCAAAGATGAGCCCCCCCACCCCACCCTAACGAGGCAGCCCCAGCAGCATCTACGACAAAAGAGCTGGAGCCAAAAGATCCTCAAGTCTTCCCCCACCCTGTCCCCCTCTTCTGCCCCCAGCCTCACTCCGGAGGGAGAAGGGAGCCGTGTTGACCCCATGCTGCCCCTGGAGAAACAGAAGTGAGCATTGGAGACTGGTGCATACCAGAACAAAGAGGGCGAGGGGTGTTTTTCTTCTTCTTGACATGCTGACTTTTTTTTCATCTTGTGCAATTCCACCTCTCTCTCTATTCCTCTATCTCTCTCGGGTCTTCTATCAGCTGGTACCATGGCTGTGTGACACGCCAAGAAGTAGAATCTCTGCTCCAGACCTGCAAAGAAGCTAGTTTCCTGGTCAGAAACAGTGAATCAGGAACAAGCAAGTACTCCATTGCCCTTAAGTGAGTCCCTTTGTGCTTGTTCCATGATAAGTCCATTTTCTTTTCTTTACATGATTACAACTATACTTTATGTATGTGAACCCTCATGATATAGACCTTGATATGAAAATAAACAATGTCGACATTAGTTTAATCGTTCGTCTATGCAAATGTTCACTATTCCCCGGACCTCCATGTTCTCATCTCCTTCACAGGACGAGCCAGGGCTGCGTGCACATTATTGTGGCCCAGACCAAAGAGAACGGTTACACACTGGACCAGAGCAGCTGTGTGTTCTCCAGCATCCCAGAGGTGGTGCACCACTATGGCGCCCAGAGGCTGCCTTTCACCGGAGCAGAGCACATGACCCTCCTGCACCCTGTGCCCCGCCCTCACTGACTGACCCCGCCCCCCACGGCTCCTTTGCCGCTCGGTCTGATTCTGACCTTTAGTTTCACTTAGAAAAAAAAGAAATCTCCAGACAACTGAATGGCCGTCGCATTGCTGTTGCTCATTCTCCTCTACCCTGTATATTTGTTTCCTCCCTGACCCTTTTCCCAGAGCTGCAAGCTGCTCTTCCATGCTGCCGTGCCATCTTATCCATTCACTTGCAGCTCATGCAAAACCACTTGACGACTACTGTTTTGCATGTGTACATGGGAGTAGCTCTGTCCAGATGGCGTTTTGATTGAGCAAACATGGGGAGAAAAAAGGGTTGGTCTGAAGAATGCTGCTGTTTATGATCCTCTGGCTCCCTCTGGTGGATGTGCTGGCTCACTGCACCAATTACACAAACCTATATACTCAACTGTGGTGACTGAACAAGATGGGAGTGTCACACCATATCGAGTGAAGAACACACACAAAGACAGATGAACCTTGAAGTAGAAATCTTAAGTTATGGTCTTGCGTTTGGAAGTTTAGAAGACCTATGTAGTTTCAGATCCTTCTTTTTTCTTTGTGGTTCTTTGCCTTTGCAGATACTGTGAAGAATGCTGTTTGTGTGTGTAGGCAATATGCTCCATGATCCATGATGTCCTCATGCAAAAGTGCCTTATTATTTTCAGTAAGTTGGTATCTGAAAATGTTATTGTAGTAGAAACTCAATCAAAATAGTATGATACATTTTTGCATTGTATTAGTTTATTAGTTCAGCCCGTGGTGCTATGGAAAATGACCAACCAAATGATATGTGCCAACTGGTCATTTGTATTACAATTGATGATACTGTATGCAACCCTTGATTCTTGTCTGTTGGTGCATGCATGTTGTTACCTACTTTTTAAGCATGAATGTGCTGGATAGCTGATTTGAATTAAACACAATCCTGAATTATCCCCCGATTGATGTTTCCTTATTTTAGGCCACCTTTTGTCAGATGCAAGGTGGTATGGGTTATGTAAGGATTTTTGCTCAAGGAATAATAAGTGCTAGGCCTCACATAATCCATCATTGTTTTTAAAGTATAAATACTGAGTACATATGTAATACATGTAAAAACACTAATACTTAATTCATATGTAACAATGCCTCAGAGCAGAATTATGGTGTGAATGTCATCCTGCTTCTGAAGTGTCTATGTTGCTGAAAAATTGATTACTTTGTCAGTATCGGGTGATTAGATGGTTCATTAAATCTATCCGTGTTCCAGTAGCTTGCGTCGCCCACCGAAAGTCTATGTAATACAGTCTGGTTAAGAGTTCAAAGGATGGGGAATGGGTCTCGTAAGGGATTGAATTCATCGCTGTGGCCAAGGAAGGTGGCCAACTCACTTAATGTGTACTTGAGGTAAACGCAGCACTAAAAGTGGCTGAAGTGTGAGTGGTATCATTACACCAATGATACTTAGCGTAAAGGAAAAACGAGGAATTGACACCATCCCTCTCTCCTTCCTCATCTTCTGGTTTGTCTGTCTCTCCCCCTCTCCCTTACCTTCCTCACTCGATCACTGGTATCAGGCTCTGATCATCTGCTGTCATCTGGCTCACCTTGAGTACTGAAGGACATTGTCTCCAAAGCTGAGTCAGGCTTAGGTCACAAGGTTGGAGGTATGTGGGTTTGGACCTGATGTCAGGGTGGGAAGCCAACATGCCAAGAGTTTCTTTATGCGATTCAGTGTTTGCTTTATTTTTGTCTATCCGCCAAGAGATGCAATAAAATTAGATGACAAACAAGTGACTACGGTATTGAAATGATCTTAGATCGTATACATTGATTAGGCCATAAATGAGGCTGTAGTTTACAGCATAATGTTGCATGCCATTTCACGCTTCCCTAACACTGGAAGCTATCCAGAAGTTTTCTTCTCAAATTCTTCATGGGTGAACAAATAACAGACTCGATCCTGTCGGTCTTCATGATCTCAAATTGAATGATTAATTATTAAATTTTTGGCAATGTCTGTGGGATTGCCAAACGCACACACACATACATACACACAAACACACGCACACAAACACACACACACACACACTGACACACACACACACTGATATGACATAGTCCTCCCCAGCTTGTGTAACAGCACGGGGCCACCTGCTGGATGAGGGACGTGGCAGTTTGACATCTTGGTGTCGCTTGACCTGGCTGGCGGTAACCGAAGTGTCTTTGCTGCCATCCTTATCTGCTGCTTCTGTCTGTGTGTCCTGACATGGGCAGGCTTCGTGTCCTGCCCCTCCTTAGTTTACACTGGCTGGACCTGACAGGGGTGTCCCATTAAGTCAACCTGCTGGTAAGACCCTGGCCAAGGTCAAGTGTGTTTTCTAGATTGAGGTGTTTGTAAGTGGCGTGGCATCATTCGTTCCAACTTTTGGTTTCTCTGTGTGTAATAAAGTATTGGTGTGAATTATAAATTTTTAAATAAATCATTCACATGATCCCAGAACACCCTTGTGGAGCCTAACTGTCACGTAGAAAAATATCTATCATGTTGCTTTCTGACATGATTGAGCTCAAATGACATCACTCTACACCGTGCTTGGAACGGCTCATCTTAATTTCCATTCTGCATGCATTTGTTAATGTTCAGCTCATTAAATGGTATGTTGGACCGTTTTACCAGGTTGACATGTTTGTGTCTTTTAATTTGAACTACAAAAGACCAATAAAGTTGTGTAACCTCACAATTTCCTCTCACCTTTACCTTAGAATGATGTTTGTTTTTGAATGAATGTTCTCTGTTCATAGGGCCCTAGGGCTCAACCCGCGCTGAGGATTTGAACCTTCCAATCACTTAGCTCCTGTCAACGTCACGCGCTGTCGGCAAAAGAATGAGGATGATGAACTCTGCCAGGAAGAGGCAGGTCTATGATTCACCAATCCTTTTGCATACTTTCAGTCAACTGAGAGTGGTACAAGCCAATAAGAGTGCTGCATTCTATTTGACTGACAGACTGGGGCTCGCAACAATCTGAGCATGTGCATTCCTCTGTAATTGTACTTCTGCATTGCCCTTCCAAGCTAGTTAACTCATGTACTCCAAAATGTTGCACTCTCAAGATCACATGCAAATTGTGCTCCTCCCTGGTTCTTTTCTGCTCTTCCAAGTTCAACATCTGGGTCAGCTTAACTCGGGGGGGAACAGGTTTTGATATTGTTGGCAGGATGTGTGTGCTGGAGCGTTTAACTCTGTGGGAATCCCCACTCCAAACATCCTCACACACACACATGGATGCTTGCACACGCACACCATACACACGGACAAACACACATACATTGTTGTTTTGGACAAAGACAATACAAGAGTATTGATTTAGGTTGGGGTAAATGTAAAGTTTAATATGTTGAAGAACACAGCGGTTATTACCAAAAAGATTACAAAATAGTTGCAAAGAAAGAGATAAATGATATTCATATGGTCAACACTGAATACATAATAACTTGATTTGACGCCCAGAAAGTCTTTCATGTGAAAGAGATATTAAACCATTGTCATTTAATTTCCTTCGATCTATCTTAATTCTTCACTTTCACCAAACCATAGCACAATTTGTCTGAATATACAACACATCATCTGAGTAGATACATTTGGTCTTCTAAAGGGACAATCCTCACTCATACCTTGAATTAAGTAACAATCACCTACACAAGAACTGTGTCAGTGATTCCGTATCTGTGCTGGGAAATATGTTTGCAGACAAAGAGAACACACAGCTCCTTCTGAATATCCACATGACACAAAATCATCCCTTTCCTTCTGCACAGGAATGACCCCCATCCCTCATCTTAACTTCTACATCAGGACATTGCGTGAGACCACCCTCTTGTTGACCCTGCATCCCAACTTTCCTTTCTTCAACAGTTCATTGCCCTCCATCCATTTTCCATCCATCTCCACCCTCGTTCCCTCCCTCCCCACCCCCACCCCTCCCTCCCCCACCGCCTCACTCCTTCTTCTCCCCCTCTGTTGTCGCAGCCGTGCCTGCCGGTTTTTCGTCCTGCTTGAACTCCAGGAAGAAATCGTTGCAGGCGACAGTCAGCGCCCCCATGAGGATGATAAACTCAGTGAAGTCCACCTCTCCGTCATTGTTGGCGTCCAGGTCATTCATCACCTTCTCTACCCCGTCGTTATCTTTAGCGTTCTGGTGGGTGGGGGTGAGGGAGGGTGGGTGGGTGGGGGAGATAAGGGTAAGAATGTCAGATATTTTCAGTGTTTGCGTGTACCTGTGAATGCACATGTGCAGCATGCCTGGTCGGCACAGTCGGTATGCAAGTGCATGTTTGTGCATGTGTGTGACGTGTGTTTGTGCAAATGTGAAATGTGTGTTTGTGCTCTCCTCTTACCCCTAGGTAACTCCCCAGCTCCTCCGTTAATAGCTCCCTCAGCTCACCCCTGCTCAGAGTATACTTGTCCCCCTCCTTCCCTGAATACTTGTGGAAGGTCTTGATCAACATCTGCATGGCACTCTCCAGGTTGGTAGTGGGCTCCTTGGACATGCTAAAGGGGTGGAAGGGGTCGGGGGGGGTGGGAGAGGTCATAGATCAGACTCTGTCGTAGGATGCTCGCTCCAGTCCCAACCGCATGTGCGATCACATGCCAGACGGGGTTGAAGCCACCTCCCAGAAAGAGTGACAGAGACATGCCTGGCGGATGGAAGGAAAGGGTAGAAGCTGTCCCAGTTGACTACAAAGGTCAGATGACAGATAGGAGGCTATGCCCGGCCCCACTGGGGGCTGCTGTTTGTGTGTATTGTATGTAACCTTACTTGGTTTGATACTGGAAAGATTTTGAGGTTGAAAAGGGACAGGGCGGGCTTTTGAAAAGCAACTGTCTTACACACATTGTTTCCGGCATCTTGAATCTTCTTGAGCTGGTTTTCGTGGAGAGACTGTGCACACACAGACACAGATAGTTCATTGTCAACGACACTAACTCACAAAGATAGTATCCTAAGGTGAAAGACCTTGCATTGAGAAACGTTCCAGAATCACTTCTCTACTGATACATTATTCCAATTTCAATTTAGTTATTTTTACTTTTAGATAGTAAAATTGTTGTTGTTACAGAACAGGTCTCGAGTTTGGAATATGCTATCTACCTATGTTGGCCATGGAACAGTGAATCCCAATGTTTGGGTGGAAACCACCCGTGAAACATGAAACTGTTAAAATGTAGATCAACTACCGAGTAATCTCAAACAAGAGGGAGACAAGTAACCTGAGGTGCCCTTACACACAAACTGGTGCACACGCATGCATGCACGCACACACACATACACATACACACTGGTGCACAGGCACCACACTCACACACACAACCATACACACACAGTAATATTCAATAATACGATAAATGTAACATTGACATATTTGTGATTCTTGCTATAGAAATTCTGAAAACTAAATTGGTTGATTTAACTACTGTAATTAAATGTTTATCATGGAACATTCCAAGTGATGATAAAAGATTGAGAAGAGAACACAAAAGACAAGAGAAGAGATTAGAAGAGAAGAGGAGAGAAAACAAGAGAAGAAGAGAAACAGTTGACTGGAAAATCTGTAGGGGTCAGTTGTCACAATGACCGACACAATACAAAAGGATACCATGGTGACCAAAATGTTGACTGTATTAAATATTGCATAGGATACTGAGGAGTGTACTTTTTCAGTGCTTTAGGTCATAAAGTCTTCCTTATTAAGAACATAATTGAGAGCATTCACTTTGTACATAAAACATATCATAATAATAGTAACTTATTGACTATTTTGATGTATATTGGCAGTTGCAAATCAGCCTCCTAATGATTACCTACAGCATCTTAAACTCATCTGTCCTTTAAAAACCTTTTGACTTGTCAAACTACGACAAACTACGTTCATTCAACATCTCCTATCGCTCTGTATCCTAATCTATTTTGCAATCTTTTCATCCAAAAACCCTCTCTACTCTTCCTCCACAAGGCATACCTGTTAAAACATGTGTTCGGTTGATCCAAGCATGCAGTCAGTTATCAGATACAGGAGAAAGGGACTGAGTGCCTCTCTCCTCTAGGCTGGCCGTCTTACCTGACTGCTGATGGAGGGCCTCCTTTGTTTCTGACGAAGAGGGAGATAGAGATAGAGCCAAGGGGAAGACGGATGGGGAGAGAGTCTGACAGCAGCTTAAATATCACCTGTCCCCCCCCATCCCCCCTCCATCCTCCACCCCCTCCCTCACCTACCTACGTACATTACCTGCTTCTGTTTCTCTCTCCATCCTCTCCGCTTCCTGCCTCCTCCCTCTTACCTTAGACCTTAGACGCCTGTAAAAATACACACTCGCACACAGACACACACATGCGCACAGACACACACACACACACCAGGAGACCACAGAACAGTTGCAGCGTGTTTGCATCACAGTATAATTTATTATTGGCCATTGTTACACAGCGGTTACATACAAAGGTATAGATAGAAAGGGGCAAGAATCACAGCATAACAAGAAAAGGTATAACATTTGGCTAGTGGTTTTTATTACACAACTTTGAGTGATTGGAAAGGCGGAAAGGGGGATGGATTGTAAACATACTATCATCTTAGTGGTGAACCTCAGAAATAACACTCATTAAAAAACATTGGTTGGAAGTGTGGGAGCCGGTGTGTCTGAGAGGGGTAAGTTAGTTTGAGCTCAAATTTCCTCCTTATCCAAAGGATGATGTCATGTGATGTCTAATGCATTGAAGGGTTTTAGTGTGTCTAGACTAAAGGAAAGAGTAGGTGACCTTGTTTAAGGGGTTCTTATGTGCAATGGCTGAGGTCAATGTTCAGAAGCTATACTACTGTAATATTGATCATGCTAATGCGATTAAAACTGCAGGGGGCACTTTGTTATACCAATTCTTCACAAAAAACATGTATTGCAACGTTACATTGTCCAAGTCTGCATTGTATACAAAGAGGATAATATAATCTGATCTGTGAACTAGACAACAAGTCTGGCGAGGCTTTCAGTCATTGGTTAGATCCTGCTACAGATGCAGTGAGTATAGAAAATAAAGCAGTATTTACAATGGGAGTGGCGACAGGCAGACCGACCTTATGACTCACAAAAATGTATTTCTCAGGTCAGTTTAACACCCAATGCTCTGGAAAACAGTGTATTAAAATACTGAGGTTGGTCAATGTTTTCCCAAAATGTGTCTTTGCATTACAGGGCAACATGCAACATGAGCTTTTCCTCATGGTTGCATTATTAATGATCCAACAATTTACAAACCATTAAACTCTAATTAACAAATGACAGATGTACAACTGACACACAACTACTAGGTTTATGACCCCCCTAATTAACCATGCAAAGTAATGTGCCGCAAAACAGACCCAATTCTCACAACGTTCACCTTAGCATGAAATAGTATCATGTTAATCACCCGGGAAAAGACATAGGAGTGGCTTGAATCATGTAATAAAATAAAATAGCTAGGAAAAGAGGGGGTCAGATGGCTGAGCGGTTAGGGAGTTGGGCTGTTAATCAGAAGGTTGTTGGTTCGATTCCCGGCTGTCCTTGGGCAAGGCACTTCAACCTACTTGCCTTGGGGGGAATGTCCCTGTACTTACTGTAAGTCTCTCTGGATAAGAGCTTCTGCTAAATTACTAAATGTAAATGTAAAAGAAGGTAATAACAAAAACATACTTTATCACACTTAAGGTTCTTGATGTCTGAAGGATCTATATGCTGTTTTCGGTTTAAACGGTTATGATCTCAGGCTACAAAGACGTCCCTCAGAGACACTGCTGGGGCCTAGTGGAGCAACAGGGCCTCTGGATCTCAAAGTGCTGTTTGTTTGTATCTGGGGTGTGTCACCCAACAAGGGCTTCAGTCCATGTTTTTAAGCCCTTTGGCTAAGGGATCAAGTTGCAGAGCAAACTCACTGGTGAAGCAGGCTGCCACTAGGAAAGCCACACTTAGTAGATCTGGGACCAAAATCACGAGAGAAACACAACACCAATATCAACAATATCAAAACGACCAAAAACCTGCGTCAAAAAAAGGGGACAAGTTTCTAACCCTGAACCCTGATCTATATCCACTGTGTCTGTGTGCTGGGGGTTCTGTAACCTTTGATGGGTGTGTTTAGTGAAGCTCCTGGTTCTGGTCTTGGTGAATTGGGTAGCATAGGGGGAATGACTCTGTTTGCATCTCAGGAGCCCACAGGGGCCTACCTGGGTCAGAACAGCGGCCTGCTCCCAGAGCTCATTTAGGCACTCTCAGGGCCACAAGGGTCTCCTGGTGTGGATTCCATCCTGCATGGGACCTTAATTATTTAGTTTGGGGCCATTATTAGGACACATCAACACCTGATCTATCAGCTCCTAATTCCATGACTAACTAAGAGCAAAGGAACTCCTGATGTTGCGCTCAACATACCTGAAAACACAAATTACATAGGGAGACAAAGAAACAGACAGACATTTAGGCGACAATGTAAAAAGGCAACACATGTTGTTTATTGTCATGCCAAACAGAGATCCAGAGTTTGGTGAGAGGCGGAAAGGACTGAAAACAGCAGAGACAGAGCTGAAGCACTGACACAATCTTAGCTTGTTTCCTTCATTCGTGCATCAGGGTTTGGCATGTAGCTGGCAGGGCAACGTCGTATGGAGGGCTTTGAGGGCCCCACTTGTACACGGGAGGGGGACATTACGTCACAGTGCAATGCTCCCAGCTAAACAGACTGCGATAGAGTAAGGGGTGCACAGATCTGTAGGTGGTGTAGCTAGCCTACACTGACCCAGGAGGATGTGTGTCAGTGTGCTATAAGGACATGTTGTGGCCTACTCTTAGTGGGTAGCGTGTAAGAAGCTCACAGGGATAATGAACGTGTTGGTAATTATCTGTATGTTATTGTAGGACCTATCACAATGTCCTGTTATGGGAATATCATGAAGTAAACACAGGGAACTACATCAAATATATAGTGGTATACAATGCAGCATCATGTTTGTTAGTAATACATTAGTTAAGAAAATTTCAATTGGCTTTGTAAGGTGGAAAATTGTGTGTTTTGTAGGTTGGTGTCATGTGCTGTGTGTTTGGTGTGTAGTGTGTGTCAGTTTGTGTTTGAGTTTGCTAAGAACACAGTGTCCAAATTGGTCGGTGTGAGTTCCCTAGGATGTCTTCTCCACCTCCGCTGGTGCTGCTTCGTCCTCCTCGACCTCTTCATCCTTCTCTTCCTCTAGATTTTCTTCCTTCACCTCCTCTACCGTGGCCACAGCAGCCTGAGGCTGCTCCCCCTCTTTCTTCTCCTCTTGCTTCTCTTCATCTTTCTCCTTGGCCGGAGTCGCTGGACTGGCGGCAGCAGGAGCCTCGTTAGCGGTGGAGGGGGCTTCCTTGGCGGAGGTGGGGACTTCCTTGGCGGAGGCGGGGACTTCGTTGGCGGAGGTGGGGACTTCGTTGGCGGAGGCGGGGATTTCGTTGGCGGTGGCGGGGACTTCATTGGCGGTGGTGGGTGCCTCGTTAGCACTGGCGGGGGCCTTGTTGCTATCAGAACACTGCTTGCTGAGGGAGGTCGCCAAGTAACCAATCAGCTTCATGTACTCATCAAAGCTGACCTTCCCATCATGGTTTTCATCCAGACCTTTCCGCATCTCCTTCACTGCCTCAGAGCTGTCTGCATCCTACGGGGTTCAAGACATGAACAAGAGGATGTGACAACTATGCGTAATGAATGTGAAATAATAGCACATAACACTACTACAGAGTTGGCTTTGTCTTGGGGGGAAACAAAGGAAAAAAAAGGAAGAGACTTGACTCCACACAGCCCAACCTCCACCAAGTGTCATCATAAGATATAATATTTAATTCAAAAAGTGGTTAAAAACACTAAATTCTAAGGAGACATGATATGTCCATACTGTGCGGATTCATAATCACAGCACAGCACAGTTTATAATTACGCTAATGGTGTAAACTTGGGCGGAAGAGAAAGCTCATCAGCCCATTATTCGCCCATTATTCGTGGGCCAATGGAAAAGGAGGGTTCTAACCGTCAAGATGTTTCCAAGCTTGTTCTTGACCAGATTCTGGAAGTCCTTCCCTCCCAAGCTCTCCTTCCCCTTGGAGGACTTCACAAATACTGTCACCATTGTCTGTATGGCTGCCTCCATGGCTCCTCTGTCTGAACATACAAACGGGCAAAGGGTTTAGGACAGAGGGAGCAGGATGTAAATAATATGGGGGGGGGGGGGCAAGAGATAGAATTGAAAAAGAGAGACAATATGTCACAGCATGCAACAAGTAAGATACTTAGTAGTAGACACATGAACAAATGTGACAAATTAACTCAAAACAGAACGGCTCCGTCGTGGTGAAAAATAACTGAAAAGATGGATCCCCCTTGGAGACCACACTTGGCCTGTTTGTCGTTTCAGGTGTTGGGTCTGGACCCGCAGTCAGCGATGGACGGGTGATGCGAGATAAGCGGAGAGCCTGAGCGCTAGTCTGATTGAGAGACGACGCACAATGGAAGTTCTGATCTTTGATAGGTCATCTGATCTACTAAAGCCTGCAGAGGGACACAAGGCTTCAGATTACCCGAGGGATTACCTGCCACCTGTCTGCTCCGTCTTCCCCTTCCTATACCTACTCTTCTGTTGACGTGGTGTGTCTGTCTTGCCTTCAAGCCTTGGCTCAATCATAAACAACGGTGTCATAAAGGCATTTGAGGATGGGACTATTCTGTGGGCTTTTTAGAAACGGTTTTGCCTGTGTGTTTGTGTGTGTATTGTTGTGAGTGAATGGTAGCATGCAATTGGTTTTATTTGCTTATGACTAATTGGGTGACATATGGTTGTCATTTAGCCACAATACATTATGTGTGAATAACACTCAGAATGCGTACAAGATACAATGCATGCCACTGATCGCCACATCCACGCTGGAATTCCATTCAGTGCAGTCTGTGGAAATTACTTAAACAGGAATTTACAGGCCAACTATGCGAGTTTGCCCCAAAGCAGAAACGTGAGGTGTTGCTTTTGAAAGAGAATGCCTCGTTTGCCTGTCAACTCTCCAAGTAGAAAAGCTATCCCAAGTCGCTTCCAAGGACTGGAGTCTCACGATAATCCATTTTGGTATATCGTTCGTGGCCAAAATCCGAAGGGTCGTTTCAAGCCTGTGACTGCGCTGATCTGTTACACTCCAGCACCCTCTAAACTTCCTACATCCAGTGGCAGATCTAAGGGGTGGCAAGGGGTGGCAGCTGCCATCCCAATAAAAAAAACACTTGCCACCCCAATATTCCCATGGAAAATATTATTTGTACATTACGGAAAATTTATATAAATAATATTAATATAAGTGTTTAATTTAAACAGCAATGTTATAGCCTAATCATTTACCGTAGGGAATACCGTACCCCACCCCCCACTTTGGGTTTTGATTCGCCTCCAGGAGGCCACCCAACAACTTTCTTTTGCCACCCTAAAAGATCCGCCTCTGCCTACACCACCCCTCCCTCCCCTTACTGCAATTAACACGTCCACAGGCAACGACAGGATAGAAGAAACACGGCTATTAGCTTAATTATGCCGAGAGAGCAACGACACAACAGCATATTATAAGATACAATTCCATTGGCCATCTGACTCGGCTGTCGACCACAGCCGGTAGGCTCCTCACTCTGCGGTTTGTTTCTGATCATTTAGGCTATACATTGCATTAGCCTGTCCACTGTTCATTAACCCTGAATTAACCATCTAATTAACTCTTAAAATATGCTTCTGTGCATAATATATACCACAGTATGCTAAGCCACTGATAGGTTTCTAGGAATGCAGCCACTGACATTTTACGTCACCAACGGAAAATGTCACTCAAGGAGTCACACCTTCACTGACCTCATGTAAAGTAAGAGACCATGATGACACACAGGTGTTTTCAAATATTTTTTCCAATTCCTGTCTCTAACACTTAACATTTTGCACCGTTTTACATATAGGCCTATTCATTATTTACGGGATGACTGATCTGAAGCGTATCTGACCACGGACTTCATCTCCAACAACCGTCAGACAGCACGTGTTCCCGCAACGCTCCCTAATTTTGACTAATGAATGCAGGGCTTCCTTTACTTAACCAACGTCAGAACCAAATTCGCCCCTTCCCGCGTTCCGACACGCACCCCCCCCCCCCCCCCCCCCCAAAAAAAAAAAAAAACCAGCGCAAATAATTAAATATACACCCATAGGTTTCCCGTTTCCCTTCAGAGCCCAAAGTAGATTGAGTGTTGCGTTTCCAAATGGGCGAATGCGATACGGTACGTGCTCAAGAAGAGTAATGACAATACTACCGCTCGTGTGTCATGAAATATTAACAGAGGAACATTTTAGGTTGTAGCTATTAGCTCCATAAAACAGGCTTCCAGTGGTCTTGTATCGCATGAAAAAAAGAAATCATGGTTGCACACAAACAATTGCGTGGCTACATTTGCTACCCTTCATCACCATTACAGCCAACGCCGTGTTCCATCCGTATCTTTCAAAATGACTATGACAGTCGCCAGTAGAAAGTAATAAAACGTATTCTCATCAACTATAAAGAAAGGTTGTCTGTCGTCATCCAAGGACAAAACGTAACCTAGTTGTTATACAGCGAATAGCAATATGTTTACTGCCCAGGCCTGATTTGAATTGTAAAAATTCAAATGTTAAAGCTATATAAGCTAGCTCTAAAAAGTATTGTACGATTTCTAAAACCGAGTGTCTGGGCCATCAGTGACAGGTAACCTGACAGCTGACACCTCATACCCAGGTAAGTTTGCGAAAGTAAACTGAGTGCTTAATAAACGAAGCATATAGCCTAATACTATTTGATGAATAGACAGATGAGCAGATCAATGTCTCCAGTTGCGTCGTCACTGTCCAGTCGACTCTGCAGCCAGTCTATTTCACGGGACAGATCTCGCTAGGGTGCATCGAAAACGTGGCATAAACGAAAAGCTTTATTCTATTTCACAAAGAAAAACTTATTCATTTGAGCATGAACAAACGTTTCCACTCACCAGATAGTGTTTGCAGAACAAAAAAACAATACGAATGTGCTCTTATTTACTTATTAAGTTCTTCTCGACGTCGTTCTCCGTTGCTGCACAAAAACTTGCCAAACTTGTAGGCTACGGCTTCCGTGAGTTAGTTTTTTCTTTAACTTTTTTCCCCTGACAAGTCAAAGGGCGTGTACCTGGAAGAGTGCGAAAAAGGGGGATGTAGAAGAGGAGAGGTAGATGAACCTTTCTAGGAAATGCCAAAAAAGTCTATCATAACGTTGGAACTGATTTCCTCGCCTATATTTTTGGCATGAAGTGTAGTATGGTTCACGTCATTTGTGTTTTGTACAGTCAATAATCTAGGCTGCAGATGTGCATTCACATTAGGCAGGCAGGAAAAGAGTGGAGGTGGGAGGGATAAATGACCAAAGCAGTTTTAACTCTTCATATCAAAAATAGATTCCCCTCGGATTTAAAAAAAGAAAGTACCAGAGGTCTCCTTTAGCTTTTCACAGTTCTGTAACTGTATGGGACAGGTAAGTTCTAATAAGTCATAATGGCAGTTGAAGGATATCCGTGCCAACATACACACACACACAGACACAGACACACACATATGGCAGGAGGTGTGCCACGCTGTGTCAGTGGGTGCCACTGTGTGTTATCTCTGACACAGTCATTTGTCAGTCACTGCCACACCTATTTGCAATACAAAGTCCACTGTGTGATGCCTGCCCAATCTGAATGACCGAATCCAGAGTTGCACTTGCAAGTAAAGAAGGTGAGCAAACCACAAAAGTTTGAACACAGACAAAGAAATCAAAGCAACACGGCTATGACACCAAGATAAACAGTCTTACATTTACAACATAAACAACTGCATTGCATGTACAGACACCGACTCATGAGTAGCCATCTGTGGATTAGCACACAAGTACTCAACACACATTACAGAGTCACTGATGGATGATGTTGTTAGTAGCCCATACTTTTACAACTCCATGTAACACACGGATAGACTGCTTTGCTTTATGAGACCCTGTGGAACTGGATCAGTCTAGGCAGTGATGTTTGTGAGAGCAGTATAGAGTTACACACCCAATTATGCCATTAAATCAAGGTTGTAACACCAACCCCCCCCCCCCCCCCCTTTTTCAAATGAGAGGAGTGGCAAAAGGGGAGAAGGGGGTTGACGTAATGTAATGGAGTAAACAAACCATTGAAAACAGTACGAGTTCAAACAATGGATCCTTTAATAAGAGCCGTCCGTTTAGGAAATAGTTAACTGGAATCACGCATCCTACAAAGATCAAAATCTAACCCCTGACAACATGGACAGGACAATTTCATTGTGTTGCGTCGCTCAATCTTGAACAGTCTCAAAGCCAACTGACTCTAGAGATATGAATTTGGTAAAGCAAAATAAAGGACAAGCATAGAAGGGGCAATTGGCCAATATACTTTTAAATAACTGTGAAAATGCGACTTTATACAATCTTACTTAATGTGGGGATATCATGAAACAATTTTTTAAAAGATATACTTGAAAATAATATGTATATTTTGTATGATCAGTATGTGTTGTTCTTGCAATTTTGGGCCCCGAAGCTGGTTCTTATTAGCAGAAGCCTCCTTGTTTGCCGGCTAGTTTCCCAATCAGCTGCCAGAATTCAAGGAATGTCAGCTCGCCATCATTGTTTTCGTCCAATGAGCTCATGAGTTGGTCGACTGTGGCTGGATCAGTGGCGTTCTGCAGGCAATCAGAAAGAGGACAGTGACACTGAAGAACAAACATGAGGAACCAAATGGTCTGCAGCCTGCTCTGCCATCTATTGGCCAAGAATAGAACTACATTATATTCTGAATACTAAATTTACCCAATAAGGTACATTTAGGTTATACTCTGGCGCATTGTGTTTGACAGGATGAAATGACAAAATATTTTATTGAAGAACTGGGTATTTAATACATAAAGAATAAAACTAAGAAATTAGAGCACTTTCTTAGTCCCTACATTTCAGCACCAAAAGTCATTGTCATATCTACAATAAAGCAATCAGGTTTCAATACTTGTATACAAGGCTGTATACAATCTTATTGAACATGGCATTTGAAGTCAAACAGTATAATTTCAAAAAGGTCTCCTGGTATTATTTTTTGCCTCAAATTTAAAAAGCCATTAGTCAACACTTTTACCTCAAAATATTCCTTAATGCATCTTGACAAACCAAAAGTGCTTTGAAGACAAAAGCAAAATAAGAAAATATGTGTCACCCTCCAAGGGATTGTGGAGCTAACTGTTCAGAGCTCATGCAGTTGTTTACCTTGACAAAGTTAGGCAGCTGGGAGATCAACAGACTGGTGAACTCTGCTTTGCTCAGGGTGTTAGAGGACGCATCCTTCCCAGCAAAGGTCTTGAACTGAGAGACAATAACGTTGATGGCAGGTTCCATTGTGTTGTGAACAGAGGGCTTGAAGAGAAACAAACAAACTAACAAATAAGTACTTTTCTACACACAATGTACTATATTGGTAAATATATGTTGTAACATTAAAACTTAGCAAAAGAAGGATATAGAGTCTCACCTTATACTCACTGTCCTGAAGTATGGTGTGGTGATGTATTAGGAAAGTTCTAAACTCCTCATGTTTTTCTCTGCTCTTTTATTCTCTCTATTCCTCCCTGGTGATGCCGACATCAGCGGAAAACACCAGACAACTTTTCCCCCTCTACCAAGATATCCTTATCTGCCATTTAGTTCCATCACACACACGCACACACACACACACACACACACACACACACACACACACACTCACACACACACACACACACACTTTAGTGCCTCTGACCAATAACAGAAAACCATTCTTCACTTGATGACAAGGCAAAACATATTTTGGTGCTCGGCTTGCAGTTAAAGGGTTTAATGCCTAACCTTCTTCAGGTCATTCTTATCAGGGGTCTTGATCAAAACTGAATAAACACAAACTGATTTACACATAACACAGCTCAACACAAACGGGTGAAAACACAGCCAAGTCAACCCTCTCAAAAGACTTTGAAAGGGAAATAAATACAGCATGTGTGCTGTAGGTTTCCCATTATCACCTCGTACAGAGCTGTTGGGTGTCATACAAATAGGCCTGTTCAAAGCAACTGCCCAGGTGTATTGCAGAGATAGAATGTTAGGTATGCCAGCCTCTGCAGCTTCAAAGTCCCTGTCAGAAACCATTCATCATTACAGATGGCTGGGACCATCAGCTCTTCCAGTCAAGACCAGTCCAGACCCACTTTTTGGGGGGTTCCTGGACAGAACAGTAATATACAAATGTGTCCAAACTTTTGACTGGAACTGTGTGAGGCTGTATGTTGTTCTACAGCTCACTGGCATGGGGGAGCAGGAGTGTGTTTCTGTGTCTTGGATTTTTACTCGGTTTCATCATTGCTCATTGTTTATTGAGTTGTATGAATCATATCTCGTATTGCAGATGTGACAGTGGATTACACACATTCTTGCACGTTCATTCTATGAAGGAGTCACGTAACTCGCTATCAGAAAGCACTTGGATGGACCAAGATCCAGATAATCTGGATTGTAGAAGTTTAGTGTTGAAAGTCTATAGACATCCGTTTCCCAATGCAAATTGTCACAAACCCGGCACAAGGGTTGAGACAGAACAAAGGGGAACACATGCGCGAGGACTAATGCTGTGGTAATTTATTTAAGAATACTAATTTAACATAACTAAACGTGAGGTATTTAAGTCAGTGGTGTACATGTGTCTGAGTGTCTCGTGATAGTGAGCGTTGTGTTGAGGGGTGTATTAACAAAAGTCAAAAGGTTGCCACAACTCAACACAAAAGCGTGCTGCGGAAAAAAAGAAGGGTCGTCTCTCTCTCCTGACGTCCTCTTAAAGGGGAGGAAACCACCGGGCCCAGGTGGAGCCACTCGACGGCTGAGAAGGCCGTCACAAAATACACAGGAAAAATGTGGATTAAGCCAAAAGACAACCTTCAAACAGTTTATTGTTTAAAATGTTTTATCAAACTCAACGCAAAATAACTGCTGATCTTGCATTCAATGACATTCAAACTTCGTTTGCTAGTTTGCTACTTGTGTGCTATGTGATGCCCTTAAGGGTTTTCTCACGCTACAAGATCATAGAAAAAACAAAAGCCTGCATCTATGAATGTCAATTAAAGCATAGCATCAACTTATTGCACATCCTTCTATACATTGTTAGATACTTTGTCTCTCTTCCAAATCAGCAGGATAATGGCTCCAGAAAACAATTGCAAAAGTTTTTTTTTTATTTCAAGCTGTCATTATTATTATAAATAAAAGGCACAAAAGCAGTAGCTCACTGAAATAAAAGGTTTCTAAGAAACAGCATACTCATTTGTTTAACCTCTGCTTTTCATATAATGATCAAAAATACTGCAGTGGTGGACTAAAATAAATACCTATTGAAATGTATTTAAGGAGGACCAGGGCTATCCTTCATTAAATACAAAATTCAAACAACTATCCTACATATCTGATCAAAACATCAGCATGGTAAACTCAAATCTCAAAAAGTGTTACAGTGATCAATTCAAATAACGAAAAAACATCAAAGGGTCTATCTGAAATGTACAGGTTGAACGTCCTTCTTTTTAAACATCTTCTAAAAACTAATAGATTGCACTTTTTACCCATTCAATAGAAACAACATTGGGTTGTAAGACTCAAGATTTCCATTACAATGCAGAGAGCCATTTAGTTTACATTACTCAGAAATGCACAGTGTGACAAATAATAATGTGGTAATAAAATCTTCACGTGCTGCTAATCTGTATTAATGTGTGCTGGGCTTTGCACCATACATCAGAATAGTTTAATCCTGCATTATTACAGCTTTCTATAAGGGTGAGTGAGAGAACAATTTCAAAGAGAAACATAGCAAGAACCTAGTTCTCGCCTGGCAGAAATATCCTTTCATTTGCATGTTCCAGAATGATCCGTGTGCTGTTAATAAACACTGACAGTCACACACTCAAACAGAGCCGACAGTTGAACCAGTCCTACTAGATCTGACGGTAACCTTGACAACACTACGGCAGCTTCGGATCAGAGTGTTGAGGGGGCGGGGAGATCACAAGAAAATACATCTGACCATTATCGTAAACTGCTACATTCTGAGTGTTAAATACTAAAGGTAGAGGGAGAATTTGTTTCACACTCACACACGCATTTGCACGCAGAAGCTGATGTGACTGAGGATAGTGTCCTTGAACTGACAGAGGTAGGTAAACAACTCAAATCCAACACACATGAACAGCTTGTAATTACAGACTCAGTGGGGAGTGTTTATGAGGCAACGGATCACTCCTGGGACCAGAAGCATTTTCCAAGATAGACCACAGAATTGGCAACACCTTGCTGTAAACAACCATGTTATACCATTGTATCTTGGTGTTCATTTTCTTTCCAGTTATTTCTGTTATTTTGGTTTCTAGGCTGGAACAGCAAATCTCCACAAAGCCTCAACAGGAAACTTCTCCATCGCCTCCTCCAGCACGTCATCCTCTCCCTGACCTTCGTCTTCCAGGATGTCTGCCAAGTCTTCCAAAATGTCTGCCACGTCCTCTGCAAAGTCACTGAATCGCACCCTGTCGTGGGTGAACACACCACCCTTGAAAAACAGAGTGGTCAGCTCGCGGATCTCCTTCTTGCTCTCTGGCGTGAGCCCCTCCAGCTTGTTCAGGTAGCCCTCGAGAAGGGCCTGGAACTGGGATTGGTCCACTGGTTTCAGCCCCTCCTTGGCAGCACAGTCCTTGATGCCACTACATCCTGCCCTGATGTGCATGTTGCGGATGAGTTTCTCCTCCTGGTGCTTCCAGAAGGTGGTATGGTCGAACTGGTGAGACTGATGGGGCTGGTGTTGGGGAGGCTGGTTCTGTTGGGGGTTCTGATGCTGATGGTGGTGGTTGGAGTTCTTAGCAGACCTGACTTGCCAGTGTCCCTCCCTCTTCCTCTTCTCCCTATCCAGCCTGCGCTCGTCCTTCTTACTGTCCCACTCATCTTGGTATTTCCGCCAGGCTTCCTTGTGGGAGCTCTGCTTGTGTGACTTTGACCCGCCTTCGTGCTTGTCTTTGCTGTGCTTCCACTCCTTCTCTCCCCGCCACTCCTTCTTCTCCTCTTTTTTCCAGAGGTCTTTCCCATTATCTTTGCCTTTCTTTGTGTCCCACTTGGACCCACCCTCCCATGGCCTCCTCTTGCCTAGCTTCTCCACCTGCTCAGTCAGCCTCTTCTGGATCTCTGATAGGCTCTCCCTCACGCCTTTCCTGTGCCCTCCATCTTTCTTCATCCCCTCAAGTCTTTTCCTGCTTTCCTCTAAGAGGACCCTCTGTCTCTGTAGCTCTTCCTTTATGCGGATCCCCTTCCCGAGGTCCTTCCCCGCGTCAGGCCCAGCTGCGCTCTGGCTGCTCTTCCCTGGCTGGCCAGCAGGAGGTGGGGAGGAGCTCGGTGGTGGAGTGGGAGTGTCATGGTTGGCTGAGGGGAGACATGAGAGAACATTACATTTATGTTTAGTCATTTAGCAGACGCTCTTATCCAGAGCTCTTATTCCCGAGGCAAGTAGGGTGAAGTGCCTTTCCCAAGGACACAACGTAATTTGGCACAGCCGGGAATTGAACCAACAACCTTTTAATTAATAGCCCGACTCCCTAACCGCTCAGCAACCTGACCCCAATACAGTACAGCTAAGCAACAGTTATCACATTAGAGGATTACATTACAACCACAAAGAAAAACAGCCTGAGCCTCAAGGCTACAGTTACACGAATGGCGAGTTTGATCATTCAAAATTCAATTCTACTATATTTTCACCTAGAATAAAGAATGGCCCTGCGGAATTATTAATGATCTGTTTTGACTGAGAAATCTACAAAGCCTACCTGTGAGTTGGGAAAGCTCTCTCACTCTGGATCTTAGGGTCTCCAGCTCCACCTTCAGGTCAGGCAGGGACGACAGCTCCTCTCTCATGTTGCCATTTTCTTTTTCCAAAGCTCCTTTCCCTTCTTCCTCTGCCTTTGCTGGTGCTAACTTTAGTGCTGAGTCGAGTTCTTCTTTCTGGATCTGGGACAGAAGGGACCAATTAAGTTGATTTATTCTACAGCCAGCGAAGACAGTACATAATGTTACTGCCTACCTACAACAAACTGACGAGTCTTAAGACTTCATACAATTCCAAACAGTTTGAATGTTGTTTAAGGGCTGACCTGTAGATGGGCTTCTAATTGGGTGATTTGATGGTTTTCTTGTGCCAGTTTGTCCAAAAGTTCCTTCATTTCCTGAGGGTTTACCCAGTCCTATCCAGCATACATCACACCAGACAATCAACAAAGTATCCCTGTAGTTATTACACTGGGACAGTAAGTATATACTTTACCAACCTGGTCTCCATCACTCATCTCAGAAGAGTCAAGGTCGTCTGTAAGCAAAGAGAACAATGTGCTATTCTAAAACCTATCGAGTGTTTCTACAACACTAGATGACACAATGCACAAATAGCCTGCCATGTATATTGTCTGTATAAATAATGTATTACCAATAAAGCACATACAGCAGTAGTTGACTGGTTGGGCAGATTCTTTAACAACCAATGGACAGGAAACAACCAGGTGCACACCCTTTCAATTAAATAATTTATAATCTTTGAATTGGTGGTGGTGGTGGAAGGGGGGGAGGTGCATTATGCATTATGCAAAGGTTTCATAAAGCAGTGTTTCTCAAACCATGCTCATGAAGAAATTCCTGTTGGTCTGAATAATTTCCATTTGAATATACAACTAATAAAAAAGCAGTTGCTGTACGAGCAGGTGAGGATGAGAGAATCCAGTAGTTGGCCAAGGCCAGCTCAAAACAAAAGTGCCAAGACACTTATTTAAATGATGTATTTTTGCTGAATTTGCTAATCCCTGGCAACAAAAAGCTTGATGAGTGCTGGAAACATCCTACGCACCATACACTCTTCTGAACAGCACTTGGCTGCAATATGCCAGTTATATGCCATCATAGATACTATACAGTATGTCTGTAAGTGTTAAGCCTATGGGCAAGCTGCCATAGTGTAAGCAGTCCGTAGTGCATGATAGTTGAGACAAGATTAGCGCTTGGGGGCGAGTGCATGAGAATTAGCTGGCTAGTGCAAAAGCTACAACTGCCATCTTATCTCATTCTTTGGACCCACCATCATCCAGATTGGTGATGACACCTGCGGGCACAACATAGCTCAGTCAAGCACATCTAGAGGAGTCTACATTACCTCAGCACCTTCACTGGAGGTCAAATAGAGATGGCTTAAAATGTACACAACATTGTAATACGCATTTTTTTCAACTGAGGTTTTGAAGCTGATATTGATGCCAAGCGCATTAATCATAGTTTGTCATATCTTATATATTGCTACAATATAGTAAAGAAAAATGAATACAGATTTTTTTTACGAGTGGTGCCTTTGATTATGATAATTAATTGAAAGTGTTGCACACAAGTATTTTAATGTTTTCCCTCACAGTCATGTACTATATGTAGTAAATGTCTGGTCAATCCCTATAGTGGGTACTGAGTAAAAGGCTAACCTGACAGGAAGAGGGATCCTAGGCACAGCAGGACGACTGCTGTCACAATCAGCTTGTTCAGGGAGAACCCACGCTTCTCCTCCTCCTTCTCCGGCAGTTTGAACTCCACATCCTCTTCATCGTCTTCTTCCTCGGATGTTCGCCTCGGCGCCTCGAAGGACGGCATGGTCCTCCTCCTCAGGCCATCCCCCTCAGCGCTGGTGTCACCTCTTCCCATGTCAAAGCTCCTAGGTGGCTCTGGTGGAGGAACAGGCAATATGAGCAATATGACGTACCTAAAGTATATGTGTATTATAAATACAGTATAGAGTTTAAGTGAATAGCAACATGACTGACACCCAAGCTTGATTAATCATACCACACAACCACTTTAAATCTACTGAAACACAATTATAAATTGGCTATGCTGTACCAAGACGATACACTTATTTTAATTGACCACTTCTTGCATAGCGGCTTTGAACAGAAAGTTCCAGAAAACAAACTTCTCAAGACATTTAATAGCAGAGAGCACATTAACCTCAGAAAAGTCAACATGTAAAAAGCCAATGATAACACTAACTCTAGTAGACGACACAACTCAGTTATATAAAAAAGCAATGTCCTGCAGATTAATAACTAGTTACATGTGGTACACAGTGTTGCTATTTACTGAAGAGCATGCATCAGTGTTATATCCATGTATCCTTGTCCAGCTAATGTCCTTCTGAAGATAGGAAACACTTTCAACAACTGGTCCACTACAAGAGGATCTCACTTAAAACCTCACACTAGACCTCAAACAAGGACCTTCTGGTGCTAACTGTTGTGCAAGGTGTCGACTGTTAATAAGGAAAAACTATTAAATTAGCTACCTTATGTGTGAAACCTTTTGATCTAATTTCCCTCTAAAAAGGAAGTATTTCCATCCCTTATTCACAGTACATACTACACCGTACTATCCCATACCTTCAACCTGTCCAACTTCCTCTATTTCCTCAGGAAGTGTGGTCTCCTCCACTGCTGGTGCTTCGACTGCCTCAGCTGTCTTGGTTGAACCAATGGTCATTGAGAGAGGACTGTCAGGGGCGGGGCTTACACACTCCACGCTTTCGAGGGCGGCGCTTACAGACTCTTTGCTCTCGGGGATGGGGCTAACAGATTCCTCGCTCTCGAGGACGGGGATACTATCTGTGTGAACGTCCAACGGGGTGACAATCTCCACAGGGAGGCTTTCTTCGGGCAGGGATGGGGCAGGGGCTTGACTCTCAGGGGCAGGGGCTATGTCTGCAGTGGTGTCTAGGCCGGGGTCCTTGGGTACGGCACCCTCTGGAGGTGGAGACTCATGGGCCCAGATCACCTCGGCCTCGACCTCGGCCTTAACCTCGGGCTTGGCCTCCGCCTCGGGCTTGGCCTCAGCCTCAGACTCGCCCTCCGCCTCCACCTCAGGCTCCGCCTTGCCCTCAGGCTCCGCCTCCACCTCAGGCTCCGCCTCCACCTCAGGTCCCGCCTCCACCTCAGGCTCCGCCTCGCCCTCAGGCTCCGTCTCGCCCTCAGGCTCCGTCTCGCCCTCAGGCTCCGCGTAGGCAACGTCGAAGGGTTCAAGCAGGTCAATATGGGTTACAAAGGGGGTGGCCGAAAGCTGGTCATTGTTGTCAGAGGGGGAGCTGGTGACGATGTCATGGATGACCGGGGGCTGGCTCTCCGGGTCAGATTCTAGGGGGATATAACTGCTGGGGGAGGGGCTGAGCACCAGGTCAGATTCTAGGGGGATATAACTGCTGGGGGAGGGGCTGAGCAAGGTGGGGTTAGAGGAGCCCTCGTCCACATCAGGAGTGGTTTCCTGACAAACCTGGATGTAAAAAGGCAGTCAAGGCATTTATAAAGTTAGTAGTCATTAGTAATAAAGACTCAACGAAAACAAAATACTTGGAACTTTTGAATCATATTTGAGGTTGAATATTATACATTTGGACACATTTCTAAGATGAACATCAAGAATGAATCCATGAGAAAACAATGTGTTTAAATGGGGACTCACGATAGGATACAGACTGACCTGTTGGCCTTCCTCAGACAGAACCGTCTCTACTGAACCCTCACCCGGCCTGACCGCTAGTGTGGGCCCTGGAACAACAACAACCATCTTCAACTCAACACACAGAATTAGAATCAACCGTGACTTTATGACGCTAAAAAGGATCATGTTAATCCCATTGACAAATGGTTAGAGAAAGATATACCTGTCACTTCCTCGTAGAGACTAGGGACATCCCCCAAACTCTCTGGTCCATCGTCCGCAAGGCCAGCACACTCCACTGCAGCATCCTGAAAGAGAAAGATGAGTGGTGTGGGGAAAAGTTTAGCAAAGTTGTCGACTAAAGAGTAACATACAGCAGTGGGATGCACAGGTCTCCAGAATGCCCTTGTCAAATATGTTAAAACATTCTGAAATACCTATCATCACATTTCACAATACTACTTGTTGAAATCATTTATATGTTAAGACACCTGGTGTGGTGACATGAACTAATCTGTGTTTTCAGTTTTGGGATTTGAGTTTGTATGGGGTTTAGAATGATTTACCTCCGGGTTGATGATGGTCCAGCTGTTGGAGGAGCCACTACTGCCTGTGCTGCCTGTGCTGCTGCTGTCCGACATTGCCCCCTGGTGGCCAGGCACAGCAACGGAGATATTTAATCTCTTGTCCTGCTGACAACAACAAAATTATCATTGGAAGTGCTGTAGGCCTGCAATATGCTGAAAAGGGACTTCTGAACTACAGCATATACATGCCTAAAACTCAATCAGTCAACCAGAGAACACAGAGGAGGAAACAAAACACTGGAATTGTGGATGATCATAAGGTACTTGGAAAAGATTTTTGCCGAATAAATCAAATGAATGACTAAGTTAAAGAGAGTAATCTCCCAGATATGAAATAAGATAGACAATCAATAGACATATGGACAGTGTAGTCTATTGATTCTAAAGAGCAAAGCCTGTTAGCTTATTACATAACAGTGGTCATAATGTATAGCGAAAATATTGTCATAATGTGTGGGCACACGCTTGTCTTTCTGTCTTTAATGTCCATAGCTAATATTTATTTCCATATATACATACTGTAACCAATAGGACCAAAAATAGTCAGACCAAGATGAACAGCCAGGCTAGAATAGCATGCACGATTTTCTGTGAGAGCTCACTTATTTTGATCTTCAAAGGACTCTGGTTGCCTACTTAGTAAATAGTTTATTGAATGCTGAATCGATTAAAAATAGCTACACACCTAGTAAACACACGATGTTGTGCTGTCTGAATCCCACGTTATCTTTTCCGCATTCACAGGCCAGCCCCCAATCAAACGTTTAAGGCCGCGTGTCATTCTAATTAAACCGCAAATACTTACCTTTTTGGTTTATACTTCAATGCTAGTTTTACTCTTCGTTTTGGATAGTCCTTTGCGGCGTTGTCGAGATGTGAAATGTTCCTCGTGAACTTGGGAAGTTTGGGAATTCCAACTGCGTCACTACAGCGAAGCTCCGTGTTTTCCAATAGGATTCCAACAAAATTGTATACGTTTACGCCCTGAAGGGATAGAAAGCCAATCAGAATGAAGACAACTGCCACGAAAGCGATTGACACGCAGCTTGATTGATGTTCGCAGGTGAAAGTGACAGGTGATGGATTTAGAGCAGTCCCTTCTTTTCCTTGACTTGTAGGAACCTTACACTCAAGATACATGCATGCATGTACATATATATAACGAAGGGAGAGGAATTCTCAACCAGCCGTCCATTGACACGTCTGCACTGCTATATTTGTCTGGACAGCAGTAAGGGACTTACCAACGGACTGTCCCTTCACTCCAGCTCCTGAATGTTGGAAGAGATTTCCCATTTGTTTCATCAGACTTGCACTCTGTTTCGTCAGATTCGATTATAACTTATTGTTTGGGTTTGATTCAATGGAACCAGTAGCTGAATATTCCTTCACCCAAATAAGTAGCTACATTATCATTTATATTCTTCATAGACCATCCAAGTGTTCAAATGTCTTGTAACTGAGAACTTCCTGTAATGTCCCCAGAATCCGCCGTCTACTAATTACAATTTTAAAAGCACGTGGTTCTGTTAATTTGGAAATTATTCTATCAATATAAAATGTATGGTCACTAGTTACATGATGAATGTGTGTCATCCATTAAAAACATGTCTAATCTGTGAAACGTAACGAATACAATAACCAATCATAATCTTGGTTTGTGACGAATGAGAAGCCTGATCGGAACCACATGACAATCATTGTCCAATAGGAAGCAATGGACAGTGTTTGAATGATCAAGGCGGGATCAGGGGCACATTAGAGAGGGAAACCTAGCAGTGATCAGTGGAAGGGGGTAAGACATACAGCACAAAGTAGTCCAGCCACTGGAATAACATTCAGAAACGTGTTTATTTCTGGATTTACGACAGAGATTCAGTAGACACGAACAACTAGTTAAAGGTGAGCTAAGATTATTCTGCATGCTGTCTTCCTATCTATCTAGCTAACAATATCTATTTGATTTCGTGTCCGGACACCAGGCCAGCTAGTTAGAGCTAGTTAGCTAGCTCCCCACCTCTCAAATCAAGTAAGTTGGCTAACGCCCAGTTGACGTGTAACATCCCATAACAACAACATCGATTGTTAATGACTTCCATTTAAATGGTTACACCTAGCTAGCTAGCCAGTTGTCATACATACGGCAAAAACTTTCGGCTACCATTGTGGGTCGTAGCTAGAACGTTTCTAATGAAATTTGCTAGCTACCTGGCTAAAGAAACTGTGTGTGGACTGCTTCCTTAAACTGTTGTTTTCATGTTTTTAGGAGATACCTACCATGTCTCAAAAGCAGATTTATTACTCTGACAAGTATGACGACGAGAAGTTTGAGTACAGGTGAGAGTCCAGCTTTTCACTGTACATTATCATCAATATTAACGTGGCTCAGAATGCTTCTCATCTATTATAGCATGCCTGCTCCATGATACGCAGCTTCATGATCAAACAGGCAAATGTTATAGTGCCATTCAGCCTCTAATGTATGTCTTCATTGTAGGCACGTGATGCTGCCCAAGGACATTGCCAAGCGCGTGCCCAAGACCCATCTGATGTCAGAGACAGAGTGGAGGAATTTGGGTGTCCAGCAAAGTCAGGGATGGATTCACTATATGATCCACCAACCAGGTACAGTTAAACCCAAAGATTGATTCTGTTGACTGAATGGCTGGCTTGCTTATAGGCAGATGTAGAGTAACTAAGTACTTTATTGTGCCCTGGAAGGAAAACGTATTGGTAGTCACATTGAAAGGCACAATGCAAAATATATATCATACAAGGACTTATAAATACGAAAATGATGTTAAGTGTAGTGCAAATATGACGTGTTAACCAGTCGTCCTTGCCATTTTTTATTTGAAATATTCGATGTGCAGTAATATGGAATGTTAAAGAATGTTATGAGGACAACCTGTAAGGTTATGCTGGATTTTACAACGGCATGGAACGCAATATAGCCAATCACAATCAAGGATGGGAACAACCAGTTTTAGAGTGTAATACAGTGGTGTTTGAAATGCAGCCGAGCTGACAGATTGCAAAACACATTTAGACTGACTGAGCCACTTCTAAGAGTTATTTTCACCTTTTATGGCATCAACAGTTGACAAGATAGAGGCAGGCTTTATTTGGGAGGACATTTTCTTTGTTTGATATCAACAGAACTAAAGGCAGTGGGCTAGGAAGCAAATAGGCTATGGCATTATTATTATATTATTTACTGTTTTGCTACATACTTGGATTTAAATACCTAGGTCTTGAGGAAGACTTGCAAATGCATTGGACTTCATGGGTATATCTCAGATGGAAAAACAAGCCCTGTGGGTAGGTAACAGGTGCTAGGGTTTGATTTGAGCATTTAGCCAGCAGGTAAACATCAGGAGAATGGATACTATATGTATCTAATTACACTTTTTATTAGTGCAGTTTACTAGTCACCATATGGTCTGTGTGCACTGGTTTTCCTGGATCTAGACAAGGTCTTCCCATATTTGTGAAAGGCTTTAACGGTTGTTTAGAGTTATTACCTTAGCTCATGTCATGCTGTCATTTACCTCAGCTAACCTCCTGGGGCCACTGTACACATTACCCTGCTGTTCCCATTGTTATCTTACGTTTACTAATTTTATCCTGTTTTTCAAGGGGACGGTAGAGCTTAATGGTTAGATCAATTTATAGCAGTAGACTGTCAATTGAAAACTGTACAGTTTCCAACTGTACTGTGTATCACTTTGGATAAAAGCGACTGCTAAATAAATACATTGTCATTCATCATTTCCCTTCCAGAGCCCCACATCCTGCTCTTCCGTCGACCACTACCCACAGCCTCCCACTAACTGTCTGCAGAGAGATCCACTAACCCACAGACCAGAAGAGAGTGCAGGGGAGTATGAACCAACACGACACAGCCGGATGAACAAAAGACTTTATCTTCATGCGTCTGTACATCAACATACGCCCAGTCTAGGGCTCTCCATAGCTCTGTCCTCACTGCAAAAACTTTTGCCTTCAGTTCCAAAAGGCTTCTTTGGAGTATTTTCCTGTCGCTGAATTGTTTTAACCTTCCAGACTTTTTTCTTTTTCTTTTAATCAATGTGATAATGTTACCAGTGTATTGGAAGAAAAAGGAAATGTCAAATTTGTGTCAACATTTTTGAATGATTCAAAGTCCCACTTAAGCTATTGTAAGATATCTAAAATGCCAATGCTTAGTATTTTAAACCAGATGTTAAAATTGAGAAATTGTACACACGAGTGTGACAATTTGATTTTTTTTAATTTTTTTTTACGACTGGTTGTATGAATTTTTACATAGGCTACTTTCATGATGATTGATTCCAATTAGTTAAGTATAGGAGTTAGAATGAAGCAGTATGTAAACCTTTTGCATACATTATCTACATACAGTGTACAATAAAGACAGCCTTGCTGCAAAAATATTTTATTGAATACATTCCACTGCAAATATGAAGTACAGGCTTACTGTCAAAATAGGGCCCATTATCTTTGTTTACTGTCTTTCATGATTGTAATAATCAGCTGCTCAGTATTTATACGTCTTTTTTTTAAATATTTTTTTTCATTACCCAGCCTGAAATTAAACTTGTAACTTTTGGACAGTCTTTTTAACTCATGATACAGGCATGTCTGTTGTGCCGGGGTAATGTATGTGTACACTTGTGTACATGCTAAATAATAATTTAGGATTGTGTTCTGCATGTTCCTTCTTTGAGCTGAGGGGGGCAGTATAAAGCAGGAGAATACGATGCAGGTCAAATGTCGCTCTTACGATAAGGACGAGATCATGATTTATCCATTGGCAAATGTAAGTTGGGCTGGAGGTGTTGTTTGTTGAGCTAGATCCCAGCTCTTTGGCTTTTTCACATCCAGATCAACAGTGATAATGTTGATGCTGTGTTAGCTGACTCTTGCAGCTATTCAAGATTGTACATGGAAGGTGCATATGTTTTAAACTGAAATCAGACCGATACATGATTACGTGGAACAAAAAAAAAACACATAGGTTTCTTTCACAACCAACCGTGTAGCAGTCGATACAGTATTGACAGTTTACATTCTGGTATTGACAGTTAACTTTGTTGTGGCAGTGAGGGAAGCCCTTAGTTGTATTTTAGTAAAGATACAGCACTTTTAGGTGATATGTGGTAATGGAAGGAGAAAATGTTTTAGGTATCAGAAGGATATTTCCCACAATTGCCCTGGAAAATGTTTTCGAAGTCGCAATCACCCGGGCCCAATGGTCAGCTATTTCGGGCCCCTGGTGAGATTGAGAGATGTGATTGTGAGAATGAGCAGTTGGCCTCTCTGTGTAGAAAAATGGTCTTCTTCCACACAGAGGTATCTATGAATCATACTGGATTGGTTAGCCTACAAAAGTGATACCAAAACTGGTAACTATACCGTTGCAGGCAAACAGAATTACTTATCACAACATTATGTCCACCAGACTTTGTGAGAAGGAACAGATATAGAAGATTAAATACCTGCTATATAAAAACTGCATAGGTTTATGATACTCTACATTTTTTATTAATTATTCCACTGTGCACAGTTAATAATAAATACTCTTTCACATGATAGGTGGATCCAAACAAAATGTAAGGGAAAGGTTTAAGAGAGACATACATTTGTGTCTAAGAAATCCACTGCCAAAGATAGGATGAGAAAGACTAAATCTGTTACAAATTAGAATGCAAGGTAGGACACAGAGACAAAGCTAACACAGCAGAGAAAGTCAGGAAGAAGAGAGGATTAGAGGAACAGGAAGATGTGTGAGGGGAGTGAAAAAATGCAAAAGAGACAGACAGACAGAAAAAAGCAGGCGGGTGGGGGGAGAGGGGTGGGGGGCTGAGAGAGAAAGAAGGTCAGACAGAAAGATGGGAAGTGCTGTAGAAGGGTGGGTATTTGTGTCTGGGTGTCGCTTGCACAGTGGGGAGTCGTCTAAAGGACGGGAATGGGGAATAAAAGTCTGGGAGGGAAAGCAGAATTTTGCTCTCAAAAAGAAATGGTTGACAGCAAGAGTATCTTATTTTCCTTTGTATTAACTCGTCACCTGCTTCTACAGTTATCTTGTTGAAATGTGTGAAGCAGAAAATATTGATGAAGTTCATACAGAAACATCGCAGTGATTGACATGTTTTGTATGCAAGTGAAGACAGATCGAGGGATCCTTTTTTATTTGTTTGCCAACCTTTTAAAAATCTCAAAATAAATCTTTTTGCCCAATGATGCAGTTACAATATTAATATTAATGAGAAAAATATATTGAAGTAAATACAAACTTGATTTCAATGCTTAATATTATTTGGCACCGTCTCAGTTGAAAGAATGGTCCTGAAAATATTAGATAAAAATCCATTATTTAGTCTCTTAAAACAATAGAAGTCTGCCTGTATCTTCCAATGGAGGTATCTTGTTCAGTTGTTCGCCATATCCTGCATGTCATCCCCTCCCATTCATTGCCTGTTGCTCTATACTATCTATATTCTAATAAAGCATGAATGCCCTAAATAATATCAGACTTTTTCTGTGATAGTCTGTTCAGTGTCAACCCAAAAAACGATATTGTGTTACCCACATCATTTTGTTTACTGATAAACTGCTGTATACCATCCCTGCATTACCACCGACTCATTCACCGACTGCATCACTCTTGTTTGTATAAAGGCTCAGTCTACAGGCTATCGATCTGGTTGGAGAGAGACATTACAATCTCCAGGCAGCATGAGATGGAGGACTAGGAGTCCTGCAGGTTAGCTCTGTTGATCTTAGGGCAGGTTTCTGTTGGTACATCCTACTGGATGGAGAGTTGTTTAGTGAGCTGGTGGCCTATTGGAACAGGCCCCCATAGATTGTGTCTGATAAGCAAGAGAATCAGTAGAGGCTGTCAATATGTACAGTATACAGCCAAGCATCCAGTCCCTGTGGCGTTTAAAGGCACAATACTGAGGGTGAGATTGTTTCAGTCTAAAAGAAAAGTTTTGTCCGCCAATAAACACGTGGAAGCTAATGAGGCCCTCCGAGGGTTGTTTAGCAACACAGATAGCTCAGTACTAGTGGAATGTCAATTTACATTTTAAGACAGGCCCGTTACTTTCCATCCAGTTATGTTCCTTGGATTCCAGTTTCAGCCAATGGTCTTCGGCAAGTCAGGCTTTCCTCCTTGGCTTATATTGTGAAAACACTGTCAATCAAACTCGAGCGGGAGGAAAGCATGGAAGTTTAAACAAGGATTTGCGGCACTGTTTCTCATATTTGAATTCCTTTTCTTAACATTTCTTAGCGCAGCTTTAACATTGTGGAGGTACATACCTTCATGTTTCTGCCTCATTCTAAGTTGAGACAGTCAAACTAAATGCCCTCCAAGCCAGGTTTTAGGCTAAGTCAAAAAGTTTTATTAATACGAATCCAGTAAAGTAAGTCTTGACTGTGGAAGTAGATATGTCAATGAATATATTTGAAACCAGCGTAGAACATGAATGGTCTGACAAATCCATTTTCGACGTGTTCCTTTGGTTGATGTCTGACTTGGAGACGCTTTTTACTTCCTTTCTTCTTGCCACCTCGGACGGCTCTTTCGACAGAACTGAGGTTCCCATCATGGCGAACTCCGTACGCTCACACAAAGGAGCATATTAAACGGCACTTGTTGATGAAAAGGTGTCTAATGGAGTCGGTAGATTATTGATTCTACTGGAAAGGAACTCGGTAGACTTCCATGGCCTTGATTTGAGCCCAGACTGGACCTGGAGACTGCTCTATTGATCTCTGTGTGGAGCCTTAAGTATCCTCTCCATTCTATTCTCCTGACAGCAACACACTTCCGAAATGACATTAATCAATAGGAAAAGGCTATACGACCTGTTCTGTTCAAATGAAATGAATTACTTTGGCACTCCGAATCTGTCTTTCAATATTCTGTATGGTCTGCGTAATTGGCCACTTGATGTAGGAGATATTTACCCCAAGCGCTTAAATAAGCGATTGTGTTTATGCTAAAGACGCATGTGTAGGCTACAAACCTGTTTTAATCTACCATCTAGTCCCAGTAACATTGCACAGTAACTGCATTTACAACCAATTCTGAATGCCTAAGAGTAGATAATTATTAAAGTACATTGGAGAGCCACACAAACTATTAAACAAATAAATGAATCATAAAACAAGATGTAGCTGGCAAATGGCTTGACAATTGCGCCTGAACATTTACTGTCTTCATCAAAAGAACAAACAAGCCATTACTTTAGCAACGAGAGGGAGAACGAAGAAGAGAGACAGAGGGATGGTAATTCTGAATGGGGGAGGGAGATAAAAGGTGGATGAATTTACCAGGGTCTTTTTTAATATATGAAATGGGGAAACTCAAGGGGGATGGGGGAGGGGGATTTCCATTACAGTGAGAACACAACAGGGGGGAGAAGGGAGAGGGAGGATCAATTAGAGAGAGAGTCAAAATGGCTGTAATGGCTTCTCACAGCAGAAGAGAGAGGTAAAATGTTTAGCCAGGCTCCTGTTGAAGAGAAAAGCAAGGCTGAAAAGATAGTGGCTATGGTTTTGGGTGCTCATTCATCAGCAGTAGTCATCAGTGTTGAGCTGCTGGTAAATTTAGGAGTTTGTGGAGACTTGCACCCAACGTTAGGCACTACGAAAGTTGAGGAGTAGGATTTAAGAAAGGAGACAATAACACCGCAAATGAATTCATTGTTGGGTGTGTTTTTCTGTCTTTGTCTGTATTTGCTGCTCTATATTTATCTGACAACAACTGGTAGCGGCGCTTGTGTAGCGGCCGTGGAGATCTCGTGCAGGAGTGCATGGAGAATACCAAATCAAAATCCTAGTATCTGTATACATGGCAAAATAAAGTTGAATCTGAATCTGAATTGAGTCTTTAAAAACTGCTGGAGCCTCTCCGATATTTCTTAATGACAGCCCCCTCCATTTATTTTTATTTTTTATCAGATTTTATTTTTTTTCTAAAGCCCTTTTTTTGAATACCCCACACTCTCTCAATTAGCTGTCAGCAGTGCTGGCCTCCTTCTCTGGGTTTCTGTGGAGCTCAAATGACTGAATTAGGCTCTACCTTTAAAGATAATTGCTTAATTGGGGCCTTTTCATATGCTGTCACTGGCTGAGGGCCTGAGAAAGGCTTAGATAAGGCAGTAATTATGTGGCTACAGCAGATACACTCAGCTGCCGTGGTGTAGTGAAGAACGAGCTGACAGCTAGGGCTCCCTGTACGTTTACTTTCTTTACCAGGGCCTGTCAGATACAGCTGAATGTGCAGGCGAGGAACTTACCGTATGTGTGTGTGGTGCCTCGGTATATGAATGAACTGTCAGTCGAGACTGACCCTATAGAAACGCCAGCGCCTTAACAGAGATCTTCTTCTCTCCTTATCTGTGTGTGTACAGTATGCCTGTGTGTGTGTGTGTGTGTGTGTGTGTGTGTATCTGTCTGTGTGTGGTGCTACGGGATATGGATAAAATGTCAGCTGAGACTGAACCTATAGAAATTCCAGCATTTCACACAGATACTTTCCTGTCCTTGGTCCTTGTGTGTATGCGTGTGAACCTACAGACCCTCCGAGGTTTAACAGAGATCTGTCCCCCACTGTGTTCTACTGTTCCACCCTGCCCCTATGGTGGAACTGTTCTCCATACTGCGTCCCTGCCCCGCCCCCAGATGCACAGACCAGAGCAAGTGTGTTCGTTTCAGGGCTTGGTGGACAGCTAGACACTCTACATTCAGTGTTGTTCCATGTTGCATTTGAAAGGATTGTGTGTCTGATGTCTGCCAGAGAAGACAGAAGAGATGTTCCACAGGGCATGCAGACAGAAGTAAATACAGTCGAGGTCTGAGGTGAAGAACAGTAGGGTGTCAAACCACCAGGGAAGGGAATGAGGGATGGAGGGGGGGGGGGTAGAGAAAAAGAGAACAGGGGGTCTGGAGACAGAGCAACGTTGGAAGGGAGGGAAGATTAGTTTTGCTCCGGTAACGACAGATCATAAAAACACGAGAGGGAGGAAAGAGGAGATGAAACAGAGAGAGGGGGGAGGATTAGTTCCACTCCAGGAACACCAGAACAGGAGAAAGAGAGGGAGAGGAGGAGGAGAGGGATGGGAGAGGAGGAGGAGAGGGATGGGAGAGGGGGAAAAAACCGAGGAGTTTACTTAGGATTAGTTTTGCTACGGGGGCAGGGGATTGAAAGATGAAGCTGAAGTTGGCCCATCTTGTTGGCGTCATGGAAACAAACCCTCTTATCAATCAATTTGTGACCAAATAAGACCTAAGGCAATCTCTCTCGTCTCAAACAACTGTCTTATACAAGCAGAAACACTTTGCCCTCTTATCACTTACTAGTGTGGATGTTTATGTTAAATGAATAACAGTAACAATGTAAACATGGTTTTGACTTGACAGCTCAATGCTTTATGTTTATTGTGATGGTATTAAGGGAAGTTTTCCACGGCCCCATCAGCCTCAGATGAAAAGTGACTGACCCTCTGCTCGCTCAGGTAAGTGTTCCTATTTTAGCCTGCATACGTTTCCTGCTGTGAGCTGACAGAGGTAGGAAGAGAGAGAGAGAGAGAGAGAGAGAGAGAGAAAGTGAGAGGTACAGACAGAGAGAGCAAGGGAGAGAGCGAGAAGGAGGGACAGACAAAGAGAGGCAGAGAACACAGCGTTTCTATGGAGACACCATTAACGGGGTGCGGGATGACAGACTTGGGGGTCTCAGCTGCGGCGTGGGGAACATTGTTAAGAGGAGACGACTGTCAAAACTGGACACTTGCCTAAAGTGTACATGTGTGAGGTCACACACACACTCATGCGCGGGCACACACACACACACACTGCATGGTTAACACCATCGGGATGAGAACAAGCCTTGCACTTTGTCCAGATTGACTCTGAGGACCAGCTGCTTGTCTGCAGCCCCTTCCCTAACAAATGGACTCAAGCAGAAGAGTGGAGGAGAGGTGCAGGGGGGGGGGGAAGAAGAGAGGGGGTAAGAGGGAGAGAATCTGGTGGGGGAGAAAGGAGGGGGAGACAGATGGAGAGAGGTGATGACGGAGAGGGAGAAGGTTTGTGTTTAATTAGCGACCCTGGAGAGCGTCTTCGTGGAGCCAAAGAGGAAACTGGGATGTTCCTTAATTGGCCCTGCTCTGTAGAGAGCGGGAGAGGACGGACAGCACCAAGTGTATATGTCAGTTTCTCTGTGTGTGTGTGTGTGTGTATGATGTGTGCGTGTGCGTGTGCGCGTGCGCGTGCGGATGTGCTTGTGTGCGTGCCTGTGTATTTGTGGATGTGTGGGTGTGTGTTAGCACGCCGTGTTTTGACTGCCGCGAGGAGGAAGAGAGATGGTTGCCATGACACACGATAGAGTGCAGAGAAAGCTCTGAGGATATGAATGAGAAAAAGGGAGAGATGGATGGGAGGAGAGGCTGGAGACGGCCATCAGACAGAGATGGATGGACTCAAAACTGTGGATACAGAGAGAGAGAACTGTGGAGAGAGAGAATTCACAAACACCCAACGGAGAACTGGGGAGTCCAAAAAATGAGAACAGGGGGATAATGAGAAGAGAGACAAGAGAAAGCGTGTGTAGGTGTGTGAGAGTTTGCCCACAGGGACTATAGGTCAGACTCCAAACAAAATCCCACCAGCTCAGCAGATTCCAGTCTATCCAACATTTAGGACAACAGCATTATTCTAACCATTGTCTCGATCAATAGATGTGACAGCATATTGGTGATCAATCAAAGTGCCAGGACTGCATTGATCATGTTCAGTCAAATGTGACATAAACAAGGCAGCACGGTCGATTCACTGTGTGTCTATTCTAGTGCAAAACAAACGCACTGTATCTCAATTAACTTGTCGTTACTTTGCTGTATAGTTTGATAAACAGACCCATTTATGCACATCAGCATGTGACATAGAGTGTAAGCCCATGATGCCAGAGACAGAGATACCTCCAGCTGTTAGTAATGACCCAATGGGAAACAAAAGAGCGTGGTGAACAAGCAGCCATGTTGGAAACCCGGCTGTGCATTTCTGTTTAAATATGAATGAGTTGGAAAGAGCCTCCATCGCCTATAGTGATTTTTACATAAGGATTGTTCTGCAAAGAACCTGCAAGGTAAGATCTCATGAGGGCTGAGAAGATTATGTTCTTTTGCCTTGGGGGGAGGGGGGGGCGCAAGGAGGGACCGCTTCCTGTAAATTAAAATAAAAGATTGTCCACTGTAAAATGGGCCTCTGTCAGCGACACACTCCAAAGAGGGATGCCAAGTCTACAAATTCTAGGCTGAGAAACATTGGCCTCGACAGTCTGGTATCTGACTGTCCACCGTACTGTCAATAAAAACTTGTATCTCTCAAAGCTCACAGGCACAGACAAAGCCCCAGTTCCCGTTCCGGTACAAGTTAATGCACACAGCTCACTGAGGCGTAGAGAGGTGGAAATGGAGACAGGTGATGGGGGTTGACCCCTCTAGGTTGCACCTGACAGCACCACAAAGCAAAACAATGAGACAAGAAGTGCCTGAAAACAACATTATGTCTTTATTATAGGTGGAGTTTAATTACAGCGGATGGCTGTTATTCCTGCTGCCCGGGGACTTCTTGATAATGAGAAGGAAAGGGTCTTGGCCCTACTCTACTAACACAGAAGCAATGGGTGACGGCAAAAATCCAAAATCTTCATTAAGCTACCATAATTGTGGTGCATATTAAATGTAAATGAGAAGCGGAGATCAATACTGATGTGCACAGCTCTCCTAATGGTGTGAGTCCGGACTATGATCTGCCGTTAGGAAGCACCAAGCTTCACATCCAGGACGACCTCGTCATTCGCTCATATGCCCTCCTCACCTGCAATTAAATGATAGTGCAGAGGAGAGAGGGTTTTTTTGTGGTCTCGCAACAGAGATGCTTTTACACTGGGCTAAGTGAGACTTTTCACTGACCTCCGGTGATGTGCGTGTGTGTACGTGTTTGTGTTTTTGTGTGTATGTGTATGTACAGCCTCACTGGAAGCATTGTCGTAATGCACCATTACGATATTGAGTGGGGGCTCTCTCTCAAACCACTGTGAGAGGCACTAACACGTTTCCAGGAGTGAAAGCCCAGCGGAGGAAGCCCAATGGCTAAACTGACTAGATTACTGAGAGTAATTGGTCCAATCCACAGAAATTGCTCATTAAATAGTTTGAAGAGATAACGAAGCATGTTGCAGACCAGCAGAATGAGGCAAATAGAAGCACAAGACACAGCTTTTCCTGTGTGTTTAATTAGACAATGACAAGCCTCCTCAGTGTGAAATACTTGTACAGAACTTAAAAGAACTTAACCCTTAAAATAGATACTTTAGTACCAGTGTTTGTGTGTAATTAGCACGAGCATATCAATGTCCAGAAGGCACACTGTGGTGCTCATGACAAAGGCAGTCTGAGAGATGAAGACGAGGAAATGGAGGGACAAGCTTTGTGGGAGAGTGGAGAAGTGGAAGAGCACGTTGCCACCCAAGGCAGGCGATGGAGGAGCGAGGTAAAGGAGGCGTATGTTCCCTCCCCCGGCTCTCCAGCGTTCCGTCGCTCCACCGAGGGCCTCCGTCGCTTCACTGCTCTTTCACTCCACAGGCCGTCCCTCCATCACAGAGCGAGTGAGGGGAACGGACAGCTTCGCCTGCAGCCGATGGAGCAATAGAGCGAAGGAGGGATTGAAGGAGAGAGAAGGAGAGAGGCAGAGACAGGATGGGGGCCATGAGAAGACCGGAGAACATGACGGAGAGACCGAGAAAGACAGAGTCACAGCGCGAGGAAGAGAGACAGGGAGCCAAAGGTATCGGCGAAAAAGAGAGAGAGAGAGGGAGAATGTCTGAAAACACACACTCGCTTGCCAGGATGGTGGAACATCTTTCCTTGTCCTTTTCGGTTCTCCTTGGTCACCCTCTACATGTTTTTTTCCCCATCCTGGTAGCTCTCTCCATGACCCCATGCCTTGTGACCTCTGTGTCTTCTGCCATCCCTTGTCCCACTCTGTCACTCTCCCGCTGGCCCGCAAGAGAGGAGGGGGGATTGGGAGGGACGACACCGCCTGCAGGCCTTGAACCGCACACAGATGTAACACGGTGCAGGTCCTGTGACGGACTAAATGTGACAGTTGAATAACTGCCCTTTGACCCGCCAAACCCAGACGAACACACACATAGCCCGACTGGCATTTACATGAATCCCAAAGGTTTGCTGCAATGCCAGCCTCTGTCGGTGTGTGAACATGGAGATATGCACACTAGAACGTCCATAAGTCTGTATGTCTCATGCTCATACACTGTCTTTAACCTCACTGACATCCATGTGCAAACCCACAAACACCTCTTCTGAAGCCAAGACAATCTTACCATATAGCCAGGTATATCATATGATATGGGAGTCCATTTGGATCTGACAGCAGGTGAATCCAGAACAGTATGATGAAATAATGTCACAACGATGAAATGTTGCTGTAACAGTATCTGTCTGCTGTCTGTCTGTCTGTCTGTCTGTTCATCTAGATATCATTGCTTTTATCTTTGGGGTAGATCCCCCCCACCCTTCACTTCTTGCATTGCGTGTACATTGCGTGTTCTCATCTACTTGGCACACCGGTCTGAAGGACTGGACATTGTGTTAAACAAGGGTTCGGTAGTTCCTAGGGTAGTTCCTAGGGTAGTTCCTAGGGTAGTTCCTAGGGTAGTTCCTAGGGTAGTTTCTAGGGTAGTTCCTAGGGTAGTTCCTAGGGTAGTTCCTAGGGTAGTTCCTAGGGTAGTTCCTAGGGTAGTTTCTAGGGTGGTTCCTAGGGTAGTTCCTAGGGTAGTTCCTAGGGTAGTTCCTAGGGTAGTTTCTAGGGTAGTTCCTAGGGTAGTTCCTAGGGTAGTTCCTAGGGTAGTTCCTAGGGTAGTTTCTAGGGTAGTTCCTAGGGTAGTTCCTAGGGTAGTTCCTAGGGTAGTTCCTAGGGTAGTTTCCAGGGTAGTTCCTAGGGTAGTTCCTAGGGTAGTTCCTAGGGTAGTTTCTAGGGTAGTTCCTAGGGTAGTTCCTAGGGTAGTTCCTAGGGTAGTTTCTAGGGTAGTTCCTAGGGTAGTTCCTAGGGTAGTTTCTAGGGTAGTTCCTAGGGTAGTTCCTAGGGTAGTTCCTAGGGTAGTTCCTAGGGTAGTTTCTAGGGTAGTTCCTAGGGTAGTTCCTAGGGTAGTTTCTAGGGTAGTTCCTAGGGTAGTTCCTAGGGTAGTTCCTAGGGTAGTTCCTCCAGCAGTCGTGTTCTAAATCCAGTGATCCATTTTCTCCCTGGTCACTCCTATCTTTTTACTAACTGCATTTACTCTCCACTGCTTCCACTTTGGCCCATTTCTCTGCCGATACCTTTATCTACTCTTTATCTATCTCTTCTTTTCTCGTCTCTTCTCTCTCACTCGTTCTTTATCTCTGTGATCCACACTCTTTCCTCTCACCTCTCTGTCTTGCTCGCTTTCTTCCTCCATGTGGCCTTCTCACTTACTTTATCTCTTTCCCTTTCAGTCGTTAATGCTCCGAGTGTCTCCCCCCTAGGTTCTGTCTGGAGGCCTGTCTTCCTTACTCCCCTCCATATAGATCTCTCTCTGCTCTTTCTTTCTCTTAGTAGCCCAATCTTCCCTCTCTCCCTCCCTCTCCTGCTCTCTTGCAGTGTTTATTTAAGCACTTTCACGGTCACTGCACCCTGCTCTCACTGGGCAGAACTGTCCTTTCTTCATCCCTCCCCCCCTCTCTCTCTCCCTCCGTCCCACTCTCTTTCTTAACACTCTCTCTCCTTCCCTGTCTCACTATATTTTCTTTGTCTCTCTCTCTTGCTTCTTTACCCTACTTTTCCTTGCAGTGTTCCTTTCAACATCGGAAATTTATCGTTCAAAGCCATCCCAGGCTTTCTCTCTCTTCTTGTCTCTCTCACCTTCTCTTCCTCCCTCTCATTCTATCTCTCGCATTCTCTCACACTCTCTCTTTCAATTTCTCTCTTTTTCTCTCTCTCCTCTCTCACCTTTTCTCCCTCTCCCTCTCTCTCCCTCTCTCCCAATCTCTCTCTCTCTCTCTCTCTCTCTCTCTCTCTCTCTCTCTCTCTCTCTCTCTCTCTCTCTCTCTCTCTCTCTCTCTCTCTCTCTCTCTCTCTCTCTCTCTCTCTCTCACTGTCAGAGCTTTTTAGATCTGAGGGACTAAGGAGTAACTGGGCCAAATATAGCTTGCATAAAAGAAAAATTTGCTTAGAGACTTCAGACTTGTAATCATTAAATAAAAAGAAAACCTTTTCCAAACAGCTTTCAATTATAATTATGATGGATGTCATAAAAGAGCACATTTTCTTCCGTCCGATTTAAAAAACTTTGATATGGCAGTGGTGACAATCAACTATGACTAATTTAACAAGAGGAATGGAGAGACAGTAATCTGACTCTTCAAGCTTTACATTTACATTATCTTTGATAACAATGTGTATTGTAGGAGTTTTTATGTTCTGTCAATACATCATTTAGCTTTTAAATATGCTTTACATTTTAATCTGTACAAAATGGCCTTATGGGACACGGTATTGTATCCCCTGACTGTAAAAGTAGTTACGCATGTCTCAATAACATAGTCAATTCCAAGGGCCTAATATTAAAATGAAGACAATGGGATGGTGGTACATATATAGATCTGTACTTATGATGTTGTGTAGTTTATGTGTATATTTTTTGTGGGAGTGCCACACAGTCACATCAATTCTATGCACTATGAGTAAGAGTATGAGTTTGGGTTGTGCCTATATGAGACACGATGCTGTAAAAAGAATACATCTTATTCACGGTTCACACATCATGGAGTTACAGCACTTTGTAATTCTCTAGGATTTTCTTCTGTGTTCTGTCAGCAGTAGTTTCCAGCCCTCTGAGTCTCAGTAAGTGTGTCGGCCATGACAGGAACGTATTCCAGCCCTTCCCATCATCCTCCAGGACGCCCTCGCCTCCTCTCTCTCTCTCTTACCCCAGGGGCCCCCCTTGATGTTGGGTGGAGTCGAGGTCTGTCGACTGCCCCCTCCTTCTCCTCTGAAATGTGTTTTCTCCCCTGTTGATTCCATCTCGCAGGCTTCATTACAGATGTACTGTACTTTCTCCCAAGCCCAATGAGCAGCGTCAGAGAAAGGTATGTAAAGAACAGAGACTCAATAAGAAGATGTCTGCAGAGAGAGAGGAGACATCGGAAGAGAAATGGCAGAGTTGTTCTCTCTGTTTTCTCCGTATCTCTCTGGATGCCCTCTCCAGCTGTCTGCCGTGCCCCTGTGTTTGTCCTCTAAATTGAATGATCACATTGATGTAAAGATAAGTGAAACGCGCGCAGTCACACACAGCAAAATAACTTTGCTCAACTCGGTGGGTTTCAAAACTGTGGGCTTTCAGACTGCTAGAGGGGTGTCAGTGTCCAGGGGAAATTAGGGTTGTCTGGCAGAATGTTCCCTTTATAGTGAATCACCACAACATAACTAATGAGTACATCTCTCCCATCCATGTTCATCCATCTCTCTCTCTCTCTCTCTCTCTCTCTCTCTCTCTCTCTCTCTCTCTCTCTCTCTCTCTCTCTCTCTCTCTCTCTTCTCTCCTCTTGGACACCCCCCCCCCCTTACCTGCACAGATGGTTTCACAGGCTCCTCTGAGTCTTAATTATTCTGCCAATTACTGTGGGAAAATGTGCAATTAAACCGGAGAGTTATTCTGTGCCTTTAGACCTGAAATGTATTAGGCCTGCACCTGATTTCGGTGACTCAGGTGTGTGTGTGACACATGGCCGTCTATTCCCCCTCCTGCAGGTGCCTGTCATGGATACCATCAGGGAATTGACTTTTTTGCGTTAACCTGTCTGGTCATATGGTCAATAAGGTTTCTGTTCAAAAGTAGCATTAGACAACCACACACCAAGCATCTACAAACGTGGAATTACAGGGTTTTGGTTCAGTTCGAACACCAGCCTCTCGCATCGATTTGTTTTATTAGACGTCAATCATGTTGGAATTAAGGATCTTATTTTGAGTGAAAGTACCTCATACTGAATCTTTCCCTCCAGGAATTGGATTCTTCAAGGTGGGACTGAGGTGCAGTCGAACACTTCCATCCTGTGTTAATCCGTCCGAGCACTGTTCCAACACCACCTTGGCGCTGTGTTTCTCCCTGTGCTGCTCATTATGACGTTCTTAATCCCAAGCTAAGACTCTCATCACACAGAGCAGCAGAGAAGCCAGTGCCAAGCAGGAGCCCTGCTCCCCCAGAGAGAGCCTGGAGCACACACACAACGCATAGGCACACACACACACAACACAGGCACAAACACACACACACACACAGCACAGGCACAAACACACACAGCACAGGCACAAACACACACACACACACAGTACAAGCACAAACACATACACACACAGTACAGGCACAAACACACACACACAGACACACGCAGTCACGCACCAATACAAACAAGCACACAAAATAAACACATAGAAAGTATGCATTTCACACACACACATACACACACAGAAATCACGCTCACAGAGAGCCACACATGCATACACACCCAGCAGCTGGAGAGGATAACAGTGACTGTCAGGGCAGCAAAGATGCAAGGTTGCAGTCTGAGAGAAAGAGATAGCGAGAAGGATAGGGAGAAGAAGAGCAATGAGAGGTAGAGAAAGAAAAAGGGAGGGAAAGGGAGAAATAAAGGGAGAGCTGGTGGTTGAGAGGAGGGGATGCATGGAAGGAGGGCGGGGGAGAGAGGTGGCAAAGTATGGCTGAAGATGAGCGTAGTGGGGTGAAAATGCGGAGAACGGCAAAAAAAGGACAGAGAGTGAGCTTGTGCAGAAAGTGTGGCGGAGGAGAGATGAAGAGGGGGATGATTGAGGAAGAAGGGAAGATAGACTGAGATGAGGCAGAGTAGGGAAGAAGGGGAAGAAAGAGGGAGAGACAGAGAGAAAGAGAGAAAGAGAGAGAGAGAGAGAGAGAGAGAGATAGGGCCTATGGCATTTCCGTGAGGATTGCCCGCCAAGGGAGAGGAAGCTGAGAGGGCCTGTTCACAGCAGGCAGCTGCTATCACATTAGACTACACAGCCCTTTTTACCCTCCTTCTCCACCCCACCCACTTCTTCCCCCTCCTCCACCATCTCTTCTTCCTCCTTCTTTTGTTTTCCTACAATTACTCGTTCTCGTTCTCCTTGCCTTCTTTTTCTCCATCTCCTCTCCTCCCATTCCCTCTCCTCATCTTTTCAGTCTGTGCCGTCCGCCTCCCTGGTTTTCCTCCATCCCCTTTTCCTCTTCCTCCCCCTCCTCCTTCTCCCTCCTCTCTTGACAGGAGATGGGGCCAGGCCACCACCACTGGCTGTCTCTGCTGTGTGGAGCCAGGGTACCTCAAATAACTGGAATGTGTGAAGGTTTGGAGTATGTATAAAAGTCTTTTGCATAAATTATGCCAATCTTTTACTAGTGTTACGTTTCCATCAAAAGAATATAGCATGGGTTTAGTGATGTACTAAACAAAACAGATTGAATGACTTCATTTGCATACTGCATGCGTTATACAGTTAACGGATCAACTCTGTTGTTTTGGAGATAATTCTGTGGAGATGACATCACTCATCATGTGATTGACAGCTCCATGAGGGGAAGGGGGGTGACTACACAGCGAAAGGTCACGCTCAAGGATCTTTCCATTGCAGTCAAACAGCGAGGTGGAATGAAAAATAGAGCACGTGCTGATAATGGGGATTTAATGGGGGGAGAGGAAATCAGAAGAGAGCTTATCAAATGCGCTATGTAATGTTTACAGGGTTTTTAATTAATTATGAAAATTAGTCCAAAGCAGGAGGCGTACTGAGAGGTGAAATCAGATCTTTATGCTTATCACCGCCTCCCAGCATTCACACAGCTTCCTTTGAACATGTACACCCCAAGCACACTTTGTTACACACTAAGGCAACAACATACACTCTTTTTTACAGACTGAGAAACTGTAACTGTATTTTGTGATATTGATTGGATGTACACTGCTTCACTCTCTATGCAATTAGATGTACCTTTTCTTGAAAGCATAAATGATGACAGAAAGCGTGCTCAACTGTTTTTTACAGTCGCTAGGATACATTTCTCAATACTTAGGTCACTTTTTCAAAACTCTTCAAACAGTTCTCCTAACCAACTTTCAGCTTGGCGCAGCAGTTAATTGCCCATTCAAAATGCACTAAAACTACGAAATCACTTCATATATATCTCAAATCAACTCAACACTAGCAAAGGTTGGCAGCCAACAAACATTCTTTGTCATCCACAAAACAATTACTTAAAAATCATTACCAACAGGTAGCATTATACAATGTTTTTATGTAAAACAAGGACACCTTGAATTCACTGCAATATATGTTACTGGAATCAGACATGATGCAGTATGCTTCAATATGTTGTATATATATATTTGTTTTCACTAATTCCAGAATACAATAATTTGTATACACACCATCCACTGATACAAATACAATAGGAATGCTAATCTTCTGCATTTGGCCACAGGTTCTCATCCACATCACATCTTATGTCATCTAGGGCAATCTAGGGCAAATCTCTAGGAAAGAATCTTCTGGCATGCCTGATCCATCCCTGGCAATGTCCAGGCATCCAGCATTCATTGCGTCCAGGAGGGACATTTGTTCATGTGGATGGTGGTCATACAGTAAACTTTCCACCTCCATAAGTAAAATAATGATTCTATGGTGTTGAGGAATGGAGAGTAAGGTGGGAAGAAAAGTAACACCATTCTGGGATGGGCTGCAAACCACTCGGTGACTGCACAGAAGTGGTGAAATGCCACATTGTCCCATACAAATGTCGGCAGATATCTTCTCTCTGCATCCCTTTCCTCACTGAGCACAACCCTTCTGTAGAGATCATTCATAGCATTTAATTTTTCGATTTGAAATATATTTTATGACAATGTTACTGTAGAAATGTAGCAAATTTCCGCAAATGTAACTTGAAAGATGTAGTCATTCAATGCATTTTGGGCCAAAGCAATGATAAATGATCCACAGTTTAGCCCACATGTACTTCTGAGTTTTGAAAACGTGACTTAAGTACTGACAAATGTGTCCTAGCGACTGTAAAAAACTGTAAACATTTCACAAAAACTCCTGACCCTGATCTATATTTGCTCACATTGATCCTGTGGCCAGTCTGGTAAACAAATATCTAGATTTCAGAAAAACAACCAATTACTGCAATGTTTGACATTTCTTGGTTTATTCATAATAGGAGTTTTTCTGTGTACACACGGGTCATGTTCAATAGTCAGCAGACTGTCTAGTATTTGATGGAAGGGAATTTAAAAAAGGATTTTGGACTTAAATCTTTTGATGCTTTTGCATCCCAAAATCAACCAGTATTGGTCTCTTGTCAGTCCAAACTGTCTGCAGAGCTATAGTAAAATTGCTCTCTGTGATTAGTCATCACGCCTTGCCTTACTGGGATGGAAATGAGCATCCGGCAGAATCCAATATTCAACCTTGGAAGACAACCTGCGCCGGTTCCTATCTTCTCCTGCAGGATTAGAGTGAGGGATATTTTCGGAGGAGAAGAGAAGGCTCCTGCCAAGCTTTCCCTTCCTCGTTCCCCCTTGGACCCCGTGTGTTGAGAGTAACCTTCAGTAGCAGCCGCGAGGAGAGTCCCCCTCAGTTGTGGACAAGACGCCGGGCTCTCACCACGGCCCAGGATCAAAGCAGATGAGGCTGGAGCCAGGAGGAGTCTGCAGGGAGAGAAGGGATTAGCTGGATTATCCACAACGCACCAATGATAGGACCGGGGTCCTCTCGGACAGATAGGCAAACAGCAGGCGCCGTCAGGGTCCCTGTACTGGGGCCAAATGAAGACAACCCAGCATTGTCTAAGACACAGCATTTAGGCTTCCCGCCTTTGGAGGGGACAAGTCGTCTACCAGTCATTTGAATAAAGCCCATTCTGAATCTGATTCTGACAGCACTGCCACCAACAACACAGCCTCCTTGCTGCGGCTGTCTGTCAACCGGCTGTTTATCTTATGCAAAATGAATGAGATTTTCTCTCACGTTTTGGATGTTTTATACGGGCCTGTCTACTGTACTCTAGCCTCCACTAACTCCTTTAATGCTTCTTATCTATTTTTCCTCAGTTTGGTGTTGATAAAGTACAAGGACTTCTGACTTTCAAACAGTGCTTCAGATAATAGGAAGAAGTTGTATCCTGTAATTGTCCTGTCATCCTAGATGAATTACACCTCAACAGCATTGCCAATTACAAAATATTTTCATATGACAAAACTATTGTGAATAATATTTCAATAATATAATATTTTAATATTATACTGTAATGTTCTTATTGCTTGTGAGCATGTGTTGAAGTATATTTGCACCTGTGTTTTCTCCACCTCTCTTGTATATGTTGTTATGTATACTGTACAAAGGTGTCCCTATATGGACTGTATGAAGTTGTACAGCATTCATGTAGCTAAGAGGGATTCCTTGTGGAATAAGCTGCCTGTGTGTTTAGAGAGAGAGAGACAGAGAAAGAGGGAAGGCTGTGGAGGGTCACCCATTATTAGGCATGTTGTTGTCACATTACAGCAGCGAGGAGTTTATAAAGTGGCGAGATAACTCACCTGAGACCGAACACTGCCATCACTCACACAGACAGCCAGAGGTGCACGGAGACTAATGCTACTGTAGTCACTGCTACAAATCCAGACACAGCTTGAGCTAGGGCTAGCCCTGGCAAAAGGGCCCAGCTGGTCTCCAGCAGTAAGCCTAGCGCCGGTGATTAATTCTCAAGTCTGCTTTGGTGCCTTGGAAGTCAACCATGGACTGTTACTCATCGGCGCCTTGGGTAGTCCCTGAGAGGACGTGCCTTCTCTCTGGTGACTCTGGGAGCCTGAGACACATGCCCCTGCTCTTTGTTTACCGCTGTTTTAGGGCAAGGATTCATGTCAGGAGGGAGAGAGAAGTAGGTAGAAAGAATCAGAGGAAGGGTGAGAGAGAGAGACAGAGAGACAGAGAGAGAGAGAGAGAGAGAGAGATAGAGAGAGAGAGAGAGAGAGAGAGAGAGAGAGAGAGAGAGAGAGAGAGAGAGAGAGAGAGAGAGAGAGAGAGAGAGAGAGAGAGAGAGAGAGAGAGAGAGAGAGAGAGAGAGAAGAGAGAGAGGGGAGAATCCGTAAAGGGGAGAAAGGAAACTGGAGATTACCAGATTCTCCTCACATACTCCAGCTTCTCAAGGGTGATGAGAAGAAGCATGAGGCTACATAAGCTCTATCTCTAGGCAAAAATGAGATCATAGTCAATGAAAACCATTGTAGTATGTAGATTAGGCAATTTTTCTCTCACTCAAGAGATTTGCGAGTGTCAGAAAAGCACTTCATGTGTAATTTGAATACAGTATTCCATACTTGTCAAGTAAAGACAGTATACATTTTATACCTTCAGATAAAAAAATCGGGGGAAGTTCTGAATCTTTACAAGGCAGCGGTTGCTCAGTGTGGAAGAACCCTATCAACACCTGCCTGGTGCTTTGTGTCTCGTGTGTGTGTGTGTGTGCGTGTGTAAAAGGGTGTATGCGTTCCAGGCTGCATGTCACATCAAAAATAAACGGGTACCCTCCTGACAGAAGCATAACAGAGAAAACCCTACCAACAGGTTCACTCATTAGTGGGGTTTGAAGTTGTTTGCGCACACACACACATGTACACACACACACACCTATGTACACTCACACACAGCCACATACACACACATACACCACGTGATCTGTACATACAGTGCAATCACATATCTAAAGGGTAACGGCACACACAAACATGCAGTATGTTGATCACGTACAGTAAAGATGACCTCTATCTTCCATGTTCAATCTCATTTTTTTTTTTTTTTTTTGTTTCACTCCGAGAACATTATTGCCCCACTAGTAAATGTTGGCTGTAAGTGCTGGTGATTTCACACAGCAAGGGTAAAGCGCCCAGAAAACTGCGCAGTAAAAGGGAGGATAGAATTACTCCCTCAGCAGGACCAAACTACAGGCCAATCACAAGAATTATGGAACCCAAGGGACCGTGACCTCTGTTTTTCTTTTATTTAGAAAAAAGGATGTCCGTCTCTTGTTTTTCTCCAATTTTGCATTTTTGTGTTTTTCCACTCACTCCTTAATTGGCGTCTTTGTCACTTACATGTAAATGTCTATTCTTCACAATCACCCCCTCCCCCCCTCTCCATTTTTCTTTTGTCTCCATCTTTCTTTTTCTTCATCTCTCCTCTGTAATAACCGGTCTGATGCCGGTGACGTTGGTAAATGCTCACCCTCCTGCCCCCCCACCGCCCTGCCTCTCTCTCCCCACAAGCCAGATTACCAGTTGGTTACTATAGAGACGTGTTTATAAATGCACTTTTCTGTTTTTATGATTCCCGGTCTGCCCTTCCTCTCTGTCGTTCCTCCCTCTTCCATCCCCCGACCATTCTCTGCCTTTCTTCGCTCATTCTATTCTTTCTTTCATACATTAATTGGTTGGTTAGTATTATTTTTCTTTATGGGTCGGTTACTATTATTATTTTTTTGTTCTTTTCTACCTTTCATTTTCTTTCCTTCTTCTTCCCCACATTCTTCCGTTCTCCATTCTCCTCTTCTATCGCCTCACTCTTTCTCCAGATCTCATTATTTCAATAATTTCACCGCCTCCATCAGCTCAGTCAATTGCTATGCAAGTCTCATTGCAGAGAATTAATGCCTAATTTACCCCAATGCTCAAATGAGCTTCATTCAAACAGATTCCCAATCTAGGTGTTTACAATACCTCAGGGCTTCCGTCTTTGTCTGGCTGCAAGCAGGAGGGGAAGACACTTTCCTGCCAGGATAAGGCCTACTGGAGCTTTTTTTATATGATAATGCATGTGAGTAGGTATAAACTATATATCTCGGTTTGGCCAACACTTCCCTGCCTTAGTGAAGAGGGAGTTAATGTAAAGGAGATAAAAGCTGTGGGTTGTCTTTCTGGACCCTCATGCAAGTCTAATGTTGAGCTGATTCATGTTTATATGCATCTAAGAAGACAATTGGGGTATGAGGCATATTTATACAGCTCTGGTTAAAGTGCTTTGGGCCTACAGATGCACACCTACTAGGTTCAGGCAGAGATCAGGGCTAATGCAGGACAGGTCATCTGTTTATGTAATTATGAAATGTTACACCTGCCAACAGCTCTCAAAACAAATAGCTGGAGGCAGGTTTGCATATTTAACAGTTATATGAAAAAGAAAACTTGTACCCACAATGTACCAGCAAACAGCTTTGAGAATGTGGACAAGATTGTCTCCGGTCACTACAGCACCTTGTCAGCATGCTTGTCTGTCTGACTCTGCAGCAGGATATTTGGACATGATCCTGTATTCCAGACACTCAACTCCTGCTGCCACTCATCTGCATGTCTCATCTATGTTGTGCTCTCTCTCTCTCTCTCTCTCTCTCTCTCTCTCTCTCTCTCTCTCTCTCTCTCTCTCTCTCTCTCTCTCTCTCTCTCTCTCTCTCTCTCTCTCTCTCTCTCTCTCTCTCTCTCTCTCTCTCTCTCTCTCTCTCTCTCTCTCTCTCTCTCTCTCTCTCTCTCTCTCTCTCTCTCTCTCTCTCTCTCTCTCTCTCTCTCTCTCTCTCTCTCTCTCTCTCTCTCTGCATGTTTCTTTCCAAAGAACCATATTGGCATGGCAGCAAAGGCTCGGCTGATGCCAGGGCTGGTTAGATTATACAGAACAAGACAGCAGGATGCTACTGCGTGACATCGATGACACAACGCGTGTCACCCCTCCGCAGTCTCCCTGCCATTTAGTGATGTGTCTCTCATTGTCTCTGCATGGGGGCCAAGTTTCTCTCCCCTTCTTGCTTCTCTCCTTCCCCCTGGGAACGTCAGACATAAAGGAGGAATATATAAGAATTGACTTTTGGGCAACTGGTCTAATATGATTTGTGTGTACAGACTCATAAAACTCTGCCATGCGTAACTTCAAAAAAGAATGGAAGTGAAGGTTGGAATCCTCTTGTCGCATTGCAGGGTTTGTGCAAATACAGTTAGAAACGGCTGATGTGTTGAATGTGTGTTTTTCTGTGAGCTTTCTGTTCTGTGAGTTTTGTTGCACCTGAACCTTTGTTTCACAGATACAACACATGATATCTCACCACGTTGTTGTGGTAGTAAGCTTCCACGTCCCCTTGATGCTACCCTGCCTTCCCACCTGGCTGTCATCCTGTTCAGCCTGTGCTGGGAAGCAGTCAGGCGACTTATTTTCTCCTAATTCCCTCCGCTATATCTGGGAAAATAAATAATAAACACATTTAATTAAAATGAAAATGCGGCACATTTCAGCGCTAATCCTAATTTATTCGCCTTAATTGAGCCTCCATTTGCTTTTTCAATGCTTGGCAGAAGTGTTAATAAATAAACCATTGTGTAGATGCCATGAAGCATTTAACAGAGCAAATCCTAATATACTGTACTGCTTCACCTAGCTAATCGGCAGGCAGGAAACTGTTCAATGTCATGAAGTTCTGCTTGACACACACACACACACACACCGACAAACCCACATACATACACACTCAAACACACAGACACACACATATCCAGTATCTCAGCATAATTAGTTTCTTTAGTTTCTTCATTTCAAAGCCTCACTATAACGTTAATTATAACAGTATAATGTTATCATTTAAAACTGTGCAGTGTATATAGTGCTCTGATAACATTTCCGCACTCGTTTATTTTCGTGTAAACCACGCGGCTGGTAGATTTATTTGTCTGTGTTGCTCTTCTTTCAGTCTAGCTCAGTGTCGTTTGGTAAATGGATATCCTTCTGATAGCTGGCTTTACCCTCCCTCCCTCCCTCCCTCCCTCCCTCCCTCCCTCCCTCCCTCCCTCCCTCCCTCCCTCCCTCCCTCCCTCCCTCCCTCCCTCCCTCCCTCCCTCCCTCCCTCCCTCCCTCCCTCCCTCCCTCCCTCCCTCCCTCCCTCCCTCCCTCCCTCCCTCCCTCCCTCCCTCCCTCCTTCCCTCTCGTTCTCAAATAAGGAACAAGCCACTTTTCTCTAATGGGCATTTAGAGTTTGAACAATGCCATTTTAATTGCATGTTTGAAGCACTTTGCTTGTAGTTTTACTGTTCTCAAGCTTGGCGTTGACAACATGAATCGGGGTGGATCTGATCGTCTCCATTTCATCCTTCATATTTAAACTCATACAACATACATGCCCCGTACAAGTAATTTTGTCTGTCAATAAGTCCGACAAGTCTATGTCCATAGGATCCAGTGATTCTGTGTTGCATCATGTGTGTATGAGTGCAGTTATTGCCTCCTCTATGGGATATGTTCTTTCTCTCCCTCTTTCACTTTCTTGGGTCCTGTTGGGAAATGAGGCATTGTCTTTGTGGGAGGGGGATTTGTGAGCATGAAAGAAACATTCGTTTTTTTGGTTAAGCTGCATATCTATATTTGGCTCAAGCAGTGAGAATATCTGCTGGTCTAGATCTGTGACTGTGTATGTGTACATATATAGAGAATATATGCTGTATGTCTATATCTCTACGTATGCTGAATATGACTCTCACAGTGTTAATATCTGCTGGTCTAGATCTGTGACTGTGTGTTTGGCCTCAGGCGAAGCATCTGTACACATGTGCAGCGTGAACAGCATATCCCCCATCGCCTCGTTATCTTCTCGTGGGCTGCTTAGTGATTTATTCACCTGCTCTGCGCACATCGCTCAGCCAAAAGGACAAATAGAGGGAGAGAATTAAAGGGGAGTGGGTGAGGGATGAGGTGAGGAAGGTGAGGGGAGGGTGGGTGGAAGAGAAGAGAGGTGTTCAGGCAATGATAACATGCTGACAATGAGAGTAACAGATGGAAACACTTGGTCCAGATTTACAGTTCAGGAGAGAGAGAGATGACGAGGGGTGGGGGTGGGGGGGGGGGGGGGCTGTTGACCGAGTGTTGATATGCTCACTCACATTGTGTATTGATGAGCTTAGTTTTAATCATGATATGAGTTATGCATACAGATTTCAAAGACTCCAAATACCCTCCAAAGCCCACAGATGTCAGATGACATTACACTGGATCATATCATTCACAGCTTAGCTCAGCCAACCCATTCCAGCCACCAGATGTGTGATTTCATGGTAATAAGATCTCTTTTACTCTTTCTATAGCATGTTGACAGAGTGACTGTGAGTGAGAGCATGCCAAGGTCAACCCTAGGGTACTTATAGATATCAGGGCCTGAGAGGCAGTGTTCCCCTCCGCAGCCTGGGCCACACAAGTCCCTGGAGCACCCCCCCCCCCCTCCCTCCCGCCTGCTCCCCCCCCCCTCCAGGGTCCCTCCAGAGCTCCGAGCTTAGCTAACTCATCCGTGTAAGCACATCTCCCAGACTACTGGAACCAGCCTCCATGGAGGCCCCACTGGCTTGGCCACACAGCCCACCATGCGTGCACTGCCGGTTTAACTGGATGCCTGGAAGACAGCCAGACAGACAGCCAGACAGACAGCCACATTGAGAACAACCCCCCTTCTTCCCTCCTTCTCCTCATTCTATTCTGTAGAACCACCCTCCACCCCTCCCAGTCTGTTGGTTACACCCACAAGGTTCTTTGCCAGTCCTGCCACCACCACGTCTGGAGGTGACATACACCGGGTCAGTTTCTGCGTGTGTGGGTGCACATGAAGCCCCCTGTGAAGGGCAGCAATCAAGTCTTTCCTGTTGGAGTGCTAAATGACCCTCTTAATGTCACTGGTGAGAACGACGGGCAATCTCTCAATTTGGCGTGAGCTGGTCTGTGGCGGCCAGGCCAGAGATTGATAGAGTGTGGAGTTTCTAACCGGCAGGAAACCTGGTGACCTTTCTCTGTTTTTGACGTGCCGACTCGATTGACCTTTCGAAAATGCTAATACCAAACGGTTTGCTGTGAAACAGGTCCTCCGAGAAGCCCTTGGCGTTCGAGAACGGGGGGACCACAAGCCGTGCTCTCGAGGGAGCGTTGAGTCAAGTCTGGGGTTGTGGTTGTGACAGATCCACAACATGAGTGGCTTCCTAGGTGCTTTCATGAACAAGGTGTGGGTGATTGGGATCTCGGGACAGAAAATGCTTGAGAATATTTAGGTCTATTTTGAGGAGCCCCAGAAATGATTGACACCATAATACAAGGAAACTGTTTGGAAGAGATAGTCCACAGGCCAAAGTTGAAGTAGAACTTCTGATGTTTGGGTGAAAAATAAAAGGTATTTCAAGTTCAGGTCAGGTTATTAAACCATGATGGTCTATTATGGTCTCTGGCCAACTATTCATGATCAAGACCATTAATAATCTTCTCAGGCTAATGAAATATTAATTCCACGACTACCAAGCACACAGTTGCTTAACTTGTTGAGCCTTGTCAGCTGAAAAACATAGAAGCAACGTAATTATCTGCCTTTTTATTCAATCAAATGTCCACGGAGGTGTGCAGGAGGGGATGGCGAGCGCAATTATCTTAATGGAAGACTGCAATGTGCCCTTTGTAGCACAAGCACCTCTTCACAGCCAAATCAATAGCACAGCCTTGCACGGAGCTCAGGAGTGGATCACCACCATCTCCGCTATCGAGTGCTGATGATGGTAATAACCTGCTTCGCTGCAATTCACAACATCCCCAAATAATGTTGCATCCTCAATCAAGGAAAGATTTTTGTCTCTTTCCTCTCTGCAAAATGTGATGTACAATTTGCAAATAGGTCCTCCAGGAATAAATGTATTGGCTACTACATGCAGTCCCCAAACACACAGGCACAGGTACACATGTGCAGTCAGACACATGCAAAAACTTCGACCTTAATAACCAGCATTATCGACCCCTGCCACATTACAAGACCCTCAGTCATGCACAACCATTTAGCTATATAGAACAATCAAGACTAAGAGCCCTGTTGTACAAGTGCTACTCTTGTGGACAATATATCGTTCATTAACAGAAGAGACCATTTAATTTCAAAATGGCTGCTATACATTAGCTTTAAAATTCCACTCATGTCACCTAAACACCATGAACCATTCATACATGCCTTGGCTGATATGAAATGCCTCAACTCTGTCAGTGAGAAACAAACAAGTATCACTGATTGCTTCGCCTGATTGGCAGACTCATTATCTCACATGGCAGTGTTGCCTAGTAATGTTCTTGAAGCACATTTGGACCTAGTACTTACGTGAACAATGCTGAAATCCCTATCCCTTGAAACAGCTCTCTGGGTGTTCCTTGGTTAGCTGGAGGCCACTCCCCATGGCTTACTGTTAAAGACACTAGAAAAAGGTCCTGAGAGAGTGCGAGATAAAAGTGACTTAAGTAGAAGCTAATATTGTAACCAGACTTTCTGCAGAGCGGCACTGCTCTGTCAATTGGGTCAATACCCCAGTCAGGTAGGCAGGGGAGGGGAGGGCCATCTATCCATCAGAGAGGAAGCAGCACAGAGCACGAGACCTCATTACAACCGGCCGCCACTATCCAACCGTGCCTCCCATCGACAATACGCTGAGTGGTGAGTGAGAGGGTCGGCAAACTTCTCATATCGGTCAGGCCATCGACCACCCATCCATGTTACCACCACTACCACCACCCCCTCCCACCACCACCCCCTCCCACCGGCTCCACGCCAGGCAGGCGGCAATTATTCAGACGACTAATTAGGTCAGTCAACTCCTCCAGCCCCACACGACGACAGACGCGCAAGACGGCCCAGGCTGACCTTACTGGCTCTGTGTAGCGGGTTGTCTGAGTGTTCCTGCCTGGGATTGGTCCCCAGCCAAGGGAAAGTTGACCTAACCGTCGGTTGGACTCATGATTAAGACCCTGAGCCTTCAGTGTAGGCTTGCCAAGATTGCCCCATGATATTCTCAGACATATGATGGAATTAGAGCTGGCAAACTGCAAACATCCTATTGAGTGTAGGATTGGCCTAGCATCGAGAGTACAGTGGTTCGTGACCACAACTGTTCTCAGACAGGTTAGTCTCCGTGGTAGCTAGATGTCTATAACCTTTAAGAAGGTCAGAGGTATTCACAAAAACTTGTTCCATACCTTTTGAAGAACACCAAATATCCACGTAGTTAATGCTCTGAGCAGTGGTGTCGTTGACAGTTAACTGCTGCCCTGCAAGACGTCAATTAACAAACCATCAGGTAGCGGCTGGATCCAAAACCTGCTGTGTCATGTTCTTCCATAATCAGCCCCTTTCTAACTCTCACTCAAACCCAATGAGCTGTTTCTTTTCCCTAATGGAATGCCATAATCCCGCGCCAGTTCTCCTTCAAAATGCACACAAGGAAAAGGTTGATGTCCACACCAAGCCACACTCTGATAGTGATTGTGACATTTCCTGCCCCCCCCTCAGGGGAATATTCACCCTCACGCCACACCCCCACACCCCCACACCCAAATCCTCCTATGCCTCAGGAGCAATAGCTCTTCCTCACAGAGAAAAAGGTCACATGCTCCATTATTTCAAAGTGAACTTTCGACCTAACATTTACAGAGGAGGCGAAAAATAGCTCTCGACTTTAAAGAAACAGGGTTTTGGCATGGTGAGGTTTCTGAAAGGATGCAGATGCTAAACAGTGCTGTTGAGAAACATTTTTTTTTATACTTTTTAATTTTTTTATAAGTAGACAATAAAATGGAAGTGGTTCAAAATGGAGGTGAGCACTCACTGTTCTGTTATTTGTTTTGTGTTGTAAATCAGCGTTAGAGTGAGGAAGCAGGCCAGGTCACTGTCAGTGCCTCAGGCAGTGAGGACGTTTGAATCAGTTGGCTCTGATTCACTCTGCCAACCAGTTGACTCTGCCAGCCCAGTTTCCTTTCCATAGATTCTCATTAGCGTTGGGAATGAAACAAAGTGATGGGATCGAGAGCAAAACTCCGACATCTCAAATGTACAGTGCTATTAACTCGTCAAGGCAATGAGAGGAGAATCAAATATCGTGATTATCCCCACCATCGTGCTAATTCTGCTACATTTACAGATTGATTGCACTCCCCAGTCACAATCTGCTTACAACTCATAGAAAGATGAAATTTGAGCAACTCAGAGAGCCAGAGTAAGAGAGAGAAAGAGAGAGGGAGGGAGAGACAGTAGTAGGAAATTAAAGAGAAACATCTATGGATTCATTGACCTCTGTACTTAATTGCTTCCTTAATCGATCGTCGTCTTGTGGCTTGGTCAGTTGAGACTGCTGATTGGGGCTAGGTTATTGACCCTGTTGTTGATTCCGTATTTGCTTTGTCGTACAAAACCTAATCTTTAGAGGCTTAATAGGAGGGGTGCATTGTAAAAAAATATTGGCTTTAAAATATACTTTACAGACCACATCATGCTCAGTCTCGCGTCAACTTGCTTAGCACACAGATTCTCATTCCGAGGTTTGAGTTTCCCGTTTGTCAATACTCGTTCATACAGTGCATGTTCTTGTCAGGTGTTATTGAACAAGGCCAATGTAAGCATTTGTAAAGTGTTTGTTCTCTAATGTTACGCATTGTCAGATTTCCAAGCTAAGGATCCAGAGCACATTATTTTTTTTCTTTCGACGTCTAGTCTATTAGGAGAGTGCCATGAGGTTTTTACCTGTACCAAGCTCATTGTCCTCCTCTCTCAGAGCCTCAGACCGTCCCTGCCTCTTTCTCCCCAGTAAATTTCCCTCCATCACTCATGCTAATAACTCACTCTCCTCTTTTTGTCTGCTCATCAGACACATGCTGCTCTACCCTCTCTTGTTTTTTGCTCCCTTCTCTTCAATATTTCATGCCATTGAAAGTGCATCTATTTTTGGTCTTCCAAATGCTTTACCACCTCCCTAACTGTCAAAACATAATTTTCTATCTTCCTGCGTCTCTCTGTTGTCTCATACCCCCTCTTGCCTCTCAATCTTCCCAGTTGGGGCAATCCTGTGCAGTGACCCTGAAGGCAGTGGTTTGCTTTGTAGTGACTTCGTTTAACCTTCTCTTGATGTCAAGCATCACATCTTCACTGTATTGGTTATATCAAGTGATGTCAGTGCTCAGCATTTAAGAAACCAAAGCTTTATGGACTAAATCATAGTGATGAAGAACATGGTCCAACTCGTCTCTTTTCTTTTTCAAATCCTTTTTTCCTTTTCTTCTTGAATCTTTACTATTCCCCCCGCTCATTTCTCAAAGGTTCACCCCTCATCCACACCTCTATTTTCTTTCTCTCCCTTTTCATCTTGTCCCCGACATTGCAGAACATTGTGCGTGATTGCTTGACAGATGCCATTATCCAGGGCTTATATCTTCACAATCACATTAGGCATTCGTACAGCTGGGTACTTACTAGAGCAAAGCAGGTTAAGCACTACGCTCAAGGGTACAAACAACCTGGGTCCACCTGGAGCTCAGTCCTACCACAGTCCTCATCACCAACCATAACAACAGCTCACTGGTGGTCTTCTCTCCATTCTTCTGTCTTTCCACTTGGACATCTACCTCGCTTTCTTGGTCTCTCTCTTTTCACTCCCTGATATTTCAATCAATGTCTTCACTCTTGTTTTCTCTATGTGATTATCTGTATTTTCGTATTTTCCATTTATTTTCTCCGATTTAATCTCAGTCACTTGTAGCCTCTCTCTTTTAGCCATCTCTCCGTCTCTATCTCCATCTCTAATGCACCAAACCATTTCTGTTATCCTACCTCTTTATTTCTATCCCTCACTCGTTGTGCCTCCCTCATCCAGTTGTTCTCTCTCTCTCATCTTGCTTGTTTTTGGCACAGTGGGGTTAAGTAAACAAAGGATTTGAAAATACACATTGGACTAGGGGTGAGAGAGGGAGACGGGGTGAAAGACTAGGGAGGTGGGTGAAGTTAGGTGGCCATGTCAACACGGTTCACTAACCCAACACTGAACCGGGGAATCAGACCAGGGATGTTACAGATTAGACCTGTGACTATGCTAACTACTGCTAAGTCCTTGATTTTAAATGTCCATAAGAGTGATCATACAGATGCTATGAATAAAAATTACTTTTTAAATAACTATTAGCGCAAGATTGCGTATCCTGTAGGAGTCTCCTGTCCTGCAGTACCTTCTGCCAGAAGAGGAGCGGATCCTGCTGTCTTGATTGGCTTCCCAAACTGGCATAAGAAGGTAGACTGAAAACAGAGGGAGACAGCAAATATTGAAGAGGAAAAGAGCACAGCTCTCTCGCTTTCTTTTTGTAAGTGATGTGATATCAATTACAAGCCAGCAATAGTATGTGAACATAAAAAGGTTGATTAATGATAACCATTACATCTAAAGAATCAACGTGCCCATAATGGTAGGTCCTGAATAAGTCACAAGGCTTTGGAGAAGCGTTTCCACCATTGTTTTTACTAGCATCAGCTATGTGCTCGTGAGCCACAGCAACAACATTAAAATGTATATATTAGCCAGCATCATATAACATTAAATCATAACACATTAGATAATGTTACTTGGGATCTCACTGGAGATACCTCACCCTCATGCAAATATGTATACATGCACACATACATGCACACAGTATACATTTGGAAGAGGAAGAGTATTTCCCTCATGAAACATACATGATCATGTATGTAAATCTCAAAATGTGTTTTTATTATTTTTGTTTGTTAAAGTAAGCAAGCTAGCGCAAATGTTTGCATGGATGAGTCTTACTGGTTCATAATGGCTCTAACTTGACTGAGGACGCCAAAATGTTGAAAGTGATCGGGTATAGAACGAACACACAGAATAGGAGGATCGGACAGAGTTGGGGGGAAAGTGTGTGTAGGTAGCGTCCTTTCTCTTCCTCTCTTTCATCCCCCTTTTCCCCTAGTCTCCACGGCAACATGCCTGGAGGGTACTCAAGAGAGGCGTCATCACTGACAAAAACAACAGAGGGAGAGGGAGAGAGAGTGAAAGGAGACCAGAGCGAAATAGACAGCGTGTGCGTGAAAGAGAGAGAGTGGGGTAAAACCATGTAGGCTGTCGACCTACTATGCCTTGGATAAAATCACTTGAGTTATGAATTTGAGTTAAATGTGTAAAATAGAAATCACTTGACAGTGAACATTCACAGATGGTGGAATTATCGCAATAACTGGAAGGCTTTGGATTTTATGGTGCCTAGAAGTCAACTTTTATGTGATTGCAGCAGTTAATGAAACAGGCCCAAATGTTTATGCCTGCAACAGGGAAATTAACAGTTCCATCACTCTTGGTAGATAACATGGTAAAACCACCAGCAAAATGAAGCCTGTTAATTAAAATCTTAGAATTCTGATGAATTAATTAGAGTTTGGGTGAGAATCTCTCTCTCTCTCTCTCTCTCTCTCTCTCTCTCTTTTGAGAGAGCGGTTTTTGAGGCAGCGGCAGGTGAGACAACCTTCAATAATTTCTACGAACAGCCCGAGGCTTAACCAAGCTTACTCAATTGTTCTCAAAAAAACTGGGAACACATAATAAAATAAGGATTAACGTTTTTAAATCAACTCTATTTTACCACATAACTGTCAGATTTTCTGTAGAAAGAAGCCTGTTCAGGACGAAAAACGTCTTCTGAGGTGAGTTGCCAATGATGATGAGGTGACTTGCAGCCTACTCTCATCTCTCACACGGGACTTCGAATGTAGCCAACCTGCCTTATCTCCCCTTCTACCATTGTTTCAAATCTGTGGAGAGTAGGCAACATAAAAAGGAATACCCAAAGCGCAGTGACTGACTTCAAAGTGCGCAGCAGTACGTAAAAATAGCAAAGTTGGGAAGAGGATGCAGAAATGGGGCTTGTCGCTATGGAATTTGAGTTAAAGAACACATAAGCAGTCCAAGGAGCATAGCCTATTCGTCTCATCCGAAGCTGCGGGAAACATTTCAACGGCGTTTTGCTGACCGGTAGGATGTTGTGAGACATTCGCTCCTCAGGACGGAGAGACTAAGAGAGCGAAGACTAGAGAGAACAAGGGGTCGCGAGGAACTGAAGGATTATGGCTCTCGCAACGTTTTCTTTCAGCCTCTTAACGCTTGCCCTCACAAACTTGCACCTGGCTCGAGCCAACAACCGGCATGCTGTTTATTGGAACAGCTCAAATTTACAGTAAGTGAATACAAATCCTTAGCTATCGTATGGAGTGTTAGTTTACAGTGTATTGTTTGCTTGATGCTTGTCTGTGCACGTGAGTTGATTGTCACATTAGCAGCAAGAATCAAACCTGTCAGATGTCAACCTTTTCTTAAAAAATGCAAGGACATAATTACAAAGGTGAAATATCACACGTTTTTAAGTTATATAATTTCGCTTAAGAAATGAAAATTGTGATTAATGTTCTGCTAGAAATCAATGACCTACATGCATTCCAACATGCCATTCGTGTCAACAGTGTTTGGAAACGCAAAAGTATATTTTTGTGTTTCAACAGTTTTTTATTAAACAAATGTGCTACCACAGTCCCCCCAAATAATAGGCTTTGTTTGCATTTTGGTAACAGCTGTTCTGCTTAAATGTTGCTAACTGCATGTAGGCAATGTACTGGACAGTCTACTGTATATTTTATGGCCTCTGCTCACAGTTTACCGCCCATCCATGCCTACCACTGGCAGTGATGAGTCATATCTGTCATCTTTTGACCCTCTCCACTTAGTTCTCTGCGTTTGTTGTCTTTCACATTAAATGGACTTCATTGCCCCCAGCCTCAGCCCCTACTTTGCAAATTCAAGAACACACAGCCTCCAAGAGACACACACGTAGACAGACAGCCCCCCCTCTACCGCCACACACATACTCACACACCAAACACTTCGTCCCACCTTGGACTAAAACCCCACACAGTACCTCAGGTACAGTACACCTCCACCTAGACCTTTCTAACTCAATACTTGTTAAAGCAGTTGCGGCAGAGATCGATGTGGATTCTGGTGCCTTTGTCCCCTCATTAGTTAACAGTGAATCCATCTCTCTCACATTCCTTTATCTTCTCCCCTCATCCCACTCTCTGCTCCTCCTCCTGCTTTATCTGTTTTCCTCCTCTGGCCATTTATATTCAACTCAGACTCTGCTGGTCTCTCCTATCACCTCTCTCTATCGCATACTTGGTTATTTTCCTGCCTCTCTTATTTTTCTACTGTCTCTCACAGCCAGCCTGTCCCCCTCAATTCCTTTTTTTTTTTGCATCTCATTACCACCCCCCCATCTGCTCTCGTTGCCTCATTCACCTCCAGAACCCAGGCTGAGAAAGAGAGAGAGAGGACATGACAATAATTAAAAGGGACAGAGAGATTTGAATGCGTCTCAATGCCCATTTTAAGCATTTTGTCAAAATCCAAAAACTAGGAACGGCCCGGTATCCTTGCTCACAGTATTAGTTAGGTATCTTAATCAACTCTTTGAATTAAAGTAGCCAAACGAGCACAGTACAAATGGCAAGTCAAGTTCCTTCTAGCTTCGGCTGCGATTGCAATTAAGTGTGTCAGTATGAATATGAATCGAGGGGAAGCATATTAGAGGAGACTAATTAGCATTGAGAGTGTGTGTTCAAAGTGCTGTGAGGATTCACAGGTTTGTGAGTGTCACAATCTGTATTAGCAGTATCTATCATTGTTAATTATTCATTTGCTGTGTGCTCCGTTTAGAATGACTTGCACAGCATGAGCATGAGAACGGGTTGTACGATACCATCATTCATCAGGTGTTGGCACATTTGGCAGCTTAATATAACATTTTAAAGAATATTTTCCCATATTGATGTATTCCAGGGGTAATAATGATGTCTGTGTGGGACTGGGGCTGTGTGTGTATGTGTGTGTGTGCTTAAAATCCCCCCCCCCCTCCACACTAAGATAAGAATCTGTAAAATAATGCAAAAATTGACCCAGTTTGCAGGTAGCAGACAAATCCACAGAGGCAATGGCAGGAATACTGATAGGCGATCAAGCTTTAAAGGCCGTAGGCTTCAGGCCACTACACTACTGCTGTGTCCACAGCCTACCGCAGGCCTCACTTACCCGACCCAGCCGTGGATGCTATCTCAGGGGGAACAGTGAGGAGCCAAGGCTGGGGCAGAAGGCCAGGGACCAGGGGTTTCAGGGCAGAACTGTGGGTGAAGCCTCGCTGTTATACCCTTGAGCGAGGGATCCAGCCCAGATGGCTACAGAAAATACCCAGCTGTGAAAGATGGGATCACATGGAAACCAAGCTGTTTGTGCGAAGGCCATGAAAACAGCTTGTTATGGTTTCTGACTCTGCCGCAACTTCAAAGGAATATTGCCATTTTGGCATAGTTATTGCAACAGTAACATATCCTCGTAGTTTTCTAAGTACAGCATGTCACACTGTAGGATAAACTGGTTCATCTTCTCCACTTGGAAACATTCTAAAGAGGTGTCACGAACGTCCAGACAAAGTGTGTTGGGGTTATACGGAACCTTTAAGTGCTTTGATTTCAGCTGTGATTTGACTGCTTTAGCGGCTGTACACTATCTCCATTAAAATGTGTTGCTCTCAGCTTCCACTCTCGGCTTCCGCTCGCAGCAGTGCGCCCAGCCAACTCGTTACAGATGTCCCTGCTAATGGCTGACTGAGGCAGGAAAAAACGCACGCGCAGGCCATTAAATCATCTCGGATCTGAGGCCATCTGCCAATTAGAGAAGGGAGATGTGGAACATCTTGAGGAGCTCGCGGGAGCCGTGAGCGGGAGCCTGTGCGGCTCCATGGAGTCACATCGCCGCCGCCAGTGGCCCACACTCCGGCACCCCATCAGGTGTTGGCCGTTGTCACTGGTGACACGGACCCGCAGGCTCATAATTGGCTGCTCTCTGTCAACATGATCAAAATAACAGTGTGGCTTTCACTCAGTCACTACAGCACTTTTATCCCCCGGATAAAGGCTCACAACTTAGCAGTTGACTAAAAAAATAAAGACTGCCAGCCAGGCTTTGTAGAGACGTGGGAGGGGAGCTGGGAATCACTGTGGAAATGTAGCCCACCGTATTGCTCATACAGCATAGCCATGGCTTTCCAAACAAGATAAAAGCTTTATGTTTCCCCTCCTGGCAGACGTCAGTGAGTTATTGCTCTGTGTGTTTCCATACCACATGCAGTGACCCTGATTTGAGACATTAAATTGAGTCTGTCAGGACCTCCCAAGCCAAATATAGAAAAAAACAACTGTTCTTGGTACACCATATCCGGTGTTACAAAATAAATTATCACCTTTACAAAGCGCTTTCCTGAGAGTTGCGCAGGGGGGTGGCGGGGGAACATGATCAATGTGTAGCAGGTCTGCCATCTTACTCAACCACATCATTAACCAGTGGGGCTGTGTGGGGGTGTGGTGAGGATGGGGAGGAGGGGCTTGGGGACGGGGAACTCTGGGGGGGGGTGTGGCTAGGGGAGATTTGTGAAGAGTAGTGACATCCAAACTTGGTGGTCTGAGATACCCACCGTGAGAGGGACAGTGAACGGTCAGAGAGTAGTGAGACAGAAAGTGGATAAGGGAGACAGGAGGGAGAGAAAGGAGAGGAAGGCGGCAGTTAGGGGAGGAAGGCACAAAGATCTAGTTGACCGATCTACTGAAGTGAGAGAATGAAGGATAGAAGTGTGAGGAACATTTCGGAGTGAAGTGGTGGTGGGTAATGAATAACAGGAGATGGGAGTGATGGAAACTGTGCTGGAAAGGTAAAGGTAGAGTTTGAGATTGAGTGAGAATGATTGAAAGACGAGAGGGAGTAGGTGGGAGTGTTATAAGTTTTTGGTTTCATTTTTTTTCAAACCACGTTTAAAGTTATTTGTCGACTGCGCTGCCGCTGCCGTTTCTGGGGAGATTATACTTGAGGGAGTTGACCGATGCTAATGTAGGCACACGTGGGATCATTCATGTGGACCAGTGCTCAAAGACAATAGTGCTCGGCCTACGCAATACAGCGCAACCGGCGCATAGTGAGACACTAGTGGATTTGCTAGATGATTACATGCAAGGCTGTCTGCTTGACTCGCTCTCTGAGCAGTCTCGCCAATTTTGCATACAAATGCATCTTATTCACTGGCATTCAATTTGTTCTTTTCCACATCCATTGTGCTTCACAACCGTCTCAAATAACATTAGATAGCATGCAAATATTTTTCCAAGTATTTTTTCCCCCTGTCTTGTAGTGCCAGGCTGTGGTGCTGAATGATAATAAAGTGTTTAACACGCTAAAACGTGTACAGTGATTTTCAGTACTGAATTAAGTGTTTGTTTATTTATTCATGCAGTTTGATTGTGTAATTCAAAAATGTTTAACAAGTGTGTTTTCAAATGTTTTCATGTAATATGTTCAACACATAATACATTAAGTACATTGGCAAGGGCTGTCAAAGTGCACATGTGAACAAAGATGGGGGTAGTCTAGGTGGACTAGGGACCAGTTTTTTTTTCCTTTGATGTATTTGGTTGCTAGTCCAGGGTTAGTCTTGCAAATAGCTGAAAGGATGTTTCAGCTAAAAGCAAGCTGAAAGGATATTTAATGGTTCTTAAGGGTCCCAGGGGTGAGTGCGTCAATCAATACAACTGCATGGGATGGGAATACTGTACTGGTTCATGGCTTTAAAAAAAATAAACACTCAAACCAAGGCTGCACGCCCAGCAACAATCAATCCTAGACCATCAGGTGATCAATGTTCAAATGCATTTTTAATTTGATTTCGGTGTCAGTAAATTGCCATAAAGTATTCTTGGGGTGGATTTGAAAAGATCAAGTATTGACTTTTGGTAATGTGTGTGTGGGCACGCTGGTGCAGGCTTGCAACACAGTACCTGAGTTTAGGCCTTGTCATGGCAGTTTTCTTCACACCTGTTGAATTCAGACAAAGGTAGAACCAGGAAAATAACAGAATGTTTCAATCAATATATGTTTTTAACATGCTTACAAGCAGAGAGACAGTGAACTCCTACACTAGGTCTCTAACGCACATTTCAAAGACTTGCTTTCTAAAAGGGCTTCAGATAGTCAGTGGACTTTGTGCACTTGCGCAAACAAAGTATCTACAGATGTCACACAAGCATTGTTTCCAGCAGTCAGGCCAATCCTTACCTAACAGCAACGTTTTACCTCAACACAGGTGGGCCTTGTACTGCTGCACAAGATGAGGTGGAGGATTGGGGGATTTTCTGAGGCAGTGAAGTGTCACCTTGTTTTGAAGGTCCCTATCAGATGAAATTATCAACATATATTTTTTCAGCAAGATAATAGTGTTATCAGTTTAACAGTGAATGGTTTTTCACCAACAGCAGAAAAGGGGCTGACCTGGTTCAGATAGTAGAGTCTACAGTACCACTGATGTGGAAATGTAGTTTGAAGTACATTTTCTCTGGTATAGAACTGTTCCACCTAGTTACATGGTGATATACAGTATATAATCGTAATATTAAGTGTTGCCCAAAAATGTCACGCTAAATACCTCCCTAGGAGTCTTCCTAACTAAACTAAATTATTATATAACTATTATATTACTTTGCAATATTTTGCATACCCTACAACTGTTGCACATTTCGGCATGAAAGTCCTGGAATCAGACAAGCAAAGCTCCAATTTATTTCTGCCACGATAGTGCAAAGAGTCGTGGTTTCATGAGACTTGATCTCACAAGATCTGATGACAATAATCAGTCCTGAGTGATAAGCCACTGACATTAATGAGTGGCTTATCTTATCTGTTAAAATAGCCCTCCGTGGCAGGACTACCAAAACTGCAAGCAAAAGAACAAAGTACTCCAGCGCTACCTCTCAACCTCATTATCATCAGAAGAAATGCATTGTGGGCATTGTAGTCTCCCTTCAAGGGCTCTGTAGGGAGGTGCCATGGGACCAATCTGTGTTAGGCCATGGCTTCTCAAGATGAACATGCAATGAAAACACAGGCCCTTCACATACTATCAAAAGCCATTAGTATTCCATCCGCTCCAAGGTTATAGAGACTGCACTTAACCAGCTCTGTAAACCCAGAGGAGATAGCCCTGATCCAGACAGGTATAACCAATTTCAGACTCAATGATTTGAATGCAAATATTCCTTAGCAGAGGCCCTTCTTCTTTCAAACTCCTTTTCTTTTGGTACGGGACTCAGTGAGCACTACAGTACATTACTCCGGCATTGCTGTGAGGCACCCATCTCCTGTTGGGAAATTGTATTGCCTTTGTAAATTGTCTGCCATGTAGGAAAAGATCAAAGCCACTGGATGGTGGATGATGGTCACCAGACAGATCGGCACCATTAGTGTAATGGACATTGCTACATGGACTGGAAAATATGATGTACTTTGTCAATAATGTTATTTTTGTGTCTCTTCCATAAGGGCCTCATCTTGTGTGTGTGTGTCTGTGTGTGTTTGTGTGTGGAGACGGATCCTGCTCTACTACAGAAGCTGAACTAGCACCTTCAATACATCCCAATTCCTTCAGTTTACACACACATCTTCGCCCTGTCATATCTTGTTCACTGATTGTGTAACTCCCTACAGCTCCTGAGCCACCACGGATCTTTGCCCTAATCCTTATGAGTACTTCAACAATGCTGTCAGTTTTGAACAGCAGAAAGTCTCCTCTGAGCTCCATAGTCGAGGCATTAGTCCATTTATCAAATGGGGGCCATTAGAGTTTGGATGTAATAATTAGGGATTCTGTTATAATTGAGAATTTCCGATTGAAGCTGTAATTATAGGAAGGTTTGAGACCCTTTGACAGCTGCCATCTTCATAATGAGGACATCTAAAGAAAATTGAAATCTCTCTCCAGTGATTTGCACATTTTAAAGTGACTAAATGTAATTTGACCCCCTTTAACGGCAGCAGAAGCTGCCATTGCCTCTAGAAGTTGAGTTGTCCAGTTGTACTGCTGGGGGCTTTAACATTTAAATCAGGACAACTTCAAGCGAAACAGTTTCATTACAAATATGATAGCAGGCTCTTTCGAGCCTGAAAGTCAGAAGTAAGTGGATTGGACAGGAGGGCTACCTGAGGGTGCAAAATGGAAGTGAAACGATTGCGTGGTGAGAGAAGGGAACTTGGTTTAAGAGGGGAACTAATGGTGATCTCACCTTTGTCAAGAAAGTAGCTGTTCTTTGAAAGAGCAATTTCCAGTTTAGACTTGTATCTTTACCAAAAAAAGAGCTTCCTTGAGCTTGGGATTGACAAAGTCATGACAGATCCCATGTCAACATTTAGAATACAAGACAAACATTATTAACTGGTACTCAAATATGTACTTTAAGTCTGGCAATGACACTGTTCATCGGTCCAGTTTTGCTGTCCATGTTTAAATCTCCTCAACCTCATCATTTAATCTGGTCTCGTGTTGGCCTGCATCAAAAATCTATTTGGAATTCATTTGCCGCCTTGATGTGTAAATTTGGTGATGGTTTATACATGAGCTACCACTACATGCATAACCATGCCTTTTTTCTTCATACACATGCACATGTTTTAATCCCTGTGTTATTCACGTTTATTTAACACTATCTATACAGTACGTGACTCATTCCACACTCATCTTTGTATTCCTTCAATGGGCGTCCCCTCATTGGTTCAGTGTATGTGCGCTTGACTGAGCTGTGTGCGTGTGAGTGTGTTTGTTCACCAAGGTATTTGCTATGTCAGTTATGCATTGGTACTGTTGGTAGACTTTGTATGCAGGCATTCTTCATCCTTAGTTCATAGCTTGTGTGCCATTTTATTTTTGTATGCCGGCCTGTAACTGTATGTCTGACAGATGACAGTATTGCACTCTGAGAATAGTGTATGGTTTGTGTATACGTTGAGCTGTGTGTGTGTGTGTGTGTGTGTGTGGCAGAATACTGTAGCCAAGGGGCTGTGTGTGTATTTGTGTAAGGACTGACATGTAGTGTGTGTGTAAAAGGGTTCCGTCTCGGTGTAATGCCATGTGATGTGTTTAGTGATGGTGCAGAACGATGCAGTACGGAAAGGGGGGGGGAGACACACAGCGATGAGCCCAGAACCCAGATCCTCAACACGCTGTGTGTGGGTGGACTGAATATCAATGTCCTGCTGCGCTCTGTGCATGTGTCTGTGTGCCAGTCTGTGTGTGTTTTTGACGGAGAGAAGGGGGGGGGTGGGATTTTAAATCAGAGTGTCTACAAGTTTTAGCGTGAAGAAGACAGTGCAATGCACGTCTTTCATTACTTGGCAGTAATTTCTTTTTCAACGTATATTCATGTGGGAACCTTGTTCCTACTGTATGTGTCCCGGTGAGAACAAGATACTTATCACTCCCTGTCTCCCACCCCACCGATTGCCGGCATTTCTCTACCAGCTCACAGACCGCAGGTGCATGTGAGGTTTATGCGTGAGACACAGCTCTATTTCTCTGTGCTGTTTGAAGTGTTGTTGCTCAGCCTCCTGTTCTTGCTCTGTTCTCACCTTGTGTGGAGTCAATGGGAAGTCCCTGCGGGCCGCGCTCCACCGCATTGCCGTGCGTGGGCAGAGAGCGGACAGTCCCGCCCATTACCTCCCTTTCATTTAAAGCCGCTCTGACAGCGCGTGTGCGCACGTATTGATGGGTAGACGGTAGTAAGAGGAGCGTTTGTGCCGGATGGGATATCCTTATGTTAGCTAGAGGATGTGTGTGCTTGTATGTGGTTTTCCGTGAGTAGATGGTGAGGAGATAGATGGTTGTGATAAATAAATGTGCTTTTACATCACTTAAAGGATTCTGTGCCACTTCCCAAGAGGGTGTGAGGGGAGAGGTGGTAAAGGTAATGCCGATATAACCAAAAATGGAGGCTGAGGAAAGATATGTATTATGGGAGAGAGGAGGGAGGAAGAGAGGTGAAGGAGGTAGACACAGTGGAGGCAGAGACGTTAAAGGAGATTGGAGACAGTGGAGTGGGGAAATGGAGGAGAGGGATGCAAAGGGAGATAGATAGAGGCATTGAGAATATGAATGTTGTCAGGGAGTGGAGTCTCGTCACAGACTTGTACCCTTTCCCCTTCCTCACACACAGACACAGTATACAAAAACAAATTCAAGATGCTATTGCACCCTTACAAACATCGCGCTGATCTCAACACTCATCAGACTGCAACATTTTTCAGTGTTTCTAGAACCATCCAGAGGAACCACGGAGACTGGGTACGCCAATAAACAAATGTCACCTCACAGTTGTACAGTCCATGTAAAGTCAATACTGGAAGAATTCTGGAATGTTGTCCTGGAGATAGAATACTGAATGAATCATTCTGGCTAATTGAGAGGTGACTTATCTTCCATCTTTACCCATTTGTAATATCAGGCCGCAGTGCACCGAGGTAGGCTGTCTGGGGCTCCAACACCTGCTCCACTGGCCAATTTACACACAGAAAACATTGACATTCACACAGACACAAGCATGCGCACAAACACACACACACACACACAGTGTCTGCTGAGTTACCACTGTGTCAGGGTTTCCAGATCCCTGCCAGCACCTGTCACCAGCTGGATCCACAATAAGCTGCAGGAAGAGGGGGAGCAGAGAGCTGCAAGTGTAGGAGGGAGAGAGAGAGAGATATATGGAGGGAGCAAGAGAGAGACACAGAGAAAGAGAGAGACATATAGGGAGGGAGCAAGAGAGAGAGAGAAAGAGAGAGAGAGACATGCAGGGAGGGAGCAAGAGAGAGAGTGAAAGAAAGAGACATGCAGGGAGGGAGCAAGAGAGAGAGAAAGAGAGAGAGAGAGAGACATGCAGGAAGGGAGCAAGAGAGCGAGAAAGAGAGAGAGAGAAATGTAGGGAGGGAGCAAGAGAGAGAGAGAGGGAGAATAGGGTGGTGGATGGTGGGTGGGAAGCTGTAGATGATGCTCATTTACAATGCGGGGGTGGTGGCAGTTTGAGAGGGAGAGACCCCCCCCCCCCCCTCTCTCTCTCTCTCTCTCTCTCCCAGGAGGCTGTGTGTGTAAGGTGACAGCCAAACAACAGGACCAAGCATAGGGCTGTCGGGAACTGAGACAGAAGGAAGAGGGACAGACAGGAGGGGGGGAAGGGGATAGACTGACTATGGAGTTTCACATATAGCGAGAGAGAGAGAGAGAGAGAGAGAGAGAGAGAGAGAGAGAGAGAGAGAGAGAGAGAGAGAGAGAGAAAGAGAGAGAGAGAGAGAGAGAGAGAGAGAGAGGAGGAAATTTATTTTTTTTGTGTCAGAGGAAGGGACCCCATTCTGCACAGTTAAATGATGCAGATAGGAAATAACATACGCAGCCTAGGGTGGTTGTTTGTGACTGAGAAACAAGTGTAGCTTACAAAAGAAGTGGTGGATTTTTTGCCGGTGAAAATTGTTGTTGAGTTGGACTCTGATGCATTCATACCCCAAAGGGCAGATCGAGACAAAAAAGCCCCCTAATTGAGTAAAGCGGAAAATGGTACTGTAAATGACAATTATGTATGAATATTTATTTGATGTTGAGTAGAGCTCTTTGTGAAAGCATCTCAACGCTTATACACACTGTAGCTGGGCTTACGTAACTGCTGCTAAACTTCGAGTGCTTGTGAATGTGCATTATCCATACAAAGTAGTTGTTCCTCATACGCAGGGTTTTGTACTGAAGGCACAGTATCATTTACATTTTTTATTTGGAAGCAGCATGCATTTTAAGCAGTATATTTTGATAGGAGTTTCATTTTTAAGATTTCTTATTAACTACCTATCTGATGAAGATAATGTGTAGTTTATTTACAGAAAAATTGCCTGTCTAAGGCATTAGCATTTCTGCACTGTGCTGTGTGTGTGTGTTAGACTTGACAGTATGTGCTTTTTCCATCTGTATGTGTGCGTGTGTGTGCGTGTATGCATTTGTGTGCGCGCAAGGTTTCTTAAAAAAAAATCTATACAAAAAATAAATTGCTGTTCGTCAGCAAGCCCCTCTACCCCCACCTCATTAGAAAGTTCATCAGCAATCTATCAGCATATGTTTTATTTATGAGCAGGCAGAATTCATTTCTCTTTAAACACATTGCAGGTTCCTTATTTAGTTCTCAATGCTTGGGAGCTCAGTCAGCCCATTGTGAGGGAGTGCTCAGGGCCTTAAGGAAATGCTGCTTTTTACTAAATAAGAACTCATTCCCAGCACTCAACTGAAGTGAACAGGTCTACTGGCTCCCTGTCAGATGCTCGATACATTTGTATGCAAATGTCCATTTTTCAATCAACCTTGCGTTCATTCACAGGCGCTCGATACCAGCTCTGGTGCGGGATCATTTACCCAAGGTTCCCCTGACCCTTTAAGGTCACCTCACGCAATCATTCTTTTAATCACTCAATACCATACCCATAGACCTAGACAAGCAACGTCAAAGACCCTTACTTGCTAGTTAGCTGTTTGCTACTGTATGGAAATTACTTTTCGTGGTTTGCCTGATTGTGTCTGAGTGGTTAATTTAAGTGATTGTACGTTTTTCCTGTTAGTAACATGTGGTGTATTTGGGTTGTAGATTTTTTTCTTGTTTTGACAAGAAGCAGGAAAAAAACATGGCGTCCCGCATCTCAGTTAGACAGCATATTTCTTTGTTAACAAGTTAAAAGGTGAAAAGCAATTTTTAGGCGAATTACACTTGAGTGCAACACTTCCCTCACCAGAGACATGTCTTACACATACTACCCTGCTCAACAAAGCAGCCAGCTGCAACCAGTGAATAATTAGCACCATGGAACATCATCATCCTGTCTACACTTGGAATCCACACTGCTTCACTGCAGGAGCCACGCTGCCATGATTCCCCTTGCCAACCTACAGGTGTGGTCCACTGGTTCATGATTAGCACTGGATATCATTGGTATTCATCCCTCACTCCTGATTCCCCTCCGTGGGTTTTTTCCCTTTCACTTGACAGAGGGCCGTGGGTTAACTGCCGGGGGAGCGCTCCATCACGACTAAATTTGATCCAATTAAATACAGATTTAATCAGATCCGCGGTTGGCATGTGAATACGGAATGTGATCCGGCCGGTAACCGGGGTCTCCTTTGGCGTGGGCCGGGGTGTCCGTGACGCCGGGTGGACCGGCCTTGGCCGCGTTTCCCAGATTATTTAAGAAGCTCTTAACGCTAAGAGCTTCTTAGGAGCGTTCTAAGAGCGTTCTATGACGTTTTTAGAACGCTCCTAAGAAGCTCTTAGCGTTAAGAGCTTCTTAACGAATCTGGGAAACGCGGCCCTTATGGGTGAGCCAGGGAGAGCGAGGGGAGCGAGGATACAGAGAGGGAAGGACTGAACTGCACATCTCTGTGGTGTCAATCAGACTGGCTCAATCCAGCTATTTTTGTAAATTCGCTTCTTCATTTTTAACGATACATTTTGGACACATTGTTCTCTTTTCCTCTTGTTACTACAGTTAATAGTTTTGCCAATACCGAATTGGTTGATTTTGGAAGCGGGAGAGAGACCAGGGAGACCAGGGGGTTGGGGTGGAGGGAGGGGGGGGGGGCGGGAGTGGGGTGGGGTGGGCTGGGGAGTGGAGGAATGATTTACTGTTGATGTAAACAATTGATTAATTAATGATTTAGTGATTGGATTAAATGTGTGGCGGGGCAGAAACGATCTGGAGGTGTTTCATCTTTCATTTACTGGCATGGACAGAATTAGAATCTCACCTTCAGGACTTGGGGAATACAGAGAGAGAGAGAAAGAGGAGAGAGGGAAAAAAGGAATCAGCCCCTTTCTCTCTACCAGTCGTCTGCAGACTGAGAGAATGTTCCTCCTCTCGGTAGAGCAGAGCTTCTCCAATATGAAATACGGCTCCCTTGTGACCCATCAATGTCCACTCTAACTGCTGTGTCACCTTCAGACTTCTTGGGGAGGCAAGATGCTGTCTTGAGTATCAATGAGAAGTCTTTGGAGGGAAGAAGCTGCACCTCAACATGTCCCCAACGCCTGGACTGTCTTCCTGCCTCACTTCACGAGGAAAGACTTGATTACTACTTACTGCCATTTTGTGTTCGGCAGCTGTGTGTGTTAAACTTGGCTGTGACCAACTGTTTTGACAATACTAATATGGTAGTCTTTGCTCTTGATTCTGTAAATATCAACTCAATTACTCTACATCTCACACTATGTAAATAGAACTGAACTGTAAGTGCACAGTTTAGAGACTGATTCAAATTCAGACTGGCAAGCGCTGAGGGTAATTTTAACAAGCTGTTGGTTTGTTTCCTACCCAACATGTCAGTCACTTACGGTAATGCAAATAAGTTTTGCCTCCTCTGTGTCTTTCATGTTGGCTGTGATGAATTACGGCCTTCCTATCAGATCACGTCAGCCCACCTCCTGTGTACATTCTCATTCATGTGCAAGAAGAGTGTAGGACAAATCATCCTTATCCAGTGGCTCTTAACCGTCCGAAAAACCCACAAATAGAACAAAACTCGAACAAGGATGTCACATTGGGTATCAAGGAAGAGGATCTGTGAGCAATTACACTGTGAAGTTATTCAACTTAACAGCGACGTCTCGCCTCGCGCCCCTGGGACTTCCTTTACCCACCTCCACCCACGTCTGACCAGGAGGCTTTAATTGGATCCTGCATCCGGAGGACGAATCACCACACCGGTTATTTCCAAGTGTAAATGAGTGGGAGAGAAAGGTTAGCATCATCCCCACAGGACCCTCTGCTCCTCCAGGACTAGATGCGCTCACCCCACTTGCCCTAGCCTGATATCTCAAACAGAGCTGTGTTTGAAGTGCTCGGTTGGGTGCCCACATTCTGCACCCGGCGAGAAAGACGCCGGCGTTCAGCTGCCTGGCAGCCCCCCGTAACTTTCTGTTGTTTGGCATTTGCATACCGAACAAACAGGAAATTGTGTTCATTTGTATGCAAATGTGTTTGTCCCCAAGGCTTGGATTTTGAATTAAAAGTTTTACCGTCCCATTAATTCCAAATTACACACAGGCACTGACATGGGCCCCTCTTCCTGGCAGGGGGGGATAGGGGGGTCCTTCGCGCCACCCCGATAGCAGCCCTGTCAGTTTAGGCTGTTTAGTTTGCCTTCTGCGAAACCACTTTGGAATTTGGATTTAATCTGGTCTGGTGATTTGCAGATTGATCGTCTGCGCCACATCGCAATCTCCTTTTAATTATCCCGCAGAAATATGCAGAGATTCAATGTGATTGATAGTCCGGGAGACTGCGCGAGACAGGCGCGCAAGGGCCTTGGAGTTGTTGACTGACAGGTCGTGAGCCACATGGTAAATGGGCAGGGAGTGCTGAAGGCTGTCCTCTGTTCAGACGCAGAACACCTCATCCGCCTCCCTCATTCATTTACATGTAGATCTTATGAAAAATGGATGACCTCTCCATGATGTGTGGCATGTATAGACTGATGTTTACAATCGGAACAATGTGATGAACCAGATGTGTTGAAGCTGAATAGGGAGAGTAAAGGGCTGACTGACCCTGATTGGCTCTCAGTCGATAGCCTTCCCCTGCCTGTCTGCATTCTATGTTACTGTATGGAAAGAGGTGAAAGCAACCTTGTATTATCTCGTGTCAAAGCACTGGTTCAAAGGCTGCCATAGAATTGAAATGCTTCGAATTTCGCGCAGGGATGAGTTCAGCATGCTTGAAAGACATGAATGAGCGAGTTCGAGAGAATATGAATTAATCAGTGAAACCAGTGGATCGATAGATATCCCCAGACAAATGACAGCCCGCCCTTCGCCCCCGCCCCGCCCCCCCCCCCCCCGCTGCTGCACACGTGTCAAGAAGGGGCAAAAAAGCCACTTGTGTGAGGCGACGTCACACAAATGTCTCTGTTCCTGTAATAGAATTCAAAGACCCAGCGTGTCTGTTCAAGTCGCTGGAAGAAAAACAAACAGAAAGAACAACCAGTCAAAGTGTCATGGCTTGTGGCCCTCCATTCAGATTGCATCTATTTCTACGTCTCCCGTCTCTCAGACCCCGCGGCATCCAGCCCAGTGATGGAAGCCAGCGCGGCACGGTCCCCAATAATGGAGGCATATTGGAAATCGCATTAAAGCCGCCCGAGCAATATGGCGGCTGATCTTGCTGTCACTTTTCACTGTCCCCCGGAGTCCTTCCCTCTAATAACAGAGCTGATCAGCGCCACTGTGAAATACGACACATGCGGCACCCGGCCCCCCTACAGGAGAGTAATCACTGGTATCACTCACATGTGGCTCCTCTGCAGTTCATCACAAAGAGACGGGATAGAGAGATCTGAAAAGGGAGGATTGTTTGAAAGGAGGGGGAATAAGGGGATTGAGGAATGGATTTAGGTGGTTTCGGAAGAATGAGAGTGGAAAACAGATAGATGCTGATATTTGAAAGAATGGGGTTTTGATATGGAAGGAAGATATAACAGGTGTCGCAAAAATATTCGGAAGGGAAAGATACTAGAGAACAAAGAGTCCTAACCATGAAGACTTGAAAGTGTTTTTAATCATGCAGATGGTAAAGAGTGGAAAAAATACAAACAGCTCAGCAATACTGAAATTCAGCATCGCTTTTAGCGACGATAGGAGAGTTGTTGAGAAGTGACAAGTTTTTGAAGGGACTTTAAAGATTCAACATCTGATAAGTTTCTCAAAGGCAATGGATCAACTTTATTAATCACCTGCGAGGGCAGGGAAATAAAGGATAAAGGGAGGAAGGGCTGATCACTGTCTTACCTTTCCCACTGGAAAGGTATTGAGGATGTTTTCAGTAGAGGCCTACACTTTGAACAATCAATCTGCCGGATTTAGTCAAGCTCCTCACACTGCCTTGCTTAACGCTTAAGTCTGATTCAAAGACACATGCCACAGGAAGTACAGGGATCATCTCGCCATTACTGCCGTGTGAACTTGCATGCTCTGCATTGTAAATGTCAGCAGAACGAAATGGAATGGGGACAGGACATGAGTCAGTAATCTGGTACCTCCATCTGTGTGGAGGCCTAGCAGGGAGGTGGATGTCTGGGGAAGAGAAGGTGGTGCGTGGGAGGGTGAAGAAGCGGCGCTAGGACGGAGGAGAGGACCAAACGAGGCAATGGACCTGGAGAGCGTTGAGGCGCCGCGTTTAAAGGCCATTATCGTGTACCTTAACCCCCATCTCCCCCTCTCCTACTCCCAACCCTCTCCGCTGCCACCTTCAGTTATTAGCACTGAAAGGAGCGGAATTGAATTAGGCGTGTCTGACGTGTCATTATAAGCGTCCGGAGCTAGGGCGGTGACGCTGTGCTAATCGAGCCTATTCTGCAGGTGGAGCTGGAGTTGGCAGCGGGGGGCTAACAGGGCCGAGCGGACACCGGGTGGGGACCATCAGTGCTCAAAAGCACACAGGAGGGGAGAGAGTAGGCCGGGCTCTGCGGCGCAGTGCAGAGCAGACCTGGCTCTGCCAGCTCCACTGGAGGCTGATAAGCCTTAATGGCGTGGGCACAATGATTCACACCACGTCTCCCAGCCATACACACACCTCTCGGGGCTGTAAAGAGTCATTTTCAGGACCCGGGGCAAATTTGCAATAGCAGGGAGCCTCTATTTACCAGTAATTGCATTTCTGTCCTTCGTCAGAACTCCCTTCGAAATGTTCAGCCTCGGGAACTGGAGCGGCAAGAAACGCAAATGTGTTCCGGGCATCCCGCAACGTTCTGCCACACGCTTTTAGTAGCTGCAAAATGTGTTAGAACTGTGTGCTTGAAGGGAGGATGAACAGAGTTTGTCGCTTATCCGTCTCTCAAACCAATTCACCACCAAAGAGCTAAAGGTGTGCCATCTCGATCCCAGATCAATAATTTTACATTGATCAATTAAATCTCCGGGCTTGATAGAGATCTGTACCAATGGGGTCCAACCGGATTGAACGAAAATGCTCCAACAATAGACCATCAGCATTATCCACGCGTGTCTTGACCCAAATTATGATAAATAGTCTTGATATGTGGCTACTTTTTGCACAAGGGACAAGAGAGGAAGAAGTTTGCCAGCAGGATCTCAGCAAGCCCGAGGGAATCATCTCAAACAAAACAAAACATTACTCAAAAAGACAATAGAAAGAAAGAGAGAGAGGTTATCAAACTGTAAAATATATCCCATTGGATGGTAATAGACTGATCTAAGGCTTCTACTGAGATGAAGGGGCTGAATGTCTAGATACACATTCGAGCAGGGAAAACAGGAACGAGGCAAAAAAGAAAGAGGTAGGGTTGTGCCATAAAGTAGTGCTTTGCGTCATCCACACACACACCTAAGATGTTGATACAGAGCCGCAACACCTGTGCACTAAAATCCATTGACCAAAGCAATTCCTTTTGTGAATTGCCAAATGTCTGTGAGCCAAGTGTTGGCCAACGGTCAAAGAATAGTTTATCTTTGGTCTACGTTCAAAACAAATCGTTGTTGGCCACAAGTTAGTGTAATGTTGTTGGTCAGTTGCATTAAGATTGCAGAACATGACTCCAAATGCCCATGTGCCCCTTTTTCACTTAACTGTCTGTTTTCACTGGTTTCAGGATTGTGAAAGAACAATCATTCTATCTTGTGGGGGTTCCACTGCACAGATCGTATTTTTCTGTAATTAGAGCACACCTACACACACACACCTACACATACACACACCTATGTGCCCCTTACACACACTCAAAAAACCCACTGATAAAGAACCAAAATCCGTATAATTCCTGCATGCTTTTCTCTCTCTTTCACTCACCGACAAAACACACACATACAGCCTCCAACTTTGACCGTTGACTGGTATTGGTGCATGGTTGCGTAGGTGGTCTGTCGTTGTGTTTACACATGCGTGGCCAGGCACTGCAGAGTTTGTTTGGCTTACCGCTCATCCACACAAAGGGGTGGTCCCCCCCCCCCCCCCTTACTGGAGAACTAGTTGTGCTCAAACCGCAAATAAATAGAACATGAGTTAAGTGATATTTCTAGACTCTCAAGAGAAGGACACGGAGCAGCACCACCTGAGCCCAGTGCCACCTGTCACAACCCACAACACAGCCGGTAAAGGGAGGAACAACAAGCCTCTTAGCCCCCCTTCTCTCCACTCGAATGTTCTACACCCATTCTCTGGATTAGAGGTTTAATTGAGCCTCATAATCACCACTGTTGTTCTCACTTATTGTTTCCTTGCTCAATTTGTTTTCTGTTTTTTTATTTTTTTATTTCATGCTTCGGCAACACAAATGTTCCTTTGTCATGCCAACGAAGCAATTTGCGTTCAGTGCAATCCAATTTAATTGAATACAAGGAGAGAGCAAAAGAAGATGGGAAAAGGAGAAAGAAAAGGCAGTGTGTGAAAGAGGAGCCTGCGGACAGAAGAAAGGAGGGGAATAGAGGAGAACAACCGTTCGTCTAAAAGTTGGGTTAACATTCTATATCCTGTGGCTGTTTCTACCAGGATAAAGACTACAGAACGATGGAACATGGCTCTCAAATTCTAGAATATAATCTTTAGGAAGGTTGATGTTAATTAGTCTCAATCAATCAACCTGTTTATGAAAGCTTGGGACATTCTGTATTTCCTGTGGTAAGCAAAAGCTGTTGTCTTGGGGGATCACATGCTTAAAGAGATTATCTTTGGTGGCTCCAGGTCACTTTCTCTTCATTATATCAAGATTAAAAGAGGAAGGGCTTCCAATAATCCCAGATAGGATTGGATATTTATCACAGCTGTCTTAGCCTTCTGTATCTGCACGCATTTCACAATGCTCAATGATAAAGGAGAGAGAGGGGTAGCCTATAGTGTATTTTAATCTTTACCAAAGACAGCCTAAAACTACACAGTAAAATCAACCTTAATCTTTCCTTAAAAAAAAAAATGTATGACTCATCTCTGATGGTGATTGATTAAGAAAGCAGCTATGAACTTGTATGTACACGGGATGTGCTGTGTAATTTAATGGTATTGCATTGTGTTATTTGAACAGTGTAAGACCTAGTATGGGGAGCAGTGTAAGTGGATGTTTTAACGTGGCAGTTGAAGGTTGTGATACCAAAACACAATCAATGTTAACATCCACTTTCCTTGGAAGGACCCATCTCCCCCATACCAAGTTTCACTGTAAGAAGTGAATTACACCAGACCAGAAGGAACTGTAACAAAATAGCTGTCAATATGTAACTACATATTACATGTTGTTACTATAGGTATTGCTCTAATCTGCAGTTAAATGGAGATTAGTGTAACCTTAACGAACATTTTAGCCGATTTTAGTTTTTTCCATTATTGTATTTTTTTTTACAAATACAGGGAACACACTTCTCTTCAATTCCAGTGCAACTGATTCACAGGAGTGTGATGGTCACACACTGCTCCTGCCAATGCAGACTAGTGCCTGGGGAAGGCTGAGTGTGTTATCCAGCTGGTTTTACACCAGGGGAATCTAAGCCCTCCCCCCCCAACACACACACACACACTTTGCAAATCAATACTGGTCTTGACTGTGGCCAACCGGCTGGAACTGGGTCCAATTTCCTGGTGAATCAGGCTGTGTTCGTTCACCTTACTCATCAGTGGTGACTGGGCAGACAGCACCCCTGCCAACCCTCGACCAAAACACCGTCTGGACTCACGTCGCTGGCGCACATTAGGCACATTAATAATGCATTATTACACGGCGCAACATGTCGTAATTAACCAAGGTGATTAAAGTCAGTGCCGATATGCTAGACTGCGTATTACCGAGTGAGCACAGGCGATGACTAAGCTACACATCTATCTCTCTGTGAGACTGTGCATCCATTTAGATATCCAGCCATTCATCCATCCATCCATCCATCCATCCATGCTCCGCTGGCGATGATTGCTGGTTTGTGACATGGTGATTCATGGCTAATGCGTGCTCATTAGAAAGCAGGAAGTGATATTTAGCTGAATACAGTCAAGCATTTAATCAAAATGTCAATCAAACGTATAATGCCATAATTTCTGGAAAGAATTTAACAGGGCAATAGAAATGAGCACATGCTTCACTATGTTGCTCGCTCTCTCTATCATTGATTCTTCTACTTCACCCTCCCTCTCACTCACTCTGCTCTTTTCCTCGTCTCCTTCCCTCTGTAATCTCCCAGACAGGTTTTCTCCAGTCCGGTGGTTCTGCTCCACTACCCTCTGTCCTCCATCTTCCTGGTTCTTCGTTGAACCCCAGTGCGTAAAACACTGTTAAACCGGCATCAGCGTAATAGTTGGCATTAGCCCTTTGAACTAACCTTAATCAGACTGTAATAAACTCACAGTTGCTTTTTGATAAGGCGCTACACGCATGCACACACATGTCTAGACACTTCTGGGAAGTGTGTTTTCGTTTTGGTGTTTCTGTCTCTGTGTTTGAAAGAGAGAGAAAAGAGAGAGTTGGAAAGAGAGAATTCTTTCCTATTGTTATGGATATAACGTTGGCAATACAAAGCCTGTCAGAATCTCTTCTGCAGATGCGGTGTACTAGAGCTGTGCTCGAGACACAACTTTAATTGGAATGTAATTGGAGAAGCACCATTGATCATAAATCACATTCGGCTACCTCTCTCTCCTTCCCTCCCTTTCCTCGGTTCAGGGCTCCTTCATGTTCTATGCTGTACCTCCCCTGTTCTCTCCTTCTCCTCGCTCCTCCTTCACTTTTTCTTTCCTTCTCCTCCCTCTCTGTCCTTCCTTTCACCAACTCCCTTCCTGTCTACCTTCTCTGTCTGTCACGTTCCTGCCTTCTCTCCCCTATGCCTTCCCTCGCTCTCTTTCTCTCCTCCTCCCCATCCCTAACTCTCGCCTTCCCTCGCTCTCTTTCTCTCCTCCTCCCCATCCCTAACTCTCGCCCTCCCTCGCTCGCTCATACGGAGAACGTCAGTCATGTGCAGTGGAGCGATGCCGAGGAACAAGGCCCCCCTGCTGGGTCCACAGTGCCAGGGTCAATGAACGTCTTGGGCCCTTACCACTACCGAGCAGGAGAGGAGAGGAGGCAGGGAGGAGAGCAGAGGAGAGGAGAGGCCAAGAGAGGAAAGGAGACGAGAGATCAGGAGGAGAGAGACGGGGATACGCCAACGGATGAGGAGGGAGGGGGGGGGGGATCATTTGTAATTGCCTGTGCTCTACTCCATTGTGTTATTTCTTCCAGCATTCAGTTAAGTGAGATTTGTTTTTCCTTTTTGTTGTTTCGCATTCTTCGGAGAAGTCAATTTGACGCCTCATTTGTCAACCACTGGTACACGTCAGTGGCCTCTCAACGGTGTCAGAAGCGAAGCCTCCTCGTTCAGCTGGAGTGTAGATGCGAATCAAGCTCGAGGAGATTGGCTGGGCACCATTTTGAATGCAGGGTCTCCCGCAACAATGAAAGCTGAGGGAACTCGTGGTGCACTGCTGTCCCAAATTGATTCTGAAGTGGAAGAGGAAACACAAAAGAAAGAGAATGGGGTGGAGAGGAGAAGCGAGGGTCACAGGGTCACATCATTTTTTAAGACAAAGAAATAAATATGAATGGATGAACAACTGTTGGGAAAGCTCAACAGTTGATAGAAGGAGGACAGATGTGGAGATTGAGGGAGGACCATGACCAGTTGCTGATGACCAGTTGCTGATGAAAACAGCACTCGGTCAAGGACCAGGTCAAATTCCTGAATGAGCAAGGCATTAAGAGTTAAGATGGATGGAAAGGGAAAAGGAAAGGGAAGTGTGAGGAAGACAGAGTGAGAAAGAGAGAGAGCGAGAGAGAAAGCGAGGGGTCGTGAGTAGATTCCGAGAGGAGGGTGAGATGTCGCGAGCCAGGGGATGGGAGAGAGGCAAGGGGAGAGAAGAGGAGTGCGAGAGAGCGAGGGAAGGAAGGCTGTTGTTTTAAGATCAGTACGGATGAGTGCATATCCGTCCTCTAGGGAGGGGGCCTGTTGGCTCTCTCTGTCTGTCATTCCACTCGTTTATGCTTGACTCGGAGAGAGAGGGAAAGGGCACTGTCTTGGTGTGATGAAGAAAGTGGGAGGGGGAGTGGTGGGGTGCCATACTGCCGTTTTCATCATTTCACGCACCTTTTTTTTTGAACCTCTTCCTCTTGATCTCCATTTTTTTTTCCCTTTTCCCCTTCCTTCTGCATTTCTCACCCACAGCTGTCATCCCTCGCTGTCGCTCTCCCCCTTCCTCACCTCGCATCGGCTGTTCCGTACGTCCCTCGGTTTGACTTGTTCGGTTCCCCCCCGTCTCCAAGCCTGGCAGTCTTCACAGGACATCCCTACAGAAAACATAGTGTTATCGTCTACGAAGGAGGATACTTGGGCAGTCACACAAGAACTGTGGCTGGGTCCGTGTCTCTGCTTATTGTTTTGGACCAACATCCGTATATACAAAGCCAATGCTGTCATCCACATACCCATGATGAATAATGTCCATTCACACCTTCACGAGTGCTCCCTCCCAGCCCCGAGGACACAGCCATTCAGTCTTGCTCCCAAAACCAACTGAAGTCCTCTGCAACACAACCCCCAGGTATTCCGACAAACAGTCGCATGCCGCTTTATGCTATGATTCTAAACTTAGAAACAGCTTTGAATCCTGCACTGCAGATTATTCACAGAGATTTTCACACTATGTTTTCAGCTTGTCTTTTTGGTTGTTGGAAAGGTTTGAAGTATGGCGAGGGTTTATTTGATGTGTTTGATCTATTCAGTAACCAGGACAGTGTCAAACTCTATTGTTGTTGTTTATTTCAGGCTGTCTTGTGATACAGGTATGTACGAGTCATGTGAAGGTTATCAGGCTTGTTCTCACTTTGGGCTAGAGGTGGATGGGAAACATGACTGGCTCCCCACTGGTTAGGCATAAGTATTCATAAGACGCTTATTTTTACCCCTTAATGTGCATGTGCCTCACAGTGGGAGCAGCCAAAGTGTGTAACACTAATGTCATCCTGTGGCCGTCCTCCAGCTAAAAACCAGGTTCCCCTCTCCTGCTTACCCCAATGTCACCTTCATTTCTAACACTTTCTCTCTCCCCCTCTATCTCTATCTCTCTCTCGTACTGTCTTTTGCCCTCTCCCTCTCTCTCACCTCCTCCTCTAACCCCTCTCCCTGTTTGTCATTTTTCATCATCTGTCGGTGTTTCCTAATCTCTGTCCTTTCTCTTCGTCTCCGTCTCAATTCATCATCTCAAGTTCAGTCTTGTGCTGAAGGTTACTGACTCGCTGATAGAGAGAACAGGAGGAACAGACGATCACAGAAAATGACAGAAAGGAGGATGAGGAGGGGGGGGGGGCGGTCATCTCTTCATCCCTCCCTCATCTCTCTTTTCCCCTTCCTCTCTGTTTCTTCTGCCCTTTATCTGTGTCCCTCCATCTGGCTCTGCCTTTCACCCTCACCCTGACACCCATCCCTCACTCCTTCTCTTCTCCTCCTGGTGATCCCTGTCCTCCTGACAGTGACAGCCGTCAATCACTGAGAGTATTCTGCCATGGCTGCAACACGGGACTGTTGAGCCCAGCTCCAGTGCGTGTGTGTTGGTGTCGGGCGAAGGTGTGCAGGCGAGCGAGCGTGTGTGTGCGTGTCTGCGTGTGCATGTCTCTATGTACCATTTAAGTACTCCGTATGACGCTAACCCATCACAGTGTGAAGCAAACCGTCCCACGACCAACATCTCGTAAATCAAACAACCTTAACCCTCTCTCCACCCCGCAGCCATGAGTCCTGAACCCCACTCTCTGCCACGTCCTCGCTAGCTCTCTTAAACACAATGACTCTGACCCGCTCCATCAAGCGCCAGCGCCAGCGCCAGCACCCACAGGCTTACACTCACATCAGTACAAGAGAAGCACATTAGTCGTGTGTGTGTGTTTGTGCACCGTGTATGCTATCTTTACACCCACTCAGGTGCCCGTGTTGGGGACCAGGCCCATGGCAGAATTTGAGTCTCTACTCTCTTAATCTGGAATTTGAATCAAGACACACACACACACAGACAGTACAGGCAGTCCCGTTTGACCTCTGTCTAACCTGCCAAGTTCTGGACAAGTTTTGGTTACACCGTGAAGGCCATATCCAAAGCTCAAAGTCGTATTACATATGGATAAAACATCTATTTCCAACTTCTTTCAGTCCCTTTCACCCACACCCCGCCTTCAATTCGGACTCCCTCTATCTCTCTTTTGTCCCCCGCTCCCAAGTTCAACTCTATCATTTTCAGCTCACCTTAACACATTCCTCTTCCTCTCCCCCATCCCTTTGTCATGATTTATTTATACATTACACATCTTTTCTTAATAATCTTTCCGCTTATCTTTCTATTGCCCCCCTCCCCCCTCTTTGCCTCCCTCCATCTCAGCCTCCCTTTCTTCTCCTCACGGCTAAAGCACATTGCCTCACCTCTATCTCCGTTTCTGGGTGCTGTTGCACCCCCCCCCACCCACCTCCACCCCCATCTCCACCCCCCTCCCCCTTCACCCCCCCCCCTCCCCTCCCAAGCTCCAAAGCCCCTTCCCCTTATCTTGTCTCCCTATATCCCTTCATCTCTACTTCTTTCCTACCCTCTCCCTCCTCTATCTTTCTGCCCGGCTTCCTCTGCAGTCCTCGCTCGCTCCATCCCTCCCTCTGTCCCTCTCTGGCGCTCTGTCCCTCTGCCCCTGACTGAAATTAAAACCCGGCGGCGCGGGCTTGGCCTGACCACCTCCCCCGCCCCGGCACAGCCATATGGGCCTTAAGAAACAGACCTTGAAAAACAAGATAAAGTACATCAAAACTGCTCCAGACGCACAGCTCTGTGGGCCGTGTGGGTATTTTTAGATACAATTTTTCCAATTTTGCAGTCCGTTTTCAGCCTTTTTCTCTTTGTCCCTCTTTCTCCCTCCCATCCTTTTTATATCTCTCTCTCTCAATCTCTCTCTCTTTCTATCTCTCTCTCTCTATTTCTCTGTATTTCTGTCTCTTTCCATATCCTTCTCTCCCTCTCTCTCTCTGTCATTCTCTCCCTGTCGCTCCCTCTCTTCCTGGCTCTGTCTCTGTTAAAGCCAGACAGACAGGTCCGATTCTGACAGTGGGCCGAGAGTCTGCAGTGATTAACACTGATTAAAGTAGCTAACGAGCCTTTTTCTCATTTGGAGTGTGTGAGTGAGGGTGTGTGACAGTGAGGGTGTGTGACAGTGAGTGTGTGGAGAGATTGTGTGTGTGTTTTACCATAAATGTCACTGGCATTGATTGGATGGATGCACAACTATATGGGTCTTTTTACGTGTGTGTGTTTACGTGTATGTGTTTATGTATGTGTGTGTGTGTGTGTGTGAGCGCACGCAAGCGCAGTTTCAGTATGCATGTGTGTGCTTAAGAAGATCCTTCAACAATATCTCCTTGTCTCTTTCCAACTTGAAAAACACCCACACCATCGACATCGACCCTGAAGCCTCGCTGCATCACCCGTCTTTGTTTCGAGTCAGAGTCAGGGTTTTAGCACACGTTCATGTGTTGTATCTCCTCACGTAAACCTCCCTGCATGAGTTCAGGCCGGCTGAGATGTTTGGTTTAGAGCTTGAATCTGCAGCACCTTGACCCACAACCTCCTCTCCCTGACGGAGTCCCGTCTGACTGAGTCTTTCAGCTAGGATTCAGATCCGACATGGCTGCCTCAGCCATAAGAACAACTCCATGAATTATGAAAGGGCACGAGCACATCACTGAGCCACACGGTGCTCCGAGGAAGAGAGGGAGAGAAAGAAACGGGCGGTGGGGGGGGGGCGGTGGGGAGAGAAAGAGAGAGAGGAGAGAAATATGCAGACAGATAGAGATACTGAGGGGTGCGGTGCATGTGTGTTTTTTAAGGTGTGCGTGTGTGTGTGTGTGTGAGAGAAACGAGTAATACAAAAAAGAGAGATGGAGAGAGAGATCAGCGCCTCCCATATCCAGCCAGGGGAGTGTAATACACCAGCTAGGCATCCTAACCCGCAGCAGAGACATTCAGAGTCTTCGTGCCCATGCCTTTTAACACCCGCTGCCACGGAGACGCTGCAACAATGCTCCAGGCAGGTGGTGGTGGGGGGGGGGGGGGGGGTATGCTTGTCCACCACATTGCCTCCTTACCCCACACACACACACGCACTCACACGCACGCACACACACACACCCTCACGCCACCCACTCGGGAAGAAGACGGCTTTTTACACCAATTATCTAATGTGTGATCTTGGAGAGCCTGTCCGCCTGTCATTGCAGTTCTCCCTTCTGTTTTTCTTCCCTCCTCCAGTCTTTCTCCTCCCCTCCGTGGGGCTCTCTGTCTCGGCCGTGTTTTGGCAGGCGTGCAAAGGGCTCGCTTCCAGTAGGCGGTGGCACGCGGCACGACCCCTTAATACCACCAGCCAGCTGCTGCAGCCTTGGCGGATCCCAGCGACGCACTGTCCCTCGTCTCAGCGACGTGCACTCACCAAGACACAAGTTCACAAACTTTATCGACCCTTTAGACAGAGAACATTGATGCGAGGATGAACAGCGTTCATGAACGGCATTGTTCCCTTGTGGGAATGGATGGAAGCCACATGTCTGGTCTTAGACTTTCCATCGCGCTTGGCAAGTCGGCTCTTTGTCTAGGTCTGAAAAAAAAAAAATGAAAAAAACTGCATCCACGTTAGGTGCTGGCGCAAGGTCATAACTATCTTAAGAATGCTTACTTTAGTACACCTGCTCTTATGTATATATGGTGTCTGCCATGGTACTGAGAGAGCGACACAGTGGGGGAAAAGAGAGAGTGACGTGAGAGAGAGAAACGTGGGCTAGGGTCAGTCAATTATTCAGAGAGTAAAATATGGCCCATCTTAACTCCGGCAGCTCAGAGCCAGCCAGGCATCACCTCCTCTCTGGCTGCAGAGATACCTTCCCGGTCTGCTCTCTCTCCAGTCCTGCCTCTTTAGAGGGCTGCAGAGATACCTTCCCGGTCTGCTCTCTCTCCAGTCCTGCCTCTTTAGAGGGCTGCAGAGATACCTTCCCGGTCTGCTCTCTCTCCAGTCCTGCCTCTGTAGAGGGCTGCAGAGATACCTTCCCGGTCTGCTCTCTCTCCAGTCCTGCCTCTTTAGAGGGCTGCAGAGAGAGACCTACCTGTCCTCCTCTCTCCCCAGCACCAGTGGGCCGTGTGGACTGACCTGTGCACTCTGCTGTCAGGTGTTAATACAGTAACGACCTCCCCTCCACTGGCCTGAAGCTGTAGATTGGTTGTTTACACAAACAGACAGTGGACCGGTAAAGGGACGGTTTATTTTAAGAACAGATCAAATATTAATATAGGAAGAGGTCTGTGCGTGTTCTGTATGTAAAATATGTGTGTGTGTGTGTGGGTGGCAAGTGGAATTTGTGTATGTTTAAGTGTTTTATGTGTGGGAAGAGGTGATTCTACATTCTGTGTGTGTCTGTGCATTCATTTAGAAGTGTGTGAGGTTGTATGAGGAGAATCCGGTGTGCCTTTGCTAATCATGCATGTGTGCACACGGGTGAGACTGTATTATAATTATAATGACCTGCACTATGTAGGTTTGTATGTGTGTGCAGTTAAATCCCTGCAGTTGTTCTGGCTTAAAGTTAAAAGCCAGGTTCTATTTGGTTGGCACTGTCCCTGTGTGTAGGGTCCAATCTAGAAATAGGTCCTACACTCTTGTTCCTTTTCCCCCTCTCCTTCCATCTCTCTCTCTCTCTCTCTCTCTCTCTCTCTCTCTCTCTCTCTCTCTCTCTCTCTCTCTCTCTCTCTCTCTCTCTCTCTCTTTCTCTCTCTCTCTCTCTCTCTTTCTGTCTCTCTCTCTCCTTCAATCTCTCTCTCTCTCTCTCTCTCTCTCTCTCTCTCTCTCTCTCTCTCTCTCTCTATCTCTCTCTCTCTGTCTAGCACTCTCTCTCACACACACACACACTCTCCTGCTCTTACTCTCTCTCAGTGCCAACCCAAAGGAGAGGCTTAAAGGGGTTGTGAAAGGTAGCACCCCACTGTGGCAGTCTTCCTGTGACAGTGAGCAGGGGCTCTCGCACGCGCCACTTCAAAGCACACACACACAGCACTTTGAACAGATGGAAGTAGTTCTCTTGTTCTACGGCCCGTGTGCTACTTCACCGGCTCAGCCTGATAATATGACATTTTTTGGAGGTTACTGCTCAGCAGAAACTCATTCCGCACCCCGGTGTCGGTGCACTTGTACGATATAACCACGTAGCCCGTGTGTGTGTCGAGTGTGTGAGAGAAAGAGTGTGCGCCCACGTTGTGTGTGTGGACTGTGTGGTCCCATTTGGGCCCTTATCTTACCCATACCGCCTGTGGCCTGACTTTAGACGTCTCCCCAAGATAAGAGCTTTTGTTTTCCTTCGATGGCCGCCACCCCCCCTCTCCCCCCTCCCACCCCCTCGCTCCCCCCCCGCTCCCCCCTACCACCCCCCCCCCCCACTCCCCCCTCCCTTTTCCTACCCTGAACATGGCGGTGACATTCCCACTGAGGTGTCGAACGGTGGAAGAATCCGTCCTGATGAAGGGGGCCTCCATTGTCTGACACAACCTTTTACAGTCTCGAGAAAAATCCCTGTCAGCTCCGACACCTGCATGCCTCCTTCTGAGCAAACAACAGGACAACAGGAAGAGAGAGGCGAGGGAGAGAACAAGCTTCACTGTTCAACTGAGGGCTTTGAAAAACACGGATGAATAGAGAGAGCTCAGCCCTTCAATGGTAATATGGGCATACAAGTAGATGGCCGCCTTGGAAAGGTCCCCTTGTCACTTGTCACTGCAGCAGGACGGGGAAGACACTCCAAAACTGACTTCTGTTGAATTTGACGTGCAGCACATTAGTATGTCAATGATTCTTACTACAGTGTCCGTCATTGGGAGATTGCTTTTGGAAGTGATTTTGTTGTGTCTCGTTTTCTAAATGACTATGGCTGCTGTCACAGAAGTCCACACAGAAGTCTCCAGCTAATTGTATACAGCCTGTATCCAGCCCAGCCAGTCCAGCCTGTATCCAGCCCAGCCAGTCCAGCCTGTATCCAGCCTGCCAGTCCAGCCTGTATCCAGCCTGCCAGTCCAGCCTGTATCCAGCCTGCCAGTCCAGCCTGTATCCAGCTTGCCAGTCAGTCCAAAAACCTCCCTCGATGCCCTCCCTCCCTCCCTCTTTCTCCATCCCACTTTCCTTTCCTGTCTCCCCAACGTGTGAGCCACCAGACTGAGGGGCTAGAGCAACGTTTAGATGGCCCAACACTTAACCCTTTTCCTCTACCCCCCCCCCCACCTCACACACACACACACACACACACTAACACTGAGTGCTCAGGCTACACAATCCAAGCCCCCCATTTCCACCACCAACCCATCAGCGTCACCAAAGCCCTGACTCATCTCTGAATCATCATCACTGCTCGCCAATGGTGGCAGCCAGGGACTCTGGGATCCCCTCCGGTACTGGGAGGCTGCTGCAGTAGCGTCTGCCACTTTTCTCAGCGAAGCCTCTCAGGTCCTCAGTGTCGGCTCTCCTCCTCCGCCATTTTGGATTGGAACAACTTCGGAGTATGGGCACTGAATAACGAGGCTAACTCAATCAACTGGCACGTTGTCAGGAGACAGAGGGCGTGTGGAAGGAGTTTTGAGGCTGAGGTACAGAGAAGAAACAGGCGAGACTGGCTCTTCATAGCACAGAAAAGACCGATAGAAAGACTGATAGAAAATCAGTTGCTTCCTGTCTTCAAAACTGGTTGATGTTGTTACATGAGTCAATGGTGTTTTAGCATCCGTCCATCCTGGTTACCTCATGTACGAGTGATGTTATGATGACCTCATGGTGGTTTGATCCAAGCATGTATTATGATTGAATAACCAGTCTGAGGTTATCCCCAGTGTTGTGGTTAACAACAGACTGAGTTTGGAATAGAGGTTTTGGGTAGTTGTGTGATCACCCATTCAGGTGTTTTTTTAGGAATGGCCGACCCGGTACCACCTGGAAGATTTCGATCTTGTTCACCTCTCGCTCTCTTTCTCTCTCTCTCTCTCTCTCTCTCTCTCTCTCTCTCTCTCTCTCTCTCTCTGTCTCTGTCTCTGTCTCTCTCTGTCTCTCTCTCTCTCTCTCTCTCTGTCTCTCTGTCTCTCTCTCTAGTGCTTTTTGTGAAAGATGTGCTAGATGTAAAAGGTACCGGTGTACCTGGTGTAAGTCATGCTATCTTAGTCTTTGTTTTTGTCTCCCCCCCACCTCCCTTCTCCCTTGTTGTCCCCACCCCCCACCCCCCTCCCTCGCCTGTCTCCAGCTTGGGCTGGCTTTACTAACGAGGCCTGCTTTCCCACTCAGGAAAATGATGATGAGACAGCAAAACCGACATGGAGACAATGCTCAGCAGAGAACGCTGGAGAGGGTGGGGGGGAAAGGGAGAGGGAGAACGAGAGGACGAGATAAAAAGAGAGGGAGAGTTTTTCCTTGCGCTTTACTACATATATACGCTACCCTGGGGAACACTTTATCTCTGTCTCCCCCTCTGCTTTTCTCCCTCGCTTCTTTCACATGTTTGTCATCGCTCACACGGTTCTCCTCCATTCCTTTAGATTTTTACCCTTTACCCCTCCCTCTCTCTTTCTCATCTTCTCCCCAGCTGGTTGTCTTGTTCCCTGTCTTCTCCCCCCCCCACCCGGACTCTCCTTTCCTCCCCCTCTCTTTCCCCATCACTCCATCTCTGTCTCCGGTTCTCTGTTGTGCCTTTCCTCGGTCTCCCTCCCAACCTTTGTTTTCCCCTCTCCTCCTCTCTCTCTCTCTCTCTCTCCCTCCCTCCCTCCCTCCCTCCCTGTTATAGCATCCCTCGCTCTCTGCCTTGCCCCAGCACCTCTGCGTTGTGGCTCTAAGTGGAGTGCTTATATAAGTCCTTGCCCCTATAGATACCCTCTCCTCTCATCCTGTCTCATCTCCTCTCCTCCTCCTGCCTTACACTAGGCCGAGCCTTTGTGACTGAATGATGATATAACCGCGTGGTCTGACGTTCCATCTAGAACAACACTAAGCAGAATATGAAGAAGTCTAAAATACACACACACACACACACACACACACAGAGAAGGGCGTGTTACCCGCAAGGGAGTCGCAAGTCGTACTCTCTCTCCCTCGTTTCTCTCGTTTCTGCTCCACTCTCAGTGACTGCATCTCTCTTCCTCTCTGCATTTCCACCCCATTTGTGTCCATGATTCCCCATATGTCATCACATTCCTCTTCTCCTTTCCTCTACTCCCCCTCTTCTACCTCCTCTACTCTCACCCTCCTCTATCTCTCTCTCTCTCTCTCAAACCTCTCCACGCTTCACCCCCCCTCCTCCCCGCACACATACACACACATCTCTCTTTCCCTCCCCCATGCCCCCCCTCCCTCTCTAAATATAGTCCCTTTGAAGCATGGCTGTGTTGTTTCTTCTCGCAACACTGCAAGACTCAAATCTGTCATCCTGCATCAGAGAGACACGGGTGGGGGAGAGATAAGATTGATGGCAGGGAAGGAACAGTGGTTAAAAGATACGATATTCATCTGCCTTAGCATGTGTGTAATGGCAAAAGAGGGAAAGGAGAAGAGAGAGGGAGAGAGAGAGGGCGGGAGCGAAATACAAATAAAAAAGACAAAGCGATGCAGCCACATTGTAGTAAGCAAGATAATATTTATAAGACAGTTAAAGAGATAGAGAGAGAAAGGGAGAGGTGTTGTGACATTCCTGATCCTCATTTTGTAATTGAATAATAATCTCTCTTGAGACCTGACCTAGTATAGACTACCGCTCGTGCGTATGTGTGTGCGTGCGCGTGTCTGTTTGTGAGTTTGCATACATGTACTGTGTGACTAAGAACAATGAGAGTGCGTAAAAAAAAAGTACAGAACAAGAGAGAATGAAAGAAAGAAGAGCACAAGAAAGTGAAAGAGTAAAACCATGGGCAGAATGCAGCACCTTACTGCCACCCGCTGGTGGCTAACCGTTACTGCTACTCCAGTAAATGGACCACTCTCCAACCCGCCGCCAGGGAAGAATGCAATCCTACTCCTACGTTCTCCCTTCTGCACCTGCAGGATCATGTTAATGATATCTTCTTGTTATTGTCAACCTTTGTCTAATGATTTTAATAAGTGTACTTAGTACTTTAAACAGAGTAATGACATGGGGGAAAGTTGAAATCCATTAGCACACGCATTGTGTCCTGACTGAGAGTCAGAGTCATCAGAATTGTGTGTGTGTGTGTGTCTGTGGGTTTGTGTACCTGTGGTAACTTGTGTATGTGTGTGAATTTGTGTACGTGTCTGAATGATAATGTGACTATGTGTATAGTGTTTCCAGTATATGTGTCCAGTATATGTGAGTGCATCTCTCTGTCCTCCACAATGTCACGGCACACTGCCCAGGACTGACCCTATGTACCGGCTAAAACAACATTGGTCATCAGTGCTATCCAGAAGCCCTTTACATGTTACTGTGTGTTCCCCTGAGGCAGAAGAACACCTCTCAAGCCACTGATACGGTCTCCTTCCACCTCAGTGACTGCAGCCTTCAGGGAGTTGTAGTTTGGGAGAATATTATTTTCTGCAGCTAGGTTCCCTGGCAGGGGCCTTGGGGGAACAGAATGAGGAAATGGGTATTTTATGCAGAGGGAGGAAAATATCCCTCTGTAGCAGAGTCTTACAGTTGTGCGATATCTTCCTGTATCATTGCACTCATCCTTTCTTATCTCTTGTAACCTCTCTATCTCTCCCCCCCTCTGCTTTCCTTCTCTTTCTCTCCAGCTTGCGTAGGGAAGGCTACACAGTGCAGGTCAGTGTTAATGACTACCTGGATATCTACTGCCCGCACTACAACTCCAGCCAGCGGGGGGCGCTAGAGCGCTCCACTGCCGAGCAGTATGTCCTCTACATGGTCAGTTACCGTGGCTACCGCACCTGCGACCCTCAGATGGGCTTCAAGAGGTGGGAGTGCAACCGCCCCCACGCGCCCCACGCACCCATCAAGTTCTCAGAAAAGTTTCAGCGATACAGCGCCTTCTCGCTGGGCTACGAGTTCAACGTGGGCCACGAGTACTACTACATCTGTGAGTCCCCTGTGAAGATGATGATGTTGAGGAAGAGGAGAAGGTTGATGATTATATTGATAGTGAGGAGGATGGTGATGGTGATGATGATGATGATGATGGGTGGGGGGGAATCAGACGTAGGATGATAAAGGTGACGGGAAGGAGTAGGAGGACGATGATTGGAGGAGGAGGAAGCGGATGGTGATTGTAGGAAGAGTAGAACGATCATTAAGAGGAGGATGACCATGAATGGGGAGAGCAGCAGGACGATGATGATGGTGAAGACTAGCAGGAGGAGGATGATGACAGGAGGAAGAGCGGAATGATGATGAACAGCAGAATAAGAACAACAACATGATGAGGGATCTGGTCGCCCCCATGGTTGTCAGTGTCTTGTGTCACGAGCGTTGGCTTGTATGGCGGCCTGCAGAGGGCAGAGGACTAACACATATCTGTACTCTTTGGCAGCCACGCCCACGCATCACCACGGCCACAGCTGTCTGAGACTGAGGGTGTACGTCTGCTGCTCCACGGGTAAGCATCTGTCTGCCCTCTGTTCCTCCACTGTCTGCCCTCTCTCCCTCCACTGTCTGCCCTCTGTTCCTCCACCGTCTGCCCTCTCTTCCTCCACTGTCTGCCCTCTCTTCCTACACCGTCTGCCCTCTGTTCCTCCACTGCCTGCCCTGTCAACTGGTCTCTGTCTATGTTTACGTTTTATGCTTATTTCATTACATGAGAACTTAATACCATCACTTCAAGGTCCATCATGTTCATGTCCCAGATTTCGCCTGACAGGCTCTTTTCCATCTGCAGTCCCTGTCAAGTATCTCTATTAAGAAAACATTCAAAAGCACATAAGCACATAGCTTCAGACAAAAGCACTTACTGTAGGCACAGACCAAATCTCTCTGCTCTGTTGTCTTGGGTTTCTCTCTCTCTCTTTCTGGCTTTTTCCCTTTCAGGTGTGTAAACCTTCCATACAGTGTTTTGTCTCACTCGATTCCTTGTTGTAGTCTTTGTCAAGCCTATCTCTCTTTCTATTGACCATATGAATCAAACAATGGCTACAGCGATGATGTTAATGGTTCTTGCAGGCTTTTTCTGTTATTCGATGCAATCCTCAACAACAGTCATGTTTATTTTTTTTTCTTTTTTTTTTTCTCTCTCTCTCTTGCTGTGCTTTGTCTCTCAGATGGTAATGCCTCTCAGTGGCAGTTTATGTGATTTTTTTTTACCCCAGTTGCCTTCCTCTCCCCGAGGGCCTTTGATCAGAGCCCAGTACTGAAAGCACCCCACCCCACCACACACACAGACACACACACACACACACACACAGACACACACACACCTAACCTTGTCAGCATTCATCTATACCACTCTCAGGCCAATGTCAGCCCCTGTGTACACATCACCTTAACCCCCACTCTTTTAATGTCACGGCTCATCTATCCCCGGGTCCACTCCTTTTAGTATGTGTGTGTGGGTGTGTGTGTACGTGCATGTCCGTGTGTGTGTGTTTGTAAGGGACTGTATGTCTGTATGTTTGGTTTGAGATTTTGATGGTTGCTGTGTGTTTGTGTGTAGACTCTCTGTGTTTTAGTACGCTGTTTAGAATTTTCTACTTAGTCTCTGTGGTATTCTTTCACCTCTCATTTTGTTTCAGTCCTATCGTCTCACTTTAGAGAGCTAGGCACACATCCAGAACATATGTGTCTTATTTGTTCAGATATTACCTGGTTCAACAACATCCACCACCAAGGTCTTAAATCCCTGTACATCCAGCAACACATGCTGCTTCCACTTGTTCAGTTTAATATGGATCAGCCACATACCCATTTCCCTCGGTGACACAAAGAGGAGTTTATTTGAATTCAGCGTCTCGACTCTGTCAGATGCTTTTCTTCTCTGTGCCTCAATGCACTGCTCAGCAGCTGTTATTGTCAAATTCTCTATATACCCGTCATGGCGTTAGTGCAGTGGGTGTTATGAAAAACATTGCATATGTTTGGTGTGGGTGTTGGGCACTGAATGCCGATAACATCTTGTCCCTGTGCATACAATGTGTGTGTGTGTGTGTGTACATGCATCCCTGTCCAGTATCAGTGTACACGGTGTGTGTGTGTGTATATAATCATGTGTGTGCCTTGCTGTCTTTGTCTGTCAGTGTCCCAGGCAGATGAGGATGATAATGATGACAGCCAAACCCCTCCTGACTACACCGTCAGACCCAACATCAAAATAAACGACATTGGTGAGTAACTACTTGTCTCAGTACAGCCACCTCTCCTTCTAGCTCGGAATACATATACCGTACTAACGAAACTAACTGTGCAGACGACCGCACATAGGAAAGACATCCACCCAACTCACTCTGTACACTCAAACACCAAACTCGTTGGAACGCGGTGTGTCTTACAATTCGTGGAATATGCCTAGTTACTTCACCTTCCGAGGAAAGGCAAGTGTACGATCGAGTAGTTATGACTGCAGCAGAGTGGTTATGTAAAAGGTCATTCCTATTCTCTCAGCGTAGATGACAATCATTAGGTCTGGAGGATTATGGGAGTTAAAAGGTCAGCTGAAAGTGTGTGACCTGCCTGAGATGGAAACTCCGGCCAGGGCATAGAACGAGAGTGGGTGCGTGGGTAGATAGTAAAAGAGAAAGAGAGAGGTAGGGAGAGGGAAAGCAAGAGAGGTAAAGAGAGAGAGAGAACAAGGGAGGGGGACGGGAAGAGAGCCCGATGGAGAGATGCGCGTGTGGGGGAGAGAGAGAGGAAAAACTCCGGGG